>NC_090444.1:274902984-275206014 GCF_031143425.1 Pleurodeles waltl | reverse complement strand
GGGACAGCCGCCCCTTTTACCACTGAACTTATCCCGATGTGCAGTCTTGCCAACGCCACTGTGACAGCTAAACTTTCACACCTGAGCTGGCGGATTGGCAATTATATAAAAATTAAACCAACCTTTTGAATGCTTTCCATTAATCCTGTCATCATGAATCTGCTGCTACCAATCGCACCTTTGCTCCTGGGCTAGGTCCTAGATGGAAATCAACCCTGTCACCGCTGGAACAGAAGGTAAATCATGGGCATTCTTGTTACTCTCAGATTTGTAGCTGCATAGTAACATTGGACTCGTGCATGCCACAAAATATTTATAAACACCATCATACTGATACACAATGCGGAAGCGTGTAATGTTTAAGTAATAAATTGATCAGAACAGACCCCAGGACATAAGTAGCACCCACCAATTTGTCACGGACTGTCTACATGGCAATGGACACTGTTAGAAATGGGGTCTTTGGTTGACAGTCAGGTTACCCCCTGTTCAAGCAAGGACCCTCACTCTAGTCAGGGTAAAAGAGAATCACCCTCAGCTAACCCCTGCTTGCCCCCTTGGTAGTTTGGCAGAGCAGTAGGCTTAACTTCAGAGTGCTAGGTGTAAAGTATTTGTACCAACACACACAGTAACCTAATGAAAACACTACAAAATGACACAACACCAGTTTAGAAAACAAGACCAAAATGACAAAAATCCGACATACACAAGTCAAGTTATGAATTTTGTAAATATTAAACTCAAAAATAGGGCTTAGAAACACAAAATTCTTCAATGAGGTGTTAATACGGCGTCGTGACGGAGTTGTTCCCAACAAGCCGACACCAGCGGAGCCGAACACAGAGTTGCGGAGACCCCCAAGTACAGTACCTTTGGTGAAGAGTGAAAACAAGTCGATGAGCGAAGTCGGGGATCGCGGCGTCTGTGCGAAACCTTGAATCTGCGCACTTAGAGAGGTGTCGGTAATGACGTGGTGCGGCGACTTCCACAGAGTCACGGACTTCAGCGGGCTGCAGTGGCGTCGGGCCGGCGAAGGTCGTCACGTTCCAGCAAAGATCACGGAGTCGGTTGCAGGCGGCGTCACCAGATTCAGCAGCGGCGTTGGTCCGAAGTCGTCCGAAGTCGATTTCCTTCGATTTCCACCAGCTTTCCTTTCAAGGGCCCAGGGACTGGATAGGGCACCACTCGTCAGAGCAGGAATCTCTCCCGAGACTCCAGGTGCTGGCAGAGAGATGTCTTTGCTGTCCCTGAGACTTCAAACAACAGGAGGCAAGCTCTAAATCAAGCCCTTGGAGATTTCTTCACATGATGGAAGGCACACAAAGGCCCTCATTCTGACCTTGGCGGGCGGCGGAGGCCACCCGCCAAAGTCCCGCCGGCAGAATACCGCTGCGCGGCCAAAAGACCGCCGCGGTTATTCTGAGTTTCCCGCTGGGCTGGCGGGTGACCGCCAGAAGGCCGCCCGCCAGCCCAGCGGGAAACACCCTTCCATGAGGATGCCGGCTCCAAATGGAGCCGGCGGAGTGGAAGGGGTGCGACGGGTGCAGTTGCACCCGTCGCGATTTTCAGTGTCTGCATGGCACACACTGAAAATCTTTGTGGGGCCCTGTTACGGGGGCCCCTGCAGTGCCCATGCCATTGGCATGGGCACTGCAGGGGCCCCCAGGGGCCCCACGACACCCCATACCGCCATCCTCTTCCTGGCGGCCAAAACCGCCAGGAACAGGATGGCGGTATGGGGCTCGGAATCCCCATGGCGGCGCAGCAAGCTGCGCCGCCATGGAGGATTCCCCAGGGCAGCGGAGAACCGGCGGTACACCGCCGGTTTTCCGTTTCTGACCACGGCAGTACCGCCGCGGTCAGAATGCCCAAGGGAGCACCGCCAGCCTGTTGGCGGTGCTGCCGCGGTCGTTGGCCCTGGCGTTTTTTACCGCCAGGGTCAGAATGACCCCGGAAGTCCAGTCTTTGCCCCCTTACTCTGGCAGAAGCAGCAACTGGAGGATAGCTCCACAAAGCACAGTCACAGGCAGGGCAGCACTTCTCCTCAGCTCTTCAGCTCTTCTCCAGGCCGAGGCTCCTCTTGATGTCCAGAAGTGGTCTAAAGTCTGTGGTTTTGGGTGCCCTTCTTATACCCAATTTCTCATCTGAAGTAGGCCTACTTCAAAGTAAAGTCTCTTTTGAATGTGAAATCCTGCCTTGCCCAGGCCAGGCCCCAGACACTCACAGGGGGTCGGAGACTGCATTGTGTGAGGACAGGCACAGCACTTTCAGGTGTAAGTGACCACTCCTCCTCTCCGTCCTAGCACAGATGGCTCATCAGGATATGCAGGCTACACCCAAACTCCCTTTGTGTCACTGTCTAGTGTGAGGTGCGACCAGCCCAACTGTCAAACTGACCCAGACAGGGAATCCACAAACAGGCAAAGTCACATAAATGGTATAAGCAAGAAAATGCTCACTTTCTAAAAGTGGCATTTTCAAACACACAATCTCAAAATCAACTTTACCAAAAAATGTATTTTTAAATTGTGAGCTCAGAGACCCCAAACTCCACATGTTCATCCACTCCCAAAGGGAATCTACCCTTTAATCAGATTTAAAGGTAGCCCCCATGTTAACCTATGAGAGGGACAGCCCTTGCAACAGTGAAAAACGAATTTAGCAATATTTCACTGTAAGGACACATAAAACACATTACTATATGTCCTACCTTAACCATACACTGCACCCTGCCCTTGCTGCTACCTAGGGCCTACCTTAGGGGTGCCTTACATGTAAGAAAAAGGAAGGTTTAGGCCTGGCAAGTGGGTACACTGCAGTGGCAGGTCTGAGACATGATTATAGAGCTACTCATGTGGGTGGCACAACCAGCGCTGCAGGCCCACTAGTAGCATTTGATTTACAGGCCCTGGCACCTCTAGTGCACTTTACTAGGGACTTAATAGTAAAACAAACATGCCAATCATGGATAAACCAATCAACCATACCATTTACACAGAGAACATATGCACTTTAGCACTGGTTAGCAGTGGTAAAGTGCTCAGAGTTCAAAAGCCAACAGCAACAGGTCAGAAAAAATAGGAGGCAGGAGGCAAAAAGATTGGGGGTGACCCTGCATAAGCAAAAAAGTCCAACAGACACCTACACAAAAAGTTTCAACAGTCACAAATAGGAATGTGTCCGCAAAGGTGTGTGAAAGATTGTGACAATTTGAAAAATAAGCCCAAGTTACACCCCAAAAAACATTCTTATGTAGCCCAAACACTACATCATGCTACAGGTGGTTTTATCCAGAATGTAACACATTACTCACTGGTGAACTCCAAATATGTTAGAGATGTACGAAGGTCACATGACCCATGGTGTGTGCAACATATCACAAACATATGATCACATAAAACTTTAAAGTGCCAAGTCATCTGTGTAAAGCATATCTGCATATCATTGACATAACATGTCAAAATATGCACATATGGATTCTCCAGTCACAATAACAGAAACATATTTTATTTAGTTGGAAGTGTCATTAACATGATAAATGCTAGCACCAAACATTAATATGTCCATCACAAATGTACAACTAATGTATGCATTTAAAATATTAACTAAAATACACAACCTGCACTTGTCACTGTTAGAAATGAGAGGAAGTGCCTGGCCCACACATTAGCAGAAATGCAATCATCAGCAAATAATTAGTACCAATGCAAAAATAAGGCCAGGACAAAGGTATACTCAAAATAAAAATGTATTATAGAAATTAGATAACTCTTTCATAAGTAAATTAAAGGAGATTGTAAAGAAAACACAAAGGCACCAGACCAGTAGTCCACAGTGCAGATGCATGCCCATAACCTGCCTCCTAATGCCACTACCAGATTAAACCTCCTATGGAAAGGGCATCCGTGGGGCAAACAGCAGGCACATCCAAGATGTTATTGGGGGGTGGGGGGTCCTTGGGATTGGGAGGTGATGGGTTTGGAAGGGGTTGTTTGTGATTCGTAAGGGGTGGGTTTGGGTTCTGGAGGGGTGGTTTGGGATTTTGAAGGGGTAGGTTTAGTTTAGTATGGGTGGTTTGGATTTGGAAGGGGTGGGTTGGGATTTTAAAGGGGTGGTTTGGAATTTGGAAGGAGTGGGTTAGGATTTGGACAAGGTGGATTGGTATTTGGAAGGGGTCAGGGCCAGGGAAAAGAGCAAGCTCTTTTTTGGGAAATGGGTAGGGTGTTCGGTACTGAGTTGGGTTTGTGAGGTTGAGGGAGTGGCCGTGTCTGTTGCGCATGTGTCTGTTGTAAATGGGGTGCATGAGTGGTTCATCTCTAAGTTTGTGTTTTTTACTGATGGTCTGCTGGATGGGTGAGAGTGGGCCTTTGTGTTGAGTATGTGTCGAGTATAAGTGTGTGTGTGGATGTGTCTGCTGTGTCTGTAGTATGTGTTGCTGCAGTGTCTGTGGGCATGCTGGTGCATGCATGTGTGGTGGGGCTGGCTGTGATGACTGGTGCTGTGTCTGTGGTGAGTGTATCGGGGATGTGTGCAATGACTGGAGGTTTGCTAGTAGTGTCTGTGGGTGTTGAGGTAGTGGTGGGTGTAGTGTCTGGGTATGTGTGTATGTGTGGTTGTGAGGCTGTTGGTGTGGTGACTAGGGGTGTGACTGTGGTGGTGTGTGCTGTGGCTGCATGTGTCAGTCTGTGCTTATGTTTCTTGTCGTATTTGTGTTTGGATGTGCTGTGTGTGGCTGTTGTTGTGGGTGCATGCATATGTTTGCATGTGCTTTGGACAGGGCTGGGTTGAGGGTTTTGAGATGACGAAGGGTCTGGGCATGAGACTGGGGTGGAAGGCTGTGGCCAGTGAGGAGGTCAGGTCCTGGAATAACCACTGTAGGCCAGACAGACCACCGTGAATGCCATCCAGGTAATCCATTATCTGTGTGTTCTGGCCAGCCAGCTCTTTCGTGGCATTCAATAATTGTGTCTGGCTTACAACGATTGTTCTTAAGAATTCCACGGCCTCCTCAGTGAGTTCAGCCTGGGACACCAAGGCAGGAGCAGAGGTGGCTATAGCAAAGTTGACGCCACCCTTTTTAGGGAAGTCAGCTACAGCCAAGTGGGGGGAAGCAAGAGGAAGCATTGAGCTGGGAATGTGGAGGGCGGACAAAGATGTAGGTGTCACAGTCTCTCCAGGGTCCGCCTCACTAGACACTGGTCTTCATTGGAGGCCTCCGAGGAAGATGTTGAGTCACTTGTAGCCTCCTAGCCGGTCCCCTCACCCTCTGTGTCACTGGGTCACTTGGTGTTGGTGGTCTCAGATTCCAATCAGCAGTGGCCAGCTTCTTCCCCGCCGATGTAGAGGCTGTCACCTTCACCTTGCCCAGTGAGTTTCTGAAAAACAAGATAGATCCGGAATAGTATATCTGTGAGAACACAACATTTGCAACAAGTTCAGTTATCCCCCATCTCTGCTCCCATATCACGTATGTCTTGGTCACTTATACACCTGTATTTCACTCCATAACAAAGAGTTCCAACAGCATGAGTAAACACATAGGCCTCACCACATCTCTAAACCACTGCAGTACAGAGCTAATATTGGTTACCTTCTCCCACAGCCTAAGATTTTATAATGGAATTTGCCTACCCAAAATGAGAACACCTATGTGATATAGCTTTCCACATTCAAATGTCGCTTTCAAGATCACATTGCTCACCATCACCAAATCGCCCTCTGATCAGGACTAAGGACACTAAAATATTGTCTGTGGTACACACAACTCTCTCACAAGTGTGGACACATTCATGTCTGTTGCTTACAAGACATTTTTGCAAAGAAATTCATGTTTCCATTCACAGACTGGCTTATATGCACAATTGTGATGGCTAAGGACTCGGGTACATCAGTTACTGTCAACATAAAGTATCATAATTTTGCTGGGGAAACTGCTGTTAAACATGTGTCAGGTAAGGTAGGATGTCACAGTGCACAGAATATCAAAACTGTCCGTGCAGATGCTCATTTTCACATTGTCACAGCACCAATTTAGCAATGTCAATTCAAAAATATCAGCTGCTTCACAATTTGCCACAGTCACCAGTAAGGAACCTTATATCCACTACACATATGTGTGACGTACCATCACATCTAACCCAATCATGAGCTGGGGTAAGTTTATTTAAACTGTCACTCATGTCATTTTATAAATGCAGGCATTCACTTGTGTGCATGTAGCCATGTGTCTGCCCAGAGCAATAATTGCCTTGGGGGTAGGAATCTAGTGGCATGAGACAGCACTAACACAACACACAGAGCATCAGACACAGTCTGACCAACTTACACCTACAGAAATCATCATGGGCTTTGGATGTGTGCCTGCCTCACAGTTGTTGGCATAAGACATGGCTGGAAAGTAAAGAGGTTAAACTACAGCCATATGCTGGCCATTAGGGGGATCAAGGTGTGGTAAACCTGCCTGGAACACTGGAAGGACTGGCTGACTTCGCTTTCGGCATATTTTTGAGTTGCCCATTGCAGATCCTCCCACCTCTTCCAACAGTGCAGGCTACACTGCTTGTGGACCCCCGGGGCTCACACCTTCTTCGAGATGGCCTTCCATATATCCCACTTTTGATGGGCGTTGACCTGTAGAGATGACATAAAAGAACAGGAAATGCCATTCAGTGTCACTGTTAGGCAGCAATGCAGTGACATCACATATTCCCAAAGAACATGGACATTTACAAAACATTAGCAATTTCTTTTGACAACAAAACAGTCATAGGTAGAGTGGAAATACTAATTTGCAGTGAAAACATGTGCACCATCAATACGTGCTAGATCTTCATAGTACCTACTCAGACCTAGAACATCATCTTGACCAGAATTATGCAACCATTTCTGTTGTGAGAGCCACCCACATTAATTGTGAGCCACTATAGGCCAAACCACCTGTACAATGCTTGCACATAATCATACTCACATCCTACACTAGCTTCCTGCCTCAACTCTCAAGAGTCAGATGCCATGGTCTCCATCACATACATTGACTAAGGGCAACAGAGGAGGGTTGCTATATGTCAATGAGAGCAGGGATTTGTGGGTTGTTTGGACATGTATGGATTCTAATGGGGCAGACTGGGATGGATGATGGTAAGCCACTGCCACCTGAACTTGCTGCACCAAGGATACGTCTAACTATATGTGGCTTCATGACAGGTTGAAAACATACAGAGCTAAATGATTGAGAATATGTGCTGGACTCCCACGTGACAGTACAGCATCAGACGACTCCAGAGCCCCACATTTTTCAAACCTAATCACTGTTGTTTCAACATTGGCTGTATAGTGTTGGTCATACAACTGCTACACTGTCTAATCGCCATTGTTAGTCAGTGGCCTGCAGTTTGTGTGAGGAAATAGGATTTGTGTAATACATAGCTACACATTTCAGCTTCTACTGTCAGGTGGCTTAACATTGTCATGCACAGAACATTCATACATTGGTCACAAAAATATGTTCCATATACATCATTCTGTCAACTCAAAGCACAACAACAACCACATTACCAAAAGGGAACCAAATATCCTGTGAACTATAAAGGAAGAGGTTAGTCAGACATTCCCCAATCAGACATGTACCTGTTCTTCTGGGGACCCATTGAGTGGCCGTACAGGGACAGAACCTCCCTGGTAAAGAGCTCCAGCTCCTCAGGGGAAATGACAGGAACCCTGTCACCTGTGTTGTCTAGCACCCTGGCACCCAGAGGTTGGTAAAAGCAGCAAAAATTGAGGAGGTCTTGATGGCTGCAGTGTTAGGAGGCAAGTAATTTGTTTTGTACACAACTGGTACACAAGTACATGGTGGACACAACCAGTGATGGAGATGGACACAGCCATTGGCTTTCATACTTAGCTGCCACACATGTTAGCACAAAGCAGGGACTGTTATGGAGGTTCCTACCTGCTACGCGATTAACTTCTGCTGACGGCTATGGGATGTCATTACGGCAAGGTCAGGCAGCCACCATTTTAGGGGGTTTATCTGTGCATTTTACAATTGTATGTGTACCACCAGCACTCAAAATGGGGGCTAGTGGATTTCTAACAGTCATATTCAAACAACACTTTTCTGGGTAAGGTATGACGTAAAAATGTGTACGGTGACTGTGGTTGTTAATGATAGAGTTGCAAGGGTAGTACTAACCCCTGTTGATGGTATATATATATATATATACAAATAATACAGGTCAAATATAATATTTGCACATTATGATGACAAAATCATAAATGTGTATAATTTGCATAATAGTGGGCCATATATTTGATGTCAGTGTGCACATGTATCAACTAATGACATTTTTACTGTTACCCAGTAGTCAGATGTGCTTTGACATTAGTAGTTGGTGTGAACATTTCATCTTTGCCACCATGGAAGACAGGAACATAATCAAGCTATAATGTCTAAATAGGCAAACTACCATGGATTTGTGCCAGCAGGTGAAGCCTGATCTTCTGCCTCACAATATGAATCCAACAGCCATGAAACCAATAGTCAAACTCATGCAGTACTGCATTTTGTAGCCACTAACACCTTACAATAAACTGTGGCAGTATCTGGGGCATGTCTCAGCCATCTTTCAGTTGTGTGCTACAAGAAGTTCTTGCTTCCCTGATTAAGAACATGAACAGCTACATCCAATTCCCACATCCACAGGATTTAGCCACAGTGAAGGGAGAACTTTGTCCTTTGGTTGGAATACCACATGTGGTTGGAGTAATAGATGGCACTCATGTTGCCTTGGTTCCACCACACAACAGAGAAGGGGGTCTATCGCAATCGGAAGATCTTCCATTCCATCATTGTGCAAGTTGTCTGCTTATCGGACTTATACGCCACAAGTGTGTGTGCCCTTTTCCCTGGGTAGACATATGATTTATTCATGCTACAGAACAGCAGTATTCCCAGTCAGATGTCACAACATGGACCAGAGATGGCCTAGTGTGTTGGTAATTACAAAATGACTTAGTTTGTTAAGGAACAATGGTTTGATCTGATAGTAATCTGTTGATGTGTTGCTTCTGTGTAGGAGACGCAGTATATCCTAACCGACTGTGGTTATTGGCACCATTGAGGAATCCAACAACGACTGGGAAAGTCCGCTCCAATGAGGCCCATCGAAGAACACAGAAGCCAGTGTCGTGGGCTTTCGCACTCCTGAAGTCTAGGTTTAGACGCCTGGACAAGACCGGGGGAGCCTTTCTCTACTCACCCGATAAGGTCTTATCCACGAGGGAATTGTCTTATACATGTAAGAGAGCACAATCGGGCTATCCAACTCCTCTACTGGTAGTGAAGAAAGCCCTTCCATTCCAGTCATCCCTCTTATGTATTTAGGTACTCCCAAGAGAGTTGCATCAAATTAAGGAGCATGCTGTGCACAATGTTAGAACCTAAAACTTTAAACTTTAGGGAGGAAGAGATTGAGGAGCTACGAAAAAGACCCTCAACACTGAACATAGGCAACAGTGCACAGAATATTGCCCAACAATCTGAAGTTGAAAAAAGTATCAGGCTTAAAAAGAAACAGATCAATCAGCTTTACATGGGGTAGTCTCACTCGAATATTTATGAGCAGGAACTATACCAGTAGGTCTACAATTCAAGAACATCCTAATTATATTTGTTAACGACGCAGAAAAAATTGGAGATTTCAGCCACGTTGGCACCAATTGCTCAAGAGATTGGATGTTTCTACTCATAAAAACAGAGGAAGGACTATGTAAAAAAAAGAACTATGACTCATAAAAGAACATGAGGAGACCTTACTACTTAACACTTTCATTGAAGACACCAGTGGTCTGATGAATACAACTGAAATTAAACAGCTATTTAAAACAAAAAAGCACAGAGGACCTAAAAAAAACAACGTTGAAAAAGGACATTTCTAACTTCTCCTTGGAAAAAATATACCCATATCTCGACAAGGATTTCTAGAAAATATGTGCATCTTGGTAATTATCAGGGCTGGAGAAGGAAGCAATTTATATCTGTTATACTTGGCATCGTTGGTATGGTCTTCACTAACTTTTTGCCTCTGTTTCCAAGGTTGTTGATGTATGCTGGACTGTTTTTGCTGTTTTTGTTACTCTGGGCACTTTACCACTGCTATCCAGTGCTAAAGTACAAGTGCTCCTATGTAAAATGTATGTGTAATTGACTTTCCATGATTGGCATATTTGATTTACTAGTAAATCCCTAGTACAGTGCTCTAGAGGTGCCAGGGCCTGTATATCAAATACTACTAGTGGGCCTGAAGCACTGGTTGTGCCACCCACAGTAGTAGCCCTGTAAACATGGCTCAGATCTGCCACTGCAGTGTCTGTGTGTGCAGTTTTAAACTACCAATTCAACTTGGCAAGTGTACCCACTTGCCAGGCCTAAGCCTTCCTTTTTTTTTACATGTAAGGCACCCCTAAGGTAGGCCTTATGTAGTCCTATGGGCAGGCTGCAGCATATGTAAAAGGTGGGACATTTAGTTATGTGTTTTGTTTTACATGTCCTAACAGTGAAATACTGCTGAGTTCACTGTCGCAAGGCCTATCCCTCTCATAGGCTAACATGGGGGCTGCCTTTAAATATTATTAAAGTTCAAACTCCCTTTGGGAGCAGATAGAAATTTAGAGTTTAGGGTCTCTGAGCTCACAATTTAAAAATACATATTTTAGTGAAGTTGGTTTTAGATTGTGTGTTTAAAAATGCCACTTTCAGAAAGTATGCATTTTCTTGCTTAAACCATTCTGTGACTCTGCCTGTTTGTGGATTCCCTGTCTGGGTCAGTTTTGACGGTTTGGCTGTTTGCACCTCTCTCTAGACAGTGACACAAAGGGAGCTGGGGTGTAGCCTGCATATCCTGATGAGCCATCTGTGCTGGGAGGGAGGGGAGAAGTGGTCACTCATACCTGACAGGGCTGTGCCTGCCCTCACACAATGCAGTCTCCAACCCCCTGGTGTGTATCTGGAGCCTGGCCTGGGCAGGATCTTGAAAACAACAGAGACTTCTCTTTGAAGTAGGCCTACTTCAAAGGCAGAAAGGGGTATAAGAAGGGCACCCAAAACCCCTGAAGATTAGATCACTTCTGAAATCAAGAGGAACCTCTGCAAAGGAGAAGAGCTGAAGAGCTGAGGAAAAGTGATGCCCCTGCCTGTGATTGTGCTTTGTTGGGCAATCCTGCAGTTTCTGCTTCAGCCTGTGAAAAGGGAGAAAGACTGGACTTTGTTGTGCATTCCTACTTGAGAAGAATCTCCAAGGACTTGGACTGAGCTTGCCTCCTGTTGCTGAATTCTCAGGGACAACAAAGACTTCTCTGTGCCAGCCCTTGGGCTTTTAGCTGAGAGTCCGGCCTGCCAAGTGGTGCCCTAACCTGTCTCTGGGCCCTTGAAAGGTGCAGCTCGTGGAAAAGGAAAATCCACGCAAAGACCGCTGTGCGGGGAAACGTTCGATGTACCATGCTGATAAACTGCATGCTGCTGGTCTCGCAGCTAAAATCGGCGCTCTACCTGGATCACGGCTGCAATATTGACGCAACGCAGCTGGAGAAACGACGCGCAGCACCTGCAGCGGCTGCTTCTTGACACCGTGTGATTGGATTTCAAAGCAACATCTCTGGGTGCAGAAAATCAACGCAAAGCCTGCCCGGGCCCAAGGTGCCTGTCTGGATCGATGCACCGCTCTCTTACGAGAGAGAGGAAACGACACACACTGACCCGACCGAAGGAGGAACAACGCATGATCTTGCTTGCGAGTGAGAAATTGACACTTTGCTGGCCTTTTTTGACACAGACTCACCTGTGTAGATTTATTTTGACACCACCCTGGTACGTTTGTGAAATAACAGCATTCTTGCTGTTTTTTAGGGATTAAGGGGATTATTACAATTTTGGAGGAGGTGTTAATCCGTCCCAAAAGTGACTGTAAAGTGACGGATATACCACCAGTCCATTATATCCTATGGAATTTGTAATACGGCTGGTGGTATATCCGTCGCTTTTGGGACGGATTAAAACCTCCTCCAAAGTTGTAAGAACCCCCTAAGATTCTTATTCTTTTGAAAATTCATAACTTGACTTGTGTATGTTGGATTTTTGTCGTTTTGGTCTTGTTTTCTTTAGATAAATATTCCCTATTTTTCTAAGCCTCTGTTGTGTGATTTTGTAGTGTTTTCATTGAGTTACTCTGTGTGTTGGTACAAATACTTTACACATTGCTTCTGAAGTTAAGCCTGTCTGCTTGTGCCAAGCTACCAAAGGGGTGTGTGGGGGTTAACAAAGGGTCATTCTCTGTTACCCTGACTAGATTGAGGGTCCTTGCTTGGACAGGGGTTAACCTGACTGCCAACCAAAGACCCCATTTCTAGCAATATCATTTTCAGACACTTCTTTCTATTCTGATAGTTCAAGTGACACTTCTTTCTATTCTGATAGTTCAAGTGACTCAGAACCTTCCACTAGCACTGCTGACAAAACCACCTAGTCCTCCCCCCCTTTTTTAGCCTGAGGCTGTGGAAGAGCTTGCGGAATGAACAGACGCAAGAGATGGTTCAGTCCGAATCAAACAGGAGAAATAGCCACAAGATTACATACATACAGATGGGGACACCAGAGTTGGATCTGATTTACAATATTTCCAACATAGAATTGAGTCAAGAAAAGAAGATACTTTTTTAGTAAGGGTCTATCCTTTCTCCCCATGACTAAGTCACATTTACACGGTTCAGGATTGAAGTCCTTAAATGTTTTTGCAAAATGCGGTTCTAAACATTTTCTTGGATCATAAGACCCCAACGGAATTTATTTTTTTATGGAATAAGGGATTCTTCCACCTTTTATCCACAGTCTTATAGTGGTGGGATTAATCACATTTGAAAAAACAGTATTAAAAGACATTGACATGACAGAAAGAAAAAATAAATATAAGAAATAAAACTTAGCAAAAGAAGAACTTGAAGCACTCCTGAGACTCAAAACCAACCAGGATATTAATATAAAACCGGCAGACAAAGGAAGGGGCATCGTAAAAATTGGACAGAAGCAAATAAAAAGATCACAGCCCTATGATCACCAGAAGGATCATGGAACTCATCAAAGAAGGCAAACAGGGTGGGTGGGTGTCCACCAATAACTGCATAACAAATATCCATGAACATTCACATTAACATTCACATTACATATTCTTCCCAAAATGCATAAAAACCAGAGGAATCCCCCAGGTAGACCAATAGTATCAGAGGTCAATTTGATTTTGGAACCTCTAGCAAAATTCATTGATGTGTTTCTTAAACCTCTGATAGCTGATATTCTCTCTCATTTAAGAGACACTATGCACACCATAAATAGATTGAAAGGTATGGAATTAGATGAAACTACAGACACTTTTGTCACCTTGGATAATGTAACTCTTTATACGAATATCCCACAAGAGAGCACCCTGGAAGCTATGGAATTCTTCCTCAACAAGAATGCATCTTGAAATTAGCGTAACTCTGTTGGAAGTTCAATTTCTTTCAGTTCAACAAACAATTCTACATACCAGTGAAGTGAACTGCAATGGGATATTCCTTCACACTAGAGGTGGTAATGATGTTATGGCCCCATATCAAAATAAATGGATTTACAATAATCTTTTTAGTTAAAAAATCTACACTTGGAAAAGATACATTGACGATTTAGTAATGATATGGAGGGGCCCAAGTGAACGGATTGAAGAATTCATGAACTGGCTGATACCCAAGGCCAGGGTATCCAGTTCTCCATGATCTTGAATAAGGAGGAGATTAATTTTCTGGCTATCATGTTAAAATATGAAGATAACCGTATGTATACTACACTATACTCAAAGGATACAGATAGAAACACATTCTTGCACTATTCCAGTTGTCATCAAAGGAACTTGAAGAAGAATCTAACATATAGTCAGTTTCTAAGGATAAGAAGGAACTGCTTCAAGAAAGAGGACTACTTTAGGAATGCAGAGACCTTCCTCTCCAAATTAGTGCAACGTTACTACCCTAAGAAACTCTTTTAGTGAGGCATGAAACATGAATGGTACCCACCCCATGAGAACCTCCTTCAACCCAGTGAAAAATCCCAGAACAATCGGATGTCATTTGTAGCTATGTTTTCAGCCATTACCAATATGGTGGAAGCTTCCTTGAGAATAAACTGGAAAATTGTTAATGCACTGTGGCCCTGAAAGGAAATACAATAAAAATATTTGGGATCATCTAGTCAGATCAGATACTAGTTTGAAAACTATAATCCCAACATTGAGCACTATGTTGAATTTACCACCAGTAAAAGGACACTATAGATGGGGGAACTGTTCTTCCTGCGAGAACACAATTGAAGGATAAGAATTCATATACAAACAAATCAAGATCGAACACACATAATTCACTAAATGTAATACAAAGAATGTTATTCATTGCATTTTGTGCCCCTGCAACTAAGCTTATGTAGGCAAAACCAATCAGCGGATACAGAAACTGATTACTAAACATAAGTCCCATATCAGATGTTGAGTCATTACTGCACATATGGTCCAACATTATCTTGAGAAGAGCCACAGGCAGAATGAACTCAGACAGACAATACTGAGACACGTGAAGACCACAAATCCAGAGCCAAAACTGCTTAAGATTGGAGGCCCAGATTATACTACGTCTCCGCACCAAAGAGAGTGGTCTCGATGAGTTGGCTGAAACAGGAAATTCCTTTTCCAGATATAACCCCTTTCTTCTATCATTGTCCGATGTCCAGGATTTTTCTATGAAAAACTCCCCACCCTTTTTTGCCTTAGTTGCACATCCTTAATTATAAAGGCCATCAATCAATCAAACTGCATTTGTAAAGTGCAACACTGTCACCCGAAGGGGTATCTGGGCTCTGTGTCTTCATCGAAGAGCCAGGTCTGGAGTCTAACGAAAGTCTGCCAGTGAAGGCCCTGTGTGGAGCTGGAGGGGAAGTTCGTTCCAGGTCTTGGCAGTGATGTATGAGAAGGAGCGGCCACTGCTGCAGCTGAGCCAGATGCGGGGGGAGTTTAAAAGGGCAAGTGAGGAGGAGCACAGGTGTCTGGAGAATTGGTGGATGTATAGTCGATGGTTGATGTAGGCAGGTCCTAAGTCATGGAGGGCTTTGTAGGAGTGTATTAGGATCTTTAACTGGCATCACTTCTGGATGGGGAGCCAGTGGAGGTCTCTCTGGTGGGGGGTGATGTGGGTTCATTTGGGGAGGTTCAAGATGAATCCACCAGCAGTGTTTTGTATGGTCTGGAGTCTTCTGAGGAGATGAGCGGAGATGCCGGTGTAGAGAGTGTTGCCATAGTTGAGGCGGCTGGTGATGAGGGCCTGGGTGAAGGTCTTTCTGGTGTTGGTTGGATCAATCTGACGATTCTGCGTGGCTTGCAAAGTGTGAGGAAGCAGGAGAAGGCGACTGCTTTGACTTTTTGTTTCATGGTCAGTTGAGTGTCGAGGTTATACAGAGGTTGCGTGCATGGTTAATAGATATGGGTGCAGGTCCAAGTTCTGCAGGCCACCAGCTGGGTTCCCATGCAGAGGCATTCTTCCCGAAGATCAGTACTTCTTTTTTGTCGTAATTGAGTTGGAGGCAGTTGTCTCTCATCCATTTGGCTACATTGGTCATGGCTTTGCAGAAGTTGGATTTGGCACTGGAGGGGTCCTCACTAAGCAAGAGGATTAGTTGTGTGTCATCTGCATAGTGGATTATGTTGAGTCTGTGGGATCGGAGGACGTCTGTGAGGGCGATCATTTAGATGTTTAACAAGGTGGGGCTGAGGGTTGGCTCTTGTGGTATGCCACATCTGATGTCTTTGGGTGCAGAGGTGAAGGGAGGCAGTTGGGTGCTTTGTGCGCATCTTGTAAGGAAGGATGCGATCTACTTGAGGGCGTCTTGCTGTATGCATATGTTGTAGAGTCCTCTGATGAGGGTGTTGTGGGAGACGGTGTTGAATGCCGTGGAGAGGTTGAGGAGGATCAGGGCTGCAGTTTCTTCATGCTGGAGGAGTGTTCTGATGTCATCTATGTCAGCGAGCAGTATGGTCTCAGTGCTGTGGTATGCAGTGGTTTGCACTGAATCCTGATTGTGAGGCATCCATGAGAGCATTATTTAAGTAAAACAGGCAGTTTTGTGATGCAAAACATTTTTGTAAGCAAAGTGTTATTGAAAGTTAATTGTATTATGTGCAATGCTAATAACTGTGTTGTTTCTGCTCAGCTCATCTGTCAATGACGCCTGTACTGAGCAACCGTACCTATGTAACCACTAGGCAGCACACACCGCTCACCACATGTAGTTCAGGGTGGTCCTTAAGTCATTTGTTACTCCGTACATTGTAGAATGGGACTTTGGATACTTGTATTTAATACCCAGACCAATACAAATAATGCCAGCACAGTCACCCATACATGAATGGCACCCATATAACTAAATTATATTTTGAAGGTACTCTTCATCTAGCATAAAAACATTTTATTGTATGTTTACATTTATTAAATATGCATGATGATGGGGATGGTGAATGATGGCTCTAATTAGTGATATTACAACTATTAACAGTAATGGTAGTCCATTGAATTGTTTTCTATGAAACCACACACAACCCATAGTGTACTACTCCCTTGTGGGAGAATTTCTGCAGCTCCTGCTGGGTGGGATCTTTAAGTCATCCCTGCCTGGACTCTCGTAGGTAGAGAAACAGTGTCCCATTGGTGAACACCAGGGGACACAACAATTGAGCCTTGGGACCCCCTCACCAGGCTTAGGAAGGAGGATATCCCTACACTGCTCCTTACATCTTTTATAAACATTTTTTTCAGGATTGGGCACTTAGACACTGTGCATTAAAATGGCTGCCATCATACCTTTCTTGATGTGGTAGCAGCCAATCAGATCTCAGCTTGAGACCTCCTGGCTACCGGATTCTCAGTGGAGTGGAAACTACAAAGTTTATGAGCCATATTTCTCAAAAACTACTGAACAAAGGGCAAATGAGGCGAGGGGTGGCAGCCTGCGGGGGGATGGGTGCAGGGCCAGGCCATGGAGCTAACCTCACACCAAACATGGTCAAAGTCTGTGTATGCTGTGGGTTGGTTTTATGAATGGTATTAAAATATCACTTTACATAAAAAAAAAAACATAGAAATTCAATGAAAAAAAACAAAGGTTTAAGTGGCATTGTATTTAGGAATTGAAATTGTATCTTACATTCCATTAAAAAACATAGAAATTCACTGAAAGAAACAGGTTAAGGGATGTTATAGTTAGGTGAAAATGTCAGTGAAAACATACCATTTTAAACTAACAAAACCACTGAAACTCACCAGTTAAATCTGTCTCAAGTAACTATAATGCAGGCCCGAAATTAACTATACCTTGCGCCCTCGCTATGCACTGGTAATTACTTCCCATATCACATCACTCATTGTTAGAAATGTGGTCTTTGGTTGACCCCCGGCAGAACAGTAGGCTTAACTTCAGAGTGCTGGCGTGAAGTATTTGTACCAACACACACAGTAACTTAATGGAAACACTACAAAATGACACAACACAGGTTTAGAAAAATAAAAAATATTTATCTATACAAAACAAGACCAAAATGACAAAAATCCACAATACACAGGTCAAGTTATCAATTAAAAAGCAAAAAGGGTCTTTATGTAGTTTAAAACACACACTAACATTGTTAGCGTGAAAATGTACCTTGGGTGCATTAAAAATAACCCCGCACGGGCGAGTGTGCATCAAAAAGGGCTTGCAATGCGTCGATTTTACTCACGAGCGAGACCTTGCATCGTTTCTCCTTTCGACGGGTCGGGCGCGTCATTTCTTCTCTCTACAGGAGAGCGATGCATCGATCCGGTCAGCACTCTTGGGTCCGGGCAGGCCTTGCGTTGTTTTTACATGCCCAGTGGTTCTTGCTTCAGAAATCAAGCCACACAATGATTAAAAAAACACGCAGCGTGGGTTTCGATCTCTGAGTCTCCGTCAGCGATGCTGCGCGTCGTTTCTCCAGCTCCGTGCGTCAATTCTTCGGTTGCGATTACGGCGAGCATCGATTTTCAGCTGCAGAGCTGGCGGCGTGTTGTTTCTTCAGCCGCAGACTGGAGTCACGTCGATCTTTTCCCCGCACGGCACTCTGTTAGTGGATTTCTCACTCTTGGGCTGACGGCTTCTCCTTTCAGGGTCCCAGGAACTGGATGGGCACAACAGGGCAGAGAGAAGTCTTTGCTGTCCCTGGGACTTTGAACAACAGGAGGCAAGCTCTAAATCAAGCCCTTGGAGATCTTCACAAGATGGAAGGCACACAAAGTCCAGTCTTTGCCCTCTTACTCTGGCAAAAGCAGCAACTGCAGGATAGATCCACAAAGCACAATCACAAGCAGGGGAGCTCTTCTTTCTCAGCTCTTCAGCTCTTCTCTAGGCAGAGGTTCCACTTGGTTTCCAGAAGTGTTCTAAAGTCTGGGGTTTTGGGTGCCATTCTGATACCCAATTTCTCCTTTGAAGTAGGCCTACTTCAAAGTGAAGTCTCTTTTGAATGTGAATTCCTGCCTAGCCCAGGCCAGGCCCCAGACACTCACCAGGGGGTTAGAGACTGTATTGTGTGAGGGCAGGCACAGCCCTTTCAGGTGCAAGTGACCACTCCTCCCCTCCTTCCTAGCACAGATGTCTCATCAGAATATGCAGGCTACACCTCAGCTCCCTTTGTGTCACTGTCTAGTGTGAGGTGCAACCAGCCCAACTGTCAAACTGACCCAGACAGGGAATCCACAAACAGGCAGAGTCACAGAAGTGGCATAAGCAAGAAAATGCTCACTTTCTAAAAGTGGCATTTTCAAACACACAATCTTAAAACCAACTTTACTAAAAGAGATATTTTTAAATTGTGAGCTCAGAGACCCCAAACTCCACATGTCCATCTGCTCCCAAAGGGAATCTACACTTTAATCAGATTTAAAGGTAGCCCCCCCATGGTAACCTATGAGAGGGACAGGCCTTGCAACAGTGAAACATTTAGCAATATTTCACTGCCAGGACATATAAAACACATTACTATATGTCCTACCTTGACCATACACTGCACCCTGCCCTTGGGGCTTCCTAGGGCCTATCTTAGGGATGCCTTACATGTAAGAAAAGGGAAGGTTTAGGCCTGACAAGTGGTACACTTGCCAAGTTGAATTTACAGTTAAAACTGTACACACAGACACTGCAGTGGCATGTCTGAGACATGATTACAGAGCTACTTATATGGGTGGCACAACCAGTGCTGCAGGCCCACTAGTAGCATTTCATGTACAGGCCCTGGCACCTCTAGTGCACTTTACTAGGGACTTACTAGTAAATCAAATATGCCATTGATGGATAAGCCAATTACCTACACATTTTTTAAAGGAGCACTTGCACTTTAGCACTGGTTAGCAGTGGTAAAGTGCCCCGAGTAACAAAAACAGCAAAATCAGAGTCCAGCACACATTAACAACCTGGGGAACAGAGGCAAACAGTTAAGGGAGACCACGCCAAGGATGAAAATTCTAACAATCATGATATGTTCAATGACATCAGTGATAAGATCACTGCAACATCTGAAATCATGGAGAACAACACTGTACATTGCAGGTTGTGAGCTATAGTTACTTTAGGGCACAAGTTATAATTATCTGAGAGTACTAAAACTGGTGAATTTCAGTTTTTTTATTCATTTAAAATGGCATGTTTGAACTGACATTTTCACCTAATTGCACTGTCCATTAACCTGTTTTCAGTAAATAAATATATTTAGACCTGACAGCCTTAGGGTGGTCTTCCACCCAACGTTTTGCCAACCTCCTCCATTTCTATGACCTTGCTTATGTTGGCTTTAGAACTCAGTGTACTTTACCACTGCTAACCAGTTCTAAAGTGCCTGTGCTCCCTCCCCTAAAACATGGTAACATTGGCTTAACCCCAACTGGCATATTTTAATTTACTTATAAGTCTCTGATAAAGTGCACTACATGTGACCAGGGCATGTGACTTAAGTGCTACTTGTGAGCATGTAGCACTGATTGTGCCACCCACTTAAGCAGCCTTCTAAGCATGTCTCAGGTCTGCCATTGCAGAGCGTGTTTGCGCAGTTTACACCGCCATGTCGACCTGACAAAATAAACCTTTTGCAAGGCCCAAAACTTCCTTTTTTATACATCAGCCATTAGGTAGGCCCTAGATAACCCAGAGGGCAGGGTGCAATGTATTTAAATGGCACAACATATATTTTTAAGTTTTACATGTTCTGGTAGTGAAAAACTCCCAAAGATGTTTTTTCCGTACAGCAAGGCCTGGCTCTTGCTTCAAATAACATTGGGATTACTTTCTTACATCTTTTAGGAGTAATTCACAAGCTAGAAGAGATATGTTTTCCAAGTTTATTGTCCCTGGACTCATCATTTAAAATCACAACTTATGGTAAAGTCGGATTTTAAATTGCGGGTCTGAAAATGCCGAAGTCAGCATTTTCTTATTTTACCCATTTGGTGCCTATCTCTGAATACATGTCTGGGGTGGGTGACAGCTTGGCATTGTGCATCCCTTATAGAGACCCACACACAAAGGCATTTTAGGTGTGACTGATGTGCATTCCATTTCCTGATGGACCATCCTAGGCAGGACGGAAGGGAGGAGCTGACACTTACACCTTAATAGGCGGTGTTCTGTCCCCACACAAAGGGCTACATACCTACCTGTAGTGAGTCTAGAGCCAAGCCAGGAATGGAAGGGAGGATCTCTGTGTGTTTCAAGGACCTCTCCTTGAAGTCTCCCCCACTTCAAAGGCACACCTGGAAATCACTACTGGACCTCTGACACCACAACTTCAATACAGAAGGACTGCTGAGCTACTACAGGAACTGCCACTGTGTTGGACTGCAACCTACATCATTGTACCCCAGAACTCAGAGTGACTCCAAGGGCCAGCCGACTGAGCTCCTGTTTTCTGAAGTCTCAGGGACATAAAATACTTCACATTCACCTGCACCTAGACTTTGCCAGCTATGAGTCTGTCCTGCCAAGTCGTGATTTCCAGTACTGGACCCTTGGAAGTGAGGCCTAAGGCACTTATTCAGCCATCATCATGCATCATTATCAACATGCATCCTCATCGGAACCTGAGCATCTTCGCTGCTGCGAGACTGGAACTGGAACATCTTCACCTTCACGTGGATCAGAAACAACGCATCTTTGTCACTGTGTGGTGCGGGCTCGGGGCATCGCCTTCCGAACCAGTGTATCGCTCTTAGAATCAACACATCCTCTGCTACAGGAGCAGAAGTGACACATCGTGTATGGGACCAGCGCATCATACTCAGAACCAGCGCATTGACAACTTTATTTGGGTCCCGGTAGTTGGCCTGCTCCTCATTGCGGTTGATGTGAACTCTTGACTTTGTCCCAGTCTGGTGCAACTAGAGTGCCCCGAATTGGCACTTCCTGCTTCTTTGTGCTATTCAATAGTTTATTCTTTAAAAATTCATATCTTAAGTTCTACTCCTTGGATTTTTGTCATTTTGTCTTGCTTTATTTATCACATTAAGCTTTATTTTTCTAACCAGGTGTGGTATCTTTTTGTGTGCTGCTTTCATACTGTTTTAAGTGTTGTAGAAATACTTTACACATTGCCTCTTAAGTTAAGGCCGACTGCTCTGTGCCAGGCTACCAGAGGGTGAGGACAGGTTGATTTATATATATTACCTACTGGCGATAGACAGTAGATAGATATAGTTAAGACCACTTTTTTCCATAGATGGAACATTTTTTGTTTTGCTACTAACTTTGGCATTGTTTGGCAAACCTTCACAAAATGTTCAGTACTAATACGAAACCCACTTTAGCTGGTGTCTTGAAAGTTTCAGGGTGGTATGTTAAGCGTGACAGAAAAAAAGGGGGGGTCCCAAAACACTTTTTCCCCATTCTGTATATAGTGGATTATGCTTTCCTTAAACACAGCTACAGCTTGAACCACTGAGTGGAATTGCACCTAATTTGTCAGGAAGCTAGATGTTGGTCCACAGATTGTGCTTTTTGTAATTTGAAGTAAATCTGTTTAGTAGATTCAGAGTTATTCAAGGTTAAAAAAATAGAGATATATAGGTTACGCAGAGGATCCACGGATCCAATCTGGGGGAAAAGGAAGGCCCTGATTGGCTGGCCACAACCTGACTGAAAAGTTGCGGTCACCATTTTGTTTGTGGCATCAGCTGCTCGGTGGGAAAAAACAGTTCACAAATACTTAAGAGGTTAGGATATGGGTATCTTGACACCATATGACAGAATTTTTTTTTTCCTTTTTGGCTCCAGAGTGTCCCTTTGGACACATCCACAAGGCTAAGGAGTCAGGGGATCACTAACCCATCCCCTTCTACAACTTTTTGAACATATTTTCATGACTCGGGAACCAAGTCCCTGAATCATGTAAAAGCAATGCAACCTTTTTCTTCATGTTCTGATCACCAATTAACTTGGTCAGTCCCTTTCTCCTGACTAGTCAAAATGCACTTTTTAATTTTTTTCCCATGAGACTCCTACTGGAGTACCACAAGAATCCCACGGCACAGATATCTATACATTTTGAACCTTAATGTCTCTAAAACGGCTCAACAGAATTACACCAAATCACAAAAGCATGATTCCTGAGCAAAGATCTAGCTTTTTGCCACATTTCATGTAATTGTGTGCAGTTGTTTTTTAATGCATTGTTGTCTATTTTTTCCTTTGAAAAATACATGGGAAGTAAGTGTCTTGTGATCCCTGTTTGACAGATTACCCTGAAACCTTCAAAGAAGGAGCTGAGGTTGATGAACTCTTTTGTGGGAAAGTTTTATGCTGATTTGTCGAGTGGCACCAAAGTTATTAACAAAAATATAAAATGTTCACCCTGTTGGAACTCTAACTCATGTACGGCTACACAATGGAGACTGCCACTGTGTAATATGCATTTATTTGTTAATGGTAGGTAAAGTTTCCATAGGAAGAGTTTTATGAAATTGCACAAAATTTTCCAAAGACAATGTTCATCTAACTTGGCTCCTTCATGGAAAAGCTTCCACCAATATGTCAAGCAGGGACCAAGAAAAAAGGAGGAGCACAAAATATTAATTTCCCATGTTTATTTCTAACAGATGCTTTGTACTGCGATGCATGGCTAAACAGAATTACTCCAAATTTGGTTGAGTGTTCGAACTTTACTCAGAATGTGTGTTATTTGTCATTTAGTATCACTTCATTCAGCATGAAGGGCTTACAAAGTTAAATGGGTGCCCCTGCAGGAATCCTGTGATACTTGAAAATTAAATAAAAGGCCTGAGGGAGTTTTTTCTCCCATCGGACATCTGGGTACTGCTTGACCTGTCCCAGTCCTGCCGTACTGAACAATCTGATTGGCTGGACGCAACCCTGAAGAAAATGTTGCAGCTGCTATTTTAGGACCTAGTCCCCGTGTCCTGAAAAAGCTTTTTTTCAAAAAGGGTACAGGTGATGGGGTAGGAACACCCTGATCCATACGCACTTGTGAGGGGAACACACCCACCTCGTTACCTTCAGTAGGGATTTGCACTTGAAATTGTGATCATTGTGTTCTCTACAATTAACTTTCCTTAGAAACTTCAATTTTTTTGGAGTACTTAACCAAAAAACATGGCGCTGGAGGAGGCATCACAGCAAGGCCTTCAGGAGTAGGAGGAGCAGGAGAGGACCCTGCTATAATCCATTGTCTGTTAAATGTTTTCTCTTCCGGCTAGGGAAGGGTAGGCATCAGCAAAAACGCATCCAAATTCTGATGTCCTGTTTTATTTTTCTAGGTTGAACCACCAAAAAACAAAAACAACTCTGGAAAAAAATAAAGAATAGTTTTAAAATCTCAAAAAAGTGTTTTGCTAGAAGTAATGTAATAATGTTTGGCACAATGTTGTACAGTGACCACATATAAACACAGGTATACTAACACTTTGCACAGCATTTTGGTTACTTTTGTAATGGCTACCCAATACTTTGAAAAGTCGGCCAAAGTAGCTCTGTTCACTACTTTGCCCTGCTTTTAATCAAGGGACTCTTCCATGAGTGGTACATTGGCATTCTCATGCAATGACCCATGGGTTTTGACTCAAATCACTTTCTGCTTATATTGGAAGAGGCAAGTCCCTACATTGAACTCCCCCTGGAGGCAGCCAACTCCCCAATGCTCACAGTCTCTGCCAATCCCAGTGGGGGGAGGGTGGTGGTTGGCTGCAGAACCTAGCTGGAAGCATGGCCTTTTTGCCAACCCCCCCACTGTGCCTTGCCCTTCTTCCCTCATGGATGGACAACCACCACACTGTGCTTGCACTTACATAGCTAACGATCCGCCAACACATGCCCACATTTGGTTGTGTGCAGGAGGGAGTTGGCTGCTGGGTCAGGCCCCTGGCCAGGCACTGCGCCCGACCCTTCTGTGGACAACCAAAACTTACTAAGCATGGCCCACCATCTCCTCCTATGGGTGGCTAACTGCTCCCTGCACAGAGTCTTTGGCCAGAGGCCATGTCCTGCTTCCAAATCCGGGAACAGATAGCCAATCCTCCTTCACACATGGCCAAAGGGCATGCGCAGTGGGGACTTGGCATCAGGGCCTGGCCTACGATCAGGCCCTAGGACTTACCCTATCGTGTGTGGCCAATCCCTCACTGTGCATGGCCTTCAGTCATGTGCAGCAGGGGGGTTTCCTTCCTAAATATGTTTTCCAAGTACTACTGTAGTCCCATGGCAGGTACCTTACACGCAATCTTCCATCCCATGGTACAACTGTACTGTGCAAGCTTCCTCAAGGTAGCTTGCATGGTACTGCAGTGCCATTAGATGGAAGCTTGTAACTGCCTCCCATGAAAGTACCACAGTACCTTTTAGGAAGTCCATGGTGGGTCCAGTGGAAGGATCGCAGAACCTATTTCCCAAAATGATATATATTTTTTTAACGTCTGGGTGAGGTGTCCATCGAAATAAAAATGAAAGCAGCCATTGATGGGCCGTTCAGTAACCACTACTCAAAAAATAATGCAACAGCACTTAGAAACAGCCTCTAATCCATCACATCCTGATTGCAGAATAAGATTTAAAAAAATCAGAAAAAACAAAGGTTAAAGTGATGTTATATTTCTTTTTGGTAATACCTTATCTAATGAAAAAAAAAGAAATTAGCTATAAAACAAAGATTAAAGTGATGTTATAGTTAGGTGATGAACTCACACAAGAACTAATGGTCAACATCAGGACAGTGCGCGCTCTACGGGCGATGTAAATGCAAAAACAGCCACAACAGCAGAGAACTCTTCAGCATCGTCAAAGAGTTCTCCAACCCCAGCGCCAGCGCCAACGCCGTCACGCCCTCACAGGATTTGTGCGAATCCCTCGCCACTTTCTTCCATCGCAAGATCAGCGACCTCCACGACAGCTTCGGACACCAGACCCAACCATACACCACTGAACCCGCTTCCCCGGACATCACCCTCAACAACTGGACCCACATCAACACGGAAGAAACCAAATCCATCATGAACTCTATCCACTCCGGCGCCCCTTCGGACCCCTGCCCGCACTTCATCTTTAACAAAGCCGACGACATCATCGCCCCGCACCTCCAGACCGTCATCAACTCTTCTTTTTCTTCTGCTACCTTCCCCGAATGCTGGAAGCACGCTGAAGTCAACGCCCTACTAAAGAAACCTACGGCTGACCCAAGCGACCTGAAAAACTTCCGCCCCATCTCTCTTCTACCTTTCCCAGCCAAGGTAATAGAAAAGACCGTCAACAAACAGCTGACCACCTTCCTGGAAGACAACAACCTGCTCGACCCTTCACAAACCGGATTCCGAACCAACCACAGCACGGAAACCGCCCTCATCTCAGTCACAGACGACATCAGAACCCTGATGGACAACGGTGAAACAGTCGCCCTCATTCTCCTCGACCTCTCGGCTGCCTTTGACACCGTCTGTCACCGCACCCTAATCACCCGCCTACGCTCCACCGGGATCCAAGGCCAGGCCCTGGACTGGATCGCCTCCTTCCTCGCTAACCGCTCCCAAAGAGTTTACCTCCCTCCGTTTCGCTCAGAACCCACCAAGATCATCTGCGGCGTACCTCAAGGCTCATCGCTCAGCCCGACACTCTTCAATGTCTACATGAGCCCCCTCGCCGACATCGTACGCAAGCACGACATCATCATCACCTCCTACGCCGACGACACCCAACTTGTACTCTCCCTCACCAAGGACCCCGCCAGCGCCAAGACCAACCTACAAGAGGGTATGAAGGACGTCGCAGATTGGATGAGGCTCAGCCGCCTAAAGCTGAACTCTGAAAAAACGGAAGTCCTCATCCTCGGCAACACCCCGTCCGCCTGGGACGACTCCTGGTGGCCCACGGCCCTCGGCACCGCACCGACCCCCGCAGACCACGCCCGCAACCTCGGCTTCATCTTGGACCCTCTTCTCACCATGACCAAGCAAGTCAACGCCGTGTCCTCCGCCTGCTTCCTCACTCTCCGCATGCTCCGCAAGATCTTCCGCTGGATCCCCGCCGACACCAGAAAAACCGTGACCCACGCCCTTGTCACGAGTCGCCTGGACTACGGCAATACCCTCTACGCCGGGACCACCGCCAAACTCCAAAACCGCCTGCAACGCATCCAAAACGCCTCGGCCCGCCTCATCCTCGACGTACCCCGCAACAGCCACATCTCCGCACACCTGAGACACCTGCATTGGCTCCCAGTCAGCAAAAGGATCACCTTCCGTCTTCTCACCCACGCACACAAAGCCCTCCACAACAAGGGACCGGAATACCTCAACAGACGCCTCAGCTTCTACGTCCCCACCCGCCCCCTCCGCTCCGCTGGCCTCGCACTTGCTGCCGTCCCTCGCACCCGCCGCTCCACGGCGGGTGGGAGATCTTTCTCCTTCCTGGCGGCCAAGACCTGGAACTCCCTCCCCACCAGCCTCAGGACCACCCAGGACCACTCCGCTTTCCGGAGACTCCTAAAGACTTGGCTGTTCGAGCAGCGATAACCCCCCCTTTCCCCCCTAGCGCCTTGAGACCCGCACGGGTGAGTAGCGCGCTTTATAAATGTTAATGATTTGATTTGATTTGATTTGAAAAACCCAGCCCTTATGCAGAGGCATATTTCATGCATTGTGTTTCTAAGCAGTATGATAACCTTTTGTACTGCAGAGCTTTCAGCTTGAAAAGTCATTAATGCTGTTTGTAATTCATTGTTCATTTGCAAGGCTTGTTTGCAGGATTACAGGGTGTGGTCCTTTATTCTAAGACTTTCTAGAAGCCTTTCTTGCAGCATGGTTTGGTGTGGCTCGTGGACGGGGCTTGGCTCTATATAAGGGAGCCAGCCCAGCTCCACGTGCTCACTATTCAGAGGTCCCGGTGCAGAGCAGCAGCATTTTCCAGAGCTCCTGTCCCGGAGGCCTATCCAGTCATTTCCAGGCCTGCACTTGCTTATTTGGTGATCTTCAAGCAGGGCTGTAAGGCGGTGGTCGGGTTAGGCCCCCGACTCCGTTTTCCAGTGACACTCGAGTTTTGGGCCTAAACTTGAAATGGCGTGTGCGATTGTTTTCATGGCATAATTTTTCTTGGATTCTTGAATTATGAATTCCGAATCGGCAACAGTGTGCGCTATTCATTCCAGGCATTTACTTCTTGGCATTCAGATCGGCAGTGGGTGCGATCATTTCATGGCATTTACATTGTGAATTCCGAATCGGCAACAGTGTGCACAATTCTTTCCAGGCATTTACTTCTTGGCATTCAGATCGGCAGTGTGCACAATCATTTCATGGCATTTGTATCGTGAATTCCGAATCGGCAACAGTGCGCGCGATTCACTCCAGGAATTTATTTCTTGGCATACAGATCGGCAGTGTGCGCGATCATTTCAAGGCATTTGCATTGTGAATTCCGAATCGGCAACAGTGTGCGCGATTCTTTCCAGGCATTTATTTCTTGGCATTCAGATCGGCAGTGCATGCAATCATTTCATGGTATTTACATTGTGAATTCCGGATCGGCAACAGTGTGCGTGATTCTTTCCAGGCATTTATTTCTTGGCATTCAGATCGGCAGTGCGTGCGATCATTTCATGGCATTTACATTGTGAATTCCGAATCGGCAACAGTGTGCGCGATTCCTTCCAGGCATTTATTTTTTTGGCATTCAGATTGGCTGTGTGCACGATCATTTAATGACATTTGTATTGTGAATTCTGAATTGGCAACAGTGTGCGCGATTCTTTCCCTGCATTTAACTCTTGAATCATGGATCGGCATTGTGCGCGATCGTTTCATTGCATGTAAATCTATCGGCATCTGTAAATCTAGATGTTCGAATCGGCAACAGAGTGCACGATTCTTTCCTGGTGTGTATCTTTTGAAATACATTTCTAGACATTGAAACCTAGATGTGCAGTTTTGATTTAAGTGCATAATATTCCCTGAACATTTGAGTCTTGAAACTCTTAATCAGAGAGTGACATAGAAGTGTTATCCATGGTATTTGTACAGTTCATTCATGCAGAGAAAAAAACATGTGTTCTTTGATTCTTGTTACAATGCAGAGATTGTTCTAAAGTATTTTGGAGAGAGTTTATTGTTCAAAATATAATATGTTAATTCTGGAATGTTCATGAGAAAACCTTGCATAACCTTTCTTGATTTCCTGGTACCTAGATTCTTGAGGCCTAGTTATAGTGAAGCCTTAGGCCATTCATGTTTTCAGCATAAGTGTTTATTTGAAACAAAACTTGTTGAAAGTCATTGTGATTAATCTTGCAATTGTGTTGTTAAACTCTTGCTTCCACAGGTCTCCTTCCCCGCTGTTCCCAACCCAAAATCCATTCCCCCGCTTGGCCATTCTTTAACTCTGTGCTATATAACTAGTGGAGTTTGGAGCTGCCAAGAGGTGGACATGTTGGGAACATGCGCAAGCCCCGAGGATCTGATCTCCTTGACACTAATGAAAACAGCACTGGAATTCACTAGTGATAGTTCAGTGAGCTAACTAGAACTTGTGCTCCCTCATGGACTGCTTATGACCTCATATATTAAATTTCTTTACATGATAAAATACATCATCGATGATGTCACTGATGACATCTCAATTGCCATCATTGACTACATCATTGATGACATCATCTAAACTAAATCATTTTAAAAAGCTAAGTTGTATTAAAGGGCCTAAAATCATATGCAGTCTAGAATGGCTACATTCATATGTGTGCATGTACAGAACAGAAATAGTGCAGCCCTGGCGACAAGCGTGGTCCAGTATGGCAAAAGGTATTTGGTGCCCACTTTAACTAATAGTAAACGTTGAGTTCAAGCACTACTCTTCATTTAAACAAGGTAGAAAGTAAGCGCAACTAGTTTGAATTGCAGGCGCATGTTTCAAATAGGTCGTGGCTTAAATCCAAAACCTGTTGCCATAAAAAAATGAGAAAAACTAAAACGTCTGTTTACACTACATTAATCACCTGTGCTTTTCTGGGCATATGCCCATGTTAAATAGTTGTCAAACAGTGCTGTAGACTATTTCTATATAAACTGGAGGTTTATAAAGTGCAGATATTTATTTCCAGATCTTCTCTGAACATTTTGAGACATTTTGTATTGTTGAAGAATGCACAGTGTATTTGGTGACCCATTTACAGTTGCAGTATGATTGCAAGCACTGTTCTAAGGTTGTACACCATACTGCTCATTTCAGAAATGTTTTTAGTGTACCTTTACAAACTACGGAGGGCTGTCCATTGGACCTCGAAGTACATGCCTTATCAGTAGCTAATTCTAGGTTAGGGTATTTAACAGGCACATTTAATTAAGATAAATAAAGGAAAACACATTTTCTTAGGATGTACAAGGGTTAATATGTTGCTGATTGCATTAATGTCTATAGAGATGTTTAATTTCGTAGGCAGCTGAATGTCAGTAAAAAAAGTTGATAACTTCTGCTAAATGTGGGAATGTTCAGTCATGCTTCATATCCTGCATGCTGTGAAAAATGATGGCCCTCATTACGAACCTGGTGGTGGGTGGTAAAGTGGCGGTAATACTGCCAACATCTGGCGGTAAGTACCGCTAAATTATGACCATGGCAGTGATATCTCCGAAGGACAGCCAATGTACCACACTGACCGCCAGGGCAGAAACAACAGCCACCAGGGTGGTAGCCGCCTCCAACCAGGCAGAAGCCAAAGTTCCGCCCATCATATTGAGACCCTGCAAACCGTCACCTTTTCCAGGGCGGTACCAACACCACCAAACGCCTGGCAGAAACAGAGCACAAAAGTGAAAGGACTCACCATTGGAGACATAGGGAAGAATCACGCCGCCATGGAACCCAAATTGCAAGTTTTCCCAATGATCTTCTACGTTATGCTCCACTTGGAACAACAACGCCGACGAAGATGACGATGGTGAGTACAGCTGCCTACCACACGGGGGGTGGGAGGAAAAAGAGAGTGACACACACATGCACAACACACACCAGACACACACACACACCACACACACACAACCAGCTGCATTAAAAACACAATTCAACCCTGAAAATCAGCAGAATAATGCAAGGACAACAGGAATTTACAAAAGTGATTGTAATCAGTTATCAAAATTAATAATCGGATTTGTCCATGAAACAGATATGTACACTTGCATAAAAAAGGGACACTGCCCAGTCCAAAGTTCAAAGGGCTCACATGGCCACAGAGCACAGTCCAAGGCCCAACTCAAATCATGACCACATCCGTATTGAATACTGCAGGAGCATCAGTTTGCAAATAGGCAGGCACCTTGGGGGGGCACCTCAGCCGGATGCGGGATCATGCACACTGGCTCTAGAGGGGACAACATGGCCTGTGCTTTTTCCTGGGGAGTGCAAGGCCAAAGTCTCTCGAGTGGGTGTGCAACATACCCTGTGCTTTGTCCTGGGGAGTGCAAGGCCACAGTCTCTCAAGTGGGTGCCTTACCCACTGATTCTGGAGGGGGCAACATGCCCTGTGCTTTGTCCTTGGGAATGGAAGGCCACAGTCTCTCAAGTGGGTGTCTTGCCCACTGGCTCTGGAGGGGGCAACATGCCCTGTGCTTTGTCCTGGGGATTGCAAGGCCACAGTCTCTCAAGTGGGTGTATTTCCCACTGGTTCTGGAGGGGGCAACATGCCCTGTGCTTTGTCCTGGGGAGTGCAAGGCTACAGTCTCTCGAGTGGATGTCTTCCCCACTGGTTCTGGAGGGGGAAGCCTGCACAGTAGCCCCTGGAGGATGGACTACATGGCACTGACGGAGGTGATGGCTGCATGCTGGTGGTGGTTGGGGAAGGATCCTGGGGAGCCCCTGCACTCTGTGATGGCTTCATGCTGGTGGTGGTGGTGGAGGCTCCTGGGCAGCCCCTGCACTCTGTGATGGCTGCATGCTGGTGGTGGTAGGGGAGGCTCATGGGCAGCCCCTGCACTCTGTGATGGCAGCACATCCACTCCTGGCAGTGGGGCCCCTGTGACAGCTGGGGGTGGTGGCAGTGTTTGCCTGACAGCTTCTGCTGTTGTAGAGTGCCTCTTGCCCTCCTGGTCATGGGTTAGGGATCCCTTACCCTTCCATGCAGGGGTGAATGGGCTCTTCCCCTCTCTGCCTGGTGGTGCAGGCTCCTTCCCCTTCCTCACCGGTGGTGCTGGTGCTGGCTCCTTCCCCTTCCTCACAGCTGGTGCAGGCCCCTTCACCTTCCTCACTGCTGGTGCAGGACTTTTCCCTTTCATCCCTGGTGGTACTGGCTCCTTCCCCTTCAGTGTCGTAGGTCTGGTATCCCTACTACCATGAATAGGTGTTGCTACCACTGTCCCTGTGGACTGTTTGGCTGAGGTGCTGGGCTGTGTCCATGGTACCCTGCCCATACGTGCAGGATGGGGGGAGGGGTAGGGAAGAGGTCAAGTTGGGCAAGGAAATGCCTTTTAGGTATATTGGGGTGGGAGGAGGGAGGAGTAATGGGAGTGGAGGGAGTGGTTGTATGTCTGCTGGATTTGGGTGCAGGTGCATGGGCTGTATGCTGATGTGAGGTGGATGGATGTTGGGTGTCTTAGTGCTTGCGTTTGTGTCCTTTAGGAGGGGGGACAGACACAGTGGGAGAGGACACAGGGGACCCAGGCATGGATGTTGTAGAGGTGTCTGCCAGTAAAGTGTGTGTTCTAATTGGTGCGGTGATGCTGGTAGTGAATGTTGATGTAGTGCATGCAGGTGTGAGTGTGGACGTAACTGGGGGGTGGTAGAAGGGGGAGGAGGAGGGGGAGACAGTGGAGGCTGTGGATGTTGTTGTGTCTGCAATGGGATCTTGTTTGTCTGAGTGCCTGTGAGATGAAGTGTGGTGCTTTTGTTTACCTGTGCCACTCTTGTGTGTTGCCTTGTGTGCATGCTTGTCTGCCTGTGTGCTTGGGATGGGTTGGGGTTGAGAAGAATGGGACTGGGAAGTGGAAGTTGGAGGGGGGACAGTAGAAACAGGGACAATGGCTGCCATCAGTGAGGAGGCCAAAGCATGAATCATCTCTGTTGGGCAGCCAATCCACTGTGAATGCCCTCCAGGAATGCATTGCATTGCTGAATCTGGGATGCCAGCCCCTGGATGGCATTCACAGTGGTTGATTGCCCTACAGAGATGGATCTCAGGTGGTCAATAGCCTCCTCAATCAGGGCATCAAGGCTCACTGGGGCAGGGCACGAGGTGCCTGGGGCGAAGGAGATGCCCACCCTCCTGGGTGAGCGGGCATGGGCAACTCGCTGAGGGGCTGCTGGGACGGCGATGCTGGTTGGTACGTGGGTAGCGGCTGTACCTGCAGCTGCGGTAGTCACAGACGTGTCCACCACCACCAGGGAGCTCCCATCAGAGGAGGCATCTGAGTATGCATTGTCCCCTCCAGTCTCCGCCGTGGTGCTCCCCTCGCCCTCCGTACCACTGGTTCCTTCAGTGTCGGTGGAATCTGCCTCCTGGGCCCTGTAGGATGCAGCTCCCTCTGTCGCCGGTGCCTCTGCTCCTATACCAGATGGTGCTAATGCACATCAGGGCAGGATGACAAAACAAGAAAGGGGGGGAGAGAGACAAAGGATACACTTGGTCAATGACTGCATCAACACCACCGTTGGCGTACACAGCACCCTCACACACAGGGAACAGGCCTACGCACTATGCATTGCACTACCTGTGAAATGGCTAGTCACCAAGGCATGAGGAGGGGCACACAGCTCAGGGTAGGCCACCACCAGTATGCGGGCCATCAGGGGCGTCAGGGTCCAATGGGCACCCCTTCCTCGATGGGAGGCCATCCCAAGTTGGGCCTCTGCGGTCTTCCTGGCCCAGCGTCTCAGGTCCTCCCACTGTTTCCGACAGTGGGTGCTCCGCCTGCCAAAGACCCCCAGGGTCCACACCTCCTTGGCAATGGCAAGTCAATACAGACAGGAGAAAACCATTAGACAAACAGTCCAGCCTGTCACACAAATGGCCCACCATACCCGTGTGCATCACCATTGGCACACACATAGACCAGCGCACAACATGTACACCGCCAAGAGGACATCCACCCACCCCCCTTACACAATACCTTCACACACAACACTCTGCATTCATGCCACATGCATGGTACCCACAGTGTACTCACCTGTTGGTCTTGAGGCCCATTCATCAATCCATACTGGGGTAGGACCCCATCCACCAGTCGCTTAAACTCCTCAGAAGTGAAGGCTGGGGCCCTTTCACCGGTCACACGGGCCATGGTAGGTTCTAGACACCGGTCACAGCAGCACATGCAGTGTAGGTCCTCTCCTATGGAAGGTCAGGAAACAAGTAAGGATTGAGATAGAAAATGGTGGTCACGTCTGCAGCGGTGTATACCATCACCACCGGCATAGATCCCCATTGGCCACTGCACCTCATAGGGCCCAATATAAACCAATGAGGAATTGCACGGCGGTTCATGACCGCCTGCCGCCATGGCGCCGAATGTCGGCTGCATTACCTCACTTCCACCTGTTCCTCCACACAGGACAGGTGGTCGCCATTTCGGAGTGGGTGAACAGGCCTATTGATTATTCATGTGTCACAGGATATAGGCACATACTTTTTAATTACACTGTCCTCAAACATGATTGCACGATGTGGACTGCTGTTGTGGTATAGTTGTTCAAATTGTAACAGCCTACTCACTCTTGTGTCCCTTAGAAGCCTACCGCTGTGGATGAATAGGAGATGGAGACATACCCCCGTGTACTGACCCCTGGTGGACTTGGCTACACTGGAGGACAGGCACATTATACTCACCTATAGACTGGACAGGGCCACAATCACAGAGCTGTGTGGCCAGTTGGAACCTGACCTGATCTCAGCTATCCGTCATCCCACTGGGATCGCCCCTCTTGCGCAAGTTCTATCAGTGCTCCATTTCCTGGTACCTGGTTCTTTCCAAGTGTCAGTGGGCTTAGCAGCAGGAATGTCACAGCCAATGTTCTCAATAGTGCTGGAAAGGACCTTGTCTGCCCTGATAATACACATGTGCAGCTACATTGCTTTCCCCCTGGGGGAAGATTTGGCCACTGTGAAGGCAGGGTTTTGTGCAATGGGACATACCCCCAATATAAGTGGGGCGATTGACAAAACACATATTGCATTTGCCCCCCATCAAAATGAACAGATGTTCAGGATTCGTAAGAGTTTCCACTCCATGAATGTGCAGATGGTGTTCCTGGCAGACCAGTACATCTCCCACGTCAATACTAAGTATCCTGGGTCGGTGCATGATGCCTTTCTCCTAAGGAATAGCAGCATCCTAAATGGGATGGCCCAACAACAAAGGCACAGGGTGTGACTAATAGGTGAGCCTTGGTCCCTACCCAGTATATGTTGGTGTATGCCTATTCTGTTGGCCATATAGGATATTGTGTGGCTAAATGTTGTCCCTCAATATTTGCAGGTGACTCTGGTTAATCAAACCTATCATGGCTGCTGACCCCTGTGAGGAATGCCAGGACAAGGGCAGAAGAAGGTTATAATGAGGCACATGGGTGAACCAGAAGGACCGTTGAGAGGACCTTTGGCCTCCTGAAGGCCAGGTCCCTGTGCTACTTACCCGAGAAGGTCTGCCAGATAGTAGTGGCATGCTGCATGTTGCACAACCTGGCCCTCAGATGCCATGTACCTTTTCTGCAGGAGGAGGAGACTGGAGATACCCCTGTGGCAGCAGTGGACCCTTAGGATGGTGAGGATGAGGAGGAAGAGGATGAGGATGTGGACAACAGAACATTGGTGATACGTCAGTACTTCCAATGACACACAGGTGAGACAGTGCAACTTCACATTTCTATGACTATTGTGTATTCTGTGTGGCATTAAAATGCTGGCATTACCCACTTCTTTCCCCTACTTACTGTTATCTATGGAAATTCATTTTACAGATGTTGGTGATATGACAACATTGTCCTGATGTGATCACAACAGCCAGCAACAGGTCATTGATTCTATGCTCATTCTATGTACAGTTCATTTGCAATGGTTGTGGCTGTTTCAATCAATACAAATGTGCGTTACATGAAATACTAGTAGTCGAGTTTTATTGTTGTGTTAAAATATAGTGGGGAAAGTGCAATGGAATGGGTTGGAGATGGAGGAAAGACCAGGGTATTGTTCCAGTCTGTTTGTAGCACAGGTGCAGTGTCCATGAGGACATAGGAGGGGGAGCAATGGCAGTTCAAGGTGGACAGGGTGACTGAGTTGGACAAAAGTGGGACAATCAGGAGAGTCTCATTTCCTGGCAGTGGTCTTGGCAGGTGTCTCTGACTTCTGTCTGGGGTGCAGGGAACGTTTGCGGGGTGGTTCAACTTCTGCAGGGGGAGGAGTGCTGGTGGCCTGTGAGTCCTGTGGCAGGGCCTCCTGGCCACTAGTGGCAGCAGAAGTGGAGGGCTGTTCAGATGACTGGCTAGTGGTAGGGGCCTGCTGGTGTGATGTTGCCTCCCTCATGATGTTGGCCATGTCTGATAGCTCCCATGCTATGGAGATCAGGGTGTTGTTAATGGCCTACAAGTCCTCCCTGATCCCCTGATAATGTCCCTCCTGCATCAGGCCTGTTCTCCTGCATGTTTCTAGGATCTGGCCCATCATGTCCTGGGAATGTTGGTAGGCTCCCAGGATGTCGGAGAGTGCCTCCTGGAGAGTTGGTTCCCTGGTCCTGTCCTCCCCCTCGCACACAGCAGTCCTCCTAGTGTCCCTGTTGGCCTGTGCCTCTATCCCTTAAACGGTGTGCCCACTGCCACTGACCCCAGGTCCCTGATTGTCTTGTGTGTGAACTGTGGCCTGGCGTCCCTGTACAGGTGGGCACACTGCTGATTGATGTGTCCTGGGGACAGAGGCGTGGGTACATTGGGTGGGTGCTGTGGTGTTGTTTCCTGATGGGGGAGGCTCTGTGGTGGTCTGTGAGTGGGCTTGGGTGACCGGCTGTCCAGTGGTCCCTGATGGGCCAGGTAGGTCGTCCAGATCCAGAAGTCCAGAATTACTGTCATCACTGGGGGCATTTCTGTTGGGGGACTGGATAGCCATGGCACCTCCTCTCCAGTGACATTGGCTGGAGTACCTGTGGGGATGTAAATGATGTATTATGCTTCAAGTGTATGACATTTGTACTTCTGTAGCTTCCCCTCTATTGTTGGTGTTACCATGCCAGCTTTTGCTTTTGTATGTTGGTGTATTATGGTTATGTTAGTTCCCTATGCTGTGCATGCTTTAGTGATGGGTGTCCATGCAAAGCTGGGAGGGGTCTCCATGCATTGGTACAGCATGAAGGACCTAGCATTGGGATTAGTGAGATGTGTTGGTGGAGTGCATGGGATGTGGTGGAGTGATGGGAGTGAGGGTGAAGGTGTGTGATGGCATGCAGGTATGGGGGTGATAATTGTAAAAAGTTGACTTACCAGTGTCCAGTCCTCCGCCAATTCTGGCGAGTCCCTCAGGATGCAGTATTGCCAATACCTGCTCCTCCCATGCTGTGAGCTGTGGGGAGGAGGTGGGGGTCCACTGCCAGTCCTCTGCATGGTGTGCTGGTATCTTGCTGCTTTGGAACGTACCTTCCCCCGTAGGTCATTCCACCTCTTCCTGATGTCGTCCCTTGTTCTTGGGTGCTGTCCCACTGCGTTGACCCTTTCCACGATTCTCTGCCATAGCTCCATCTTCCTTTCTATAGATATTTGCTGCACCTGTGCTCCAAAGAGCTGTGGCTCTGCCCTGACGATTTCCTCCACCATGACCCTTAACTCCTCCTCAGTGTAACGGGGGTGCATTTGTGGTGCCATGGGTGTTGTGTGATGTGTGTTGGTGAGGGTGTGTTGGGTAATGTGGTGGAGTGTGTGATGTGGAGTGCGTGAGGGGTGTATGGGTGTACGTGGTGTGTGTGTCTAGTTGTCTTTATGCTCTCCTTCTCAGTCTTCTGGTGGCAATGGTTGTACATAAGGGGTTGTGGGTAATGTGTGTGTGTGTGTGTTTTATAGTGGTGTGAGTGTGTGGGTGTTGTGTGTGTATGGGTGTCAGGTGTGTGTCATTAATATTGCCCAAAGTAGTGTTGTTTTGTATGTGGGTGTCCATTCTGAGCGCGTCGGCATGTACTGCCAATGATTTACTGCTGTTGAATGTCTGCCATGGTGATTCGGTGGTCAAAATGTGATGGGCGTTGTTCTGTTGGGGTAACTATGTGGGTTTTGGGACTGTCAGTTTATCACTGACCTTTGGTCTGGTGGATTTGTGTATGTGGCTGTATTCTGTCAGATTGGTGTGTGTAGGTCATAATATGGTGAACAGATATTCGCCAGCACGGCAGTAAGTTGGTGCCCGTCAGCATGGCAGTAAGAGGGATTTACCGCAGAGGCATAATTAGGGCCTATGTCATTTAGCACTCACTTGAGCATATAGCACACTGTCATATTCTTTGGATAATGTCATCAGTGATGCCATCAACTATGTAATTTGAGATGTCATCAATTATGTCACATAACATATCATGAGTGATGTAATATGGGAGGTCAAAGCACTGCCTGATTGCGGGTGCAAGTTATATATAGGCCACTTATAATACCTAGTGGTGGTCGCCACTAGGTAGTTATAGCTAGGACCATGCTTCCATAGCAAAAGTGTTTTTTGGCTTGCCTATATCTTTGACAAATCTTCACAAAATTTTCCCAAAAAAGTGTTGCAGTGATTTCTTTTTGCGCAATGAAAGTTTTGGGGTGATCCGTCAAGCAGGGGCAGAGAAAAAGGGGAGGTGAAAAACGTTGTGTTTCCCATAGGACCTTTAGCCACGTCTACAGCCCTAACTGCAGGACCGAATTACACCAAATTTGGCAGAAAGCTAGCTGTTGGTACCTAGATCACACATTCACTTATTTGGTGTAAATAACATAACATGTGTATTTGTAAAGCACACGTTCACCCCCAGGCATCTTGGCGCTGAATAACAGATGTTTATTGTTACCCAACTCAATGGTACTCATTTTATCGACCTCAGAATTTTGGATGAAAGGCTGAGTGAACCTGCCGGGATTTGAACCTGTGACCATGAGGTCGAACACAGGCCCCTATAGTGGACGCATTAGTCCACTAAGCCACCAGACCCGGCTAAATCCATTCAGTCAGTTATGAGAAACTACAGGGAAATTAAATGTGTATATCTCTAGTCGCTATCACATTGCGAATATTTCACAAATCATTTGCCAAATTCACATTTTTTTTCCGAGTACGCATGCAAAAAGAAGCGTCGCAACCTGACTAGAAAGTTGCAGCTGCCATTTTATTTCATGCGACACGGTCCCCTTGGGTGAAAATCCAAATTGAAAGTGGCATAAGGCTACATGGTGAAGGTACCCTGACCCCAGGGGTGTGATTTAGGTATGCTTTAAAGGCAAATTATGGGTTTAAAATAATTTTGATTTACCATGTGCGATATTCGCAAAAATGGAATATGGAAAAATTTGAAAGAAAAACTACACTCATTCATACACTAATTCATTTACTAATCCATGAACTCAGAGACTCACCTACCCACTCACACACCCACTCAGACACTCATGCACCAACTCACACCCACTCAGACTCACACCCACTTCTAGACCCACTCACCCACTCATGCACCCACTCATGGATCCACTGACAGAGACAGGCCCTGTAGGTAACCTGCGTGGCCCACGGCCAAAGGACGTGTGTGGCGCAGGGGTGGGTGGTAATAAGGTCTTGGCTGCATGATCTAGCAGCAGCCCAGCCCTTGTCACAAACCCCTGCTGCACATGGCCGAAAGCTATGTGTGGCGGGGGCATGAATAATGTATAGTAATTAAAATTGTGTTACGTTAAAAAAAAAATAGAAATTCAATAAAAAATCCAATGGTTACAGGGACGTTATAGTTAGGTTCTGAATTTACTTGTACAAAACCATAGAAATTTAGCAGTTATACTTAGAGTTCTTTTAAGTAACTATAACTTGTGTCTTAAGGTAACTATAACTGGCACCTTCGTCATGCACAGCTAACTACTCCACATATTATATCATTAATTAGATCTTGTATGGCATCTTTGATATTATCACTGCAACATTTGTAATAAAATTATTGATAAGAAAACTGTGCATGGCAAGGGCGTGAGTCATAGTTACCATAGGGCACGAGTTATAGTTACTTAAAAGAACTCTAACTATAACTGCTGAATTTCTATGGTTTTGTACGAGCAAATTCAGAAAACCTAACAATAACATTCATATATATATATATATATATATATATATATATATATATATATATAGATAGAAATTCCAAGAAGGAATACAATTCCTTCTTGCTCTTAAGAGTTCACCATAAGGAATACTACGGATCAGATTTTTAGGATGCCAGCTATTAGCATGGAGAAGACTATTTCCTGCTGTCTTCTTGCGAAACTAGTATTCTGTGATTTTGTGATAGAAATGCAGACGATGAAAAATAGATTTCTTGAGAGAGGATACTCAAGTGAATTAATTGACAGTACATGTGAGAAAGTACTCTCATTAGATCGAGAAAAATTACTGATATCACAGAGATGTGTCAATATGGAGGATACCCAAATAATTAGGTTTATCACTACGTATAATACTCAAGCGTGGGAAATTAAACGTATTTTATTGAAAAGTTGGAGTATCCTCAAAAGTGATGAATCTGTAGCTGACCTTATTGGACAACAACCTCAGGTGACTTTTAGGAGATGCGCATCCCTTAAAGATTGTTTATGTAAAAGCCTAATACAATCACCTCAGGGAAATGAAGAATCCACTGTTCAGGTTTTTTTTAATATGTGGTAAATGTAAAGCCTGCAAAGGCAGCAATAATTGTCGTAAGATCCAGTTATCTAGAAACCTAAGCCCGTTTATCATCAAAAAGCACCTTAATTGTAATATGGAATATTGTGTCTATGCTCTTAGCTGCCCATGTAACAAGTATTATATTGGCAGCACGATCCATAAAGCAAGAAAAAGAGTATTGGAACACATGAGAGCTATAACTAGAAAAGATAAAACCTATCCGATGGCAAGACACTTTGCTGAGGTTCACGAGAAAAACAGGGATCTGTTGAAATTTTGTGTGCTAGATAATATCCCAGCTAGCATAAGAGGTGGCAACAGAGAACTGGAATTGAGACAATTAGAATCGAAATTCATCATTAAGTATTCTACTAATGTTCCATATGGATTTAACCATGATGAGGAACTTTTTGTTCATCTTAGTTCTGTCTAGATAGGGATGGCAGCATTCTTTCAGTGTAAATATAAGAAGGATTATAATTAGTATACTGTCACTGTTATTGTTTTTCAAGTATTTATTATATAAAGGTTTGTTGTAGGTACAAGAAGAAAGCGGCTTGTGCTGGAAATGCAAGGGGCTATTATATCTTGACAAGTATACACTACATATAAGATGAGTATTACAATATAAATTTTACATGATTTGATAAATATCTTATGTAGAGACTTGTTATGTCAGTTATATTAGTATTTAAGCTCCTTTCAAATGATTCTGAGATATATAGATCATGCACTATATTATATTAATTATGTTCAAATATGACCTGCACGCTTGTAAAGAGTACCTTTAAACGAATACTGATTTTCTTTTCCTTTTAATTATATATATATATGTACACTTTTTGTCCTTTTTGGATTTCTATGTATCGTAAGTATATTCAATATATTATGGTTTGGTTTTGTTGCAGGAGGAGGGAGCAAAATGTATTTACTAAGATTTAACATGATTGTTTGTGATTAGATAATGTAGTATAAGGACTCCATTACAAAACGGCTGACACTGATGCAACTAATGGTGATAGTCCTTTGTTGATGTTGTTTGTTTTCATTTTAGCTTAAATATATGCACGAGCGAGCGTGTCTCTTGACCTGTGATCAAGGAGCTAGTGCTCCGAAACGCGTCAGGATTTATTGTCATTAATAAATACGTTCTTGCTTGGAGTCACGGCCCGTTGCTTTTCGTCGAGGGATTTTGTCCCTGTGAGGCTCGAACAACGTTTGATGGATATATATATATATATATATTTGTAAGGTACTGATGGTCACCAGTAGGCTGTTATGGCTAGGACCTAGTTTTCATAGAAAAAGCGTTTTTTGACTTGGCTATATCTTTGGCACCCTTTGACAAATCTTCACAAAATTTTCCCAAAAAAGTGTGCCTACGGGTCTTGGTGTGCTTGGAAAGTTTCGGGTTGATCCGTCAAGCAGAGGCTGAGAAAAAGGGGTGTTTTGAAAAAAGTGTGTGTTCCCATGTTAATTCCCCTAGACTCTTCACAGATGCCTACAGCATGAACCGCTGTACAAAATTACACCAAATCTGTCAAAATGGTAGCTTTTGGTCCTGCAGATCACCTTTATTTAATTTGGTGTAAATCTGTTCAGTAGTTTTAGAGCCATTAAAGAGAAAATAAATGTGTATATCTAGGGCAGTGAATCCAGGGAAATCTCAACACTTCAAACAAGAAGTACTGGCAGCCATTACCCCCCAAGGCCTAAAATCATTTATTTTTAAAGCACGGTGAAATCTGCATGTGGATCAGCAAGTCTTGCTGTGATTTTAAAAAAAGAAAAAAACACTTTCTCCTGCATTTCAAACTCAAATTGCCCTGGGTGGACCAAGTCCAGAGGACTTTTGCGGCTTTTAAAATAGAGAAGGGGGTGCATGAGGCCCCGCTTCTGGAACTTACTAAAGACCAAGGACCACCACCTACCCGGGGCAAAATGTAGAACATATATGGGGGGGCTACAATGCCCCCTGTGCCCTGGGACCACCACCTCCCCAGGGCTACTAGTAAATTAAAATAATGGGAGGATCCTGTGGACGCCCCCCCGTGGGCCCTGTGGACTGCTACCTCCCCAGGGCTATGTACAAACAGTATGCAGGGTGCGCATCGCCCTCCTGCACCCATGGGATCACCACCTTCCCGGGGCTAAATGTAACCTGTATGTGGGGGGCTGAGCACCCCCTGGGACCCTGGAGACTGCTTCCTCCCCAGGGCTAAATGTAACAAGAATGTGGGGGGCCGAGCACCACCCCTGCCCCTGGGGATCCCCACCTCCCCAGGCAATATACAAAAAAATTAATAGGGGGATGTTGTGAACCCCGCTGGGCCCCAGAGTCCACCACCTATTTGGGGCTACTTGTAAAAAGTATGCAGGGGCACCACATAGCCCCCCCATGACCCGGGGACCACAACCTCCCTGGGGCAACAAATAAAAAAAAAGCAAGGGTCCTGCAGACCCTCCCAGGCTTCGGGACAGCCACCTCTCCGGGGCTATAAATAGATTTTAGAAGGTGGCCCACATGGACCCCTGACCCTAGGGACCACCAATTCCCTGTGGCAAAATTTTAAAGAAGGAGGAGGGCTTCTCAGCCCCCCTTCACGAAGCCATATATGGCTCTGGGGACCACCACCACCAAGGTGCCCACCTTTAGGAGGTAGCTGTTTGCTTTTGCGGGCAAAGTCCAACATGGCCCAGCAGAATGACAGTCCTTTCAGCAGCACAGCAGTCCCTTTTCCTGGAAAAATGTCCTCAGGTCAAGAAGTGTACTGAGTTGGTGGCTCAGGGGTCCACACTTATACCCAGTTGTGCCTCTGAAGTGGAGAAGACTTCAAAGCGAGGTCTTTGAAGTGACCTCGCTTTGAAGTGCACAAGGTCCCTGCCCTTCCTGCCCTGGCTCCAGGCTCAGTACAGGGGGTTATGCAGCTCTTTGTGTGGGACAGGCACAGCCCTATTCAGGTGCAAGTGTCAGCTCCTCCCTCCCATCTAGCTCAGGAAGGCCCATCAGCCTATTGATAGTCCATCAGGATGTGAATGACACCCCTCAGCTCTCTTTGTGTGTGACTGTCTAGAGGGAATGCACAAAGCATAGCTGATACCCACCCCAGATGTGTATTCAGAGACAGGCAAGGGCACAACTTTCTAAAAGTGGCATTTTCAACCATAGGTTGTGATTTTCAATTGAGTCCAGAGACACCACACTCAAAATACTTATTGTGTTGTTTCTCAAATGGGAATACACTACACTTATGTAATGTAATAAGGTAATCCCATAGTTAACCTACGGGAAAGATAGGCCTTGCAGTAGTAAAAAAATGAATTTACCAGTTTGTCACTACCGAGACATGTAAAACCTAAATGTACATGTCCAACTTTTTAAATACACTGCACTCTGCCCTTGGTGCTATCTAGGATTTACCTTAGGGGTGGCTTATATGTGTTAAAAAGGAAAGTGTGGGCCTGGCAAGTGGGTTACCATGTCAGGTTGACATGGCAGTTTAAACCTGCACACATAGGCTCTGCAATGGAAGGCCCGAGACGTGTTTATAGGGCTACAGAAGTGGGTGGCACAATAAGTGCTGAAGGCTCACTACTCACATTTAATTTACAGGCTCTGAGCACAGGTGGTGCGTCCTACCAGAGATTTACAAGTAAATTAAATATGCCAATTGTGGATAGGCCAATGTTACCAATGTTTTGGGGAAAGAGCACATGCACTTTAGCACTGGTCAGCAGTGGTAGAATGCCCAGAGTCTTAAAGCCAGCGCAAACGAAGTCAGCAAAACATGAGGTCAGAAGGAAAAAAGTCAACGGAAACCACGTCATGGATGCCAGGTCTAACAGTGCGATTCAGATAATACACTCTGATTCGTAAGGTGTAAATATGTACTTGAAAATTCAGATGCACCATGTTGATACATTATTGAAGTTCATTCTTTATTTACATATTCAGTATTCTTCGCTTGCTCACAGGTGATACGAGTTTCATGACATACATCTCACTTCACTAGGGTTGTTGGGAATGTAAAATATTGAAAACATAATTGCAATTAAAAAAATATACATGTATGTTCCTGTTTATATTCAGTATCCATAAAAGCAATATGTCAATATTTTCCAGCACAAGCTACTAATGTTTTCAAAATTGAATAGCCATGTCTCATAGTTCATAGATGGTTTGCATGAGAAAAATGTAACATTCCATATTCATCAGGTAATGTTGTTCAGTGGGACCACATTTGTGCATTGTTTGTTACTGATCTAAAGCGCTCACCTCAACAGCTATTTAAAAATATGAAACAGTGATACTGTATATACGGTCTTTACTTATTCAAGAGGAAACCCTACAAGATCAACAAACCAATGGGGAGGGATTCAGTAATTATAATCAACATAATCTACACAATTAATGATTATTTCTACATATAAAATATTTGTAACAGTTACTGGTATTTACTTTCGATAAATACTAGTTAAATTTGATGCATGTTCACCTACAGCCAGTTTGTAGTCCTTCTTACTGACACAGTCAGTGGTGCCAAATACAGCATGATATAACTTTCTGTTTCTGTTTGCGTTTTCAGAGGAATTTCAGATCGGAAATCCTACACAAGATTCTATCAAAAGTGAAAACCTGCAGTAGAGGTCAGATATTATAGGATATCCCCAAGACAAAAAGAATTACAATACTTACCTATAGAAAACCACTGAAATTTGAAAATTGCGGTTAGGACTGCATTCCATAACTTGTACAACAGCAATATTAACCATACTTACACACCACGTGCAATGCTGATGCCCTTACACTATTTATATTAATAAGTAAATGCACCTAAAACACTGTGTAATTAATTAGCAACACATACTCATATCAATAAATAATAATACACTGTGTGTGAGTTATGATTTCCATCTCTATTGTGTGAGCAATGGATTGTGGTCCTAACCATAAATTGTGAATTTCAGTGGTCTTTTGCTTAAGCTTCATAACCCTTACTACACTTCAGCTATGTTTTTCAGTGAATTTATGAGTTTTTTTTGTTTAGGTGTTATTATCAGCGCTTACCATAACTTAACTTAGTTTTTGATTTTAGTGTCTATATGCACAAAAACTGTGAACATAGCTGGAGAATGAGTCCTGGCTTTGATACCTTTTTGAACGAACCGAAACCTGTATACTAAGGCGATACAATTGATACGAACCTGGGGTGAATTACTTAAGAGTTTCTTGGTGATGCAAATAAGGTGTTGTAAAGTTGCCAGAGCTTTCCTGTCACCTTTCCAAAGTTCTATGGAAACATTAGCATCTTTCTGAAGGATGCAAAGTTTAATTGGTTGACGCACTTGGGTGAAAACTGTGACATTGGCAGTAACTTGCAGCACAAAAGACATACCTGCAGAGAAAAAAATCTGTATCTTTTTGCTTGTTGTGCTCAGAAAAACTCTTCAAAGCATAATCTTGCATAGAAAAAGTCAGCATACATTTTCCATTTTGGTTGGGATTAATTAGAGTAAAAGTTACCTCTTAATGCACAGAAAAAAACCTCTGCTCACTCAAATTCTAAGTTAAACAGGGACATTTTAGAAAGCTTAAATTGGGGACTTCATTCATGAAAAAAGTATCCAGTGCTAATCTGCACCAGGGGTGGGTGAAGAATTCTGCTCTGCCGGTGGAGATTGCGCAATTTTAACCACTCCGCATGGGAATTCTGAAAAACTCCACAAAGAGACGCAGAGCAGAGTTTTTATTCTGGCTCGGCTCACCAATATTAAGTTGGTGAGCGAGGGAAATCACTATGTTGACGAGCACAAATTAGATTTCTTTCTAAACGCAGGTGGTTGCGGCTGATCACGCCCACCTGCGTTCAGAAAGCCACTGCTCGTGTTGAGGAAGCTACTGCTCAAGTAGCAAATATACTCGAGCGGCAGAAAGACGTTAGCACTCTCTGGTGCTCCGCTGAGGCCATTTGAGCTAATTTTACAGTGCAGGAGAAACTTCTGGTGCTGAAAATCAGCGGGAACAGTGACACTTACCCAAACTCTGCTGCTCATGGAACTCTGAGTAGCGGAACAGATTTTTTTCAGCACTTTGCTGAGTTCTCCGTAGCAGAACTCCTCGAGCTCCACCCAGGCCTAATCTGTACACAGTAGCTGTTTAGCATCATATTACTCATTTGAAACATGTGCTACTTTGTTTCATTTATTTTTGTGACAGTCCTTGCTGTTTTGGGGCAGCAAAAAATAAATGTTCCTAGTTAATCCACATAACCAAAGCATGAACAATGATTTTCACTTCTGCACAACAGCATCGGCCTATGCAAAAATACATGGAGCAAACTAATACGCCTTGGCAGAGTGGCAGATTGTAGCACGGTGCCAAATAATATCAACAAGAGAGTTTAAATTGTTCAACCACTGAAGTCCAGCTGATTTATTTTCTAGATAGCCTTAGCACACATATGAAGAGAGTATTATTATTTGCTTAAGTGCAGTTGAGGCTGAAGCTTCTTGGCTCTGACAGTAATGCCTGAAAGAGCAAGACCATTGTTTTCCCTGCTTAAATAAGTACGTTTTTAAGAGTCTTCTGAAGCTTCTTACAGTGTTCAAAAATATTAGGAACACGCACATATAGTTATTACCTAGTACGGGTCACGTTCAATTTAAAATTTTCCTATTTGATTCCTGAAAAAGCAAAGCATGTGTTTTAGTGATTTGTTGCCTTTTTCACTCCTTACCAGCAGGGCTTTTACGGTGAAGTCTCCTGTAAGAAAAGAAGTGCACCTGGTTCACATTGAAAAATTGTACAGCTAACAAATTGGCAAATGATTTCTAACCTTTAAGTTCAGCCATTTTGAATTTTAAAGCAGGAAATCCGGCCTATTACAAGTAGCAGCATAATGGTGGCAGAAGCAGTTTGTCGGCAACATGAGCTAAGCACTTAGGTTGACATGAATCTGTCTAGGAGATTCGGCTCCTTCAGAGTGCAGTATCTCCTGTATGGTACACGTGATGTAACATATAAAGAGCATGCACATATTTTAGGCCTCCGGATTGAGGCACACAACGTATGTTTTAGTCCAGTGTGCCCCGTTTTCTGTTACCATTAGGAGCACACAATACAATTTCAAATAAATAAAAACACGGCACTTTATTTTATTCCCTTAACTTAATTTTTGAGTTGTGCTCTTCATAAAAGCAGCAGGAGAACCGCAACAGCTGAATATCTTCTGTCATGAAAAGACCGTTGGCCAAATCAGTTGTTCTCTCATTTATAAATGAACTCAAATAAAGAATGACTTATAGGCAGCTGTTTCTAATACAGAGTCCCCACCGCACATGAAAGGAACATTATTCTTACGGCAGCCTCTCCACCCTTGGGTGTTATCGGCAGAGCATGTTTTGAAGCACCCTAATGCATTTGAGGTAGCCGGAGTTTATTTTTCTTTCAATAAAATAAATGGTTTTGTAATTAAATTTCTGCACTGACGGTGCTTAATGGCTACACTGACAAGTGCTAATGTATGGCTAGAGAATGAGGTTGAAATAAAACATGCTGCTTCCCAATCTGTAAGCAATTTTGCACCAGGGCAATCACACTCTTGTGCCAGTGAAACATTTTCATTAATCTGCTAACTTAATGCACGCTGCCCACTCAGCAGCGCCAGGACACTTTAAAAAATCCAGAAAGAAAACACACAGGTTTCATGAAGTGAGCCGTTGTTTGAAACCATTTTGTGGTCTCTGGCAGCTAGGCCAGTGGAAATGTGCTGACTTTACACCGTGAGATGTTGCAGCTGTCTCAAGTGGGCCCGGCCGCCGCGCCGTTTCAACATTTGGCAACCGTTCAGACTCGAAATCCGTCTCGTTTTTCCTCTTAGCTAAATTTATTTTTGAATACATCTTCTCATACGAATTTAAGGGTGGCTCTTACATATTCGGATTCCAATTGGTGAGCCCACTTGACGTTATCGAGAGGAGCGTCACCCCCCAGTACGCTGTTTATGGTACCTTCTGGAATGGAAAAGTAAATAGTGATGAGTTTCAGCCATTACCCAGTGCTGCTTGGGCCGAATGTAAACACGTGTTAGTTTTCTTCGAGCAAGGTGTATACTTTCGTGACTGCGCCTGTCTAAATTATTGAACTCAGTGTCAGAAATCCTATTAGGAGGTTGCTTTAAGTCAGAAACCATGCTCAAGCATTTTTGTCTGGATCACTGTAATTGAGGAATGTCGCATTTATTTGACTTACTTAACACATGTATCACGACTAGAGTTACCCTTAAGTTATATACATTTAGATTATTTTTTGGGGGATGTTGATTTAACAACTTTTCTGAATAATAGTCATTCTAAAAAACACCTGGGTGAGGGAATGAATCCAGGTGGCTTGTGATGGGAAGTCAAAGTTGGAGTGATGGGTGGTGTTTAAGAGTGTTTCGAAATTCATAAAATGTCTTTGACGCGGAGATGATGTTTTATCCCATGGACCAGGCATGGGTTCGAATGGCAATCATTTGGGAGATTCCTGTGCTGATTCATGTATTCTGTAACATTGATAGTGGAAAGGGCAGATGTATTCTGGGGGCCTATTCATTAGTGTTTCACTGCTTTCTTTATTGCATTTCCAAGAATGCCAAGAGTTGGTTTTGTCATCTGTGCAGCATAGTCTCGAGCCCTCCTTAAAATGGCTGCACAATCCCAGTTTATATTGTGCACCTGAAACATAATAGTACCCCAGTGTGCATCATTTAGCAGCTGCACACTTAATACACCATTGTGAGTTTTGGACCTAGGAATGAGTGATAACTCAGCAGTACTGTGTCTTTTTCGTGTTTTGAGGGTCACAAATTGTGAGGTGTTTTCCATGCACTATTATCTCAGGTTGTATTTGTTGGAAACCGTCCAGGCAAAAGCCTGAAGGATTATAACAACTTGAGATGGGTGAACCAGTAAAAGCATGAGCCAGGCTCGAGCATAAAGCCTGGCTCTGGATCAGCTCGAGGTCCTGCTGGAACCTCGAGCCCATAAAGAGGCGATTCACGTGGCTTCGGCCTGCCTCCCTCCCTGTAACCTGAGTATGGCATTACGGCCAGAGCTGTCGGCTTTGGCAATGGAGAACCAGGTTTGAGTGTGGACGTTGGCTCGACATCCTCTGATTGTGGGCAAATCACATAACCTCCTCATCCCTATGAATTGTGAACTTGTAAAATGTAACTGATGCTCATGTAAAACACTCCAATACCTTCTGGTCGTTTACTGCAGACAGAGGTAAAAACAAAGCCTCAAAGAAAGAGAAACCTGTATATTGGCTGATTTATTAAAAATGAAAGAAGAAAACCTGGCTAAATCGTGACTCTCCTGCCTTGATTTAATAGGCTATAACGTTACTCTATAATAATCTGGACTAATAGAGGGTTTACATGACAACTGTTTTGCCTTCTTAGTTCACTAATGGTTCGTGTTTAAGACTGACAGTTTTAATAAGTACTTCTCAGTAAAAAGCTTCACATGTTAAAGAAGTAATCTTTTTTGAATTTTGAAGGGACTTTATCATAATTTACGTTCTTTGTTGTAAGATTTACTAGCAAACATTTTCAGGGCTTGACTCCTACACAGGCTCTTACATCTGAGCCAGACTGTTGGCACATCTCTGGGTCGGCCCACCTGTAACAGTTATCAACCAGATTTGGATCAAAGAGAGGCTTGTACACCGAGAGGAGTTAGGGGCATACTTACGAGCACCGTTCTGTTGCTCACACGTAATGTGGTTGAAGAGCAGCACAACGCAAAAACTAGTTTTATGGAGATTTATGAAGGTACGAAAGGCCACATTGCGTGGCCCTGAGTGGCTTCATAAATCTTGAGTAAAGCAACGCAGCGCAAATCACTGTATTCCCTTACTCTGCACCAGGGAGGCATTCCATGGGTGTTGCGGGGGTGTTCCCATACAAAATCCATGGATTTTGACTCATTCACAGATTTAACAGAAGTGGTAGACCTGGGAATGTGCCAAAAACCTACGTCTCCCTAGGTGAGGCGTAACAAGAAGAAATATCTTCATTTCTCTGTGTTTTTTCCTCTTTCTACATATGCTGCATTCTGATGCACACATAGAAAGAGGTAAAAGCCTCAGGTGATTGTTTTTGTGCAGGAAGTCACCCCTTCCTGCATAAAAACAATCCTACATGCAACTGAGGAACCCTTGCACTATGGTGTAAGGGTCCCTTCGTTGGGGCTAGGCAACCCATTGTGCACCAGTGCCGGGAAAAGGACAGGAATGTGCCATATTGGGTTAAATATGGCACATTCCTACCATTTCCCCATGATGCAGTGCTGCAATGTGACTTGTTGCACCACTTGGCCACAAATATGGCCCTTAGGGGGTCATTCTGACCCTGGCGGCCGGTGACCGCCAGGGTCACTGACCACGGGGGCACCGCCAACAGGCTGGCGGTGCCCCGTCGAGCATTCTGACCGCGGCGGTTCAGCCGCGGTCAGAAACGGAAAGTCGGCGGTCTCCTGCCGACTTTCCGCTGCTCGGGAGAATCCTCCATGGCTGCGGAGCGCGCTCCGCAGCCATGGGGATTCTGACACCCCCTACCGCCATCCTGTTCCTGGCGGGTCTCCCGCCAGGAACAGGATGGCGGTAGGGGGTGCTGTGGGGCCCCTGGGGGCCCCTGCAGTGCCCATGCCAATGGCATGGGCACTGCAGGGGCCCCCGTAAGAGGGCCCCACAAAGTATTTCAGTGTCTGCAAAGCAGACACTGAAATACGCGACGGGTGCAACAGCACCCGTCGCACCTTCCCACTACGCCGGCTCCATTCGGAGCCGGCGTCCTCGTGGGAAGGTAGATTTGCCCTGGGCTGGCGGGCGGCCTTTTGGCGGCCGCCCGCCAGCCCAGGGCAAATCTCAAAATACCCTCCGCGGTCTTGCGACCGCGGAGCGGTATTTTGTCGGGGGTAGACTGGCGGGCGGCCTCCGCCGCCCGCCAGTCTCGGAATCACCCCCTTAGTCTTTTTTCAAGATACTTCACTTAATGAGGCCAAAGGGATGTTATCCATTAACCAATCAAAAATATGTTGCCGGGATCATATGGACTGTGACACGTTCCGTGCTTCTTCTCAATAGTGGGACGTGCACTGAACTAGAAAATTGGCCCTTACAACCATTAACTATTGAAGAAAAACTTGTCACTTGGTAACGGAGAACACACAAATGATGGTGCTGGTGGTCTGCAAAAACAGCTACTTTTGGCACTGTGGGCTCTTTCCACACAGGAAAATTCAATCATAAATGCTAGTTTACAACCCAATCTACCTACTTTAATCTTGCAAGTAATTCTCAGACTGATTCCTGACAGGAGTAGGCCCATTTATGATTGCGGAGATCTCTGCCAAAAAAGCGAAGATTCCTCTGCAAATGATGTAAATCCTATTCAAGGTGAGGGACTATAGATGTTCCAAAGCATTCCAAGGTACAGTTAGCCTTGAAAGATTGGGAATGACTGCAAGCAAGTGCATTTGTGGGCATTCAGAATATTAATTTGTTTCCCTTTCAAACCTGGAAAGGTCTGATTTTTGCTCCAGCACAGCACTGGCATTAATCCTTTTGAAAGGTGGAAAGGTGAATGAATCGCCACCAGATTTAGGGCCTGATTTAGGGTTTGGTGGATGGGTGTACTTCATCTCAAATGTGACAGATATACCATTACAGCCTATGGAGATCGTAATACACAAATGGGATATCCGTCATGCTTGTGATGAAATACCCCATCCGCCAAAATCTAAATCAGGCCCTTAGTGAGGTGTAGGAGAAGAGCTTTGTCACAGGGAAACATAATTTCTGTTGGAGAAAAAAATATGTGCCTGCATATGGGATCTTATTCTCCCTGCATGGAGTTCTCTGCTATGGAGATCTCTACAAAGCAGGAATTGGATCCCGATGAAAATGTCCCAGCAATTTCCCAGAAATCCACATGGAAACCTACATCTAGCACACCTTTCCATGTGGATTCCTGAAAATATCCATTAATTCCAGACAGTAGTAAATCTACACTCACAAAAGGGGGTAAGTCTATGAGTATAAATTTTCTACATTGTGAATCTGGCTCTATTTTCCTACATCTGTGGTAATGTGAATAAGTGCACTGTAAAAGCATATTTACTTTACCCATTCTTTCATCTTTCCTTTAGCCTGTCTTGGCTATCAAATAAGCAGACTGTACAGTGAATATATATAAAGGTTAATCACCCATCCTCATGCCTCCCTGCTTGGTGTGAGTTCTGTTAGGCCATGTAGCAAGAACATTTTCTCAAGTGATCTAGAACGATGTTCCAAGCTAATGTAACCAGCCTGAACCTATTACGGGCCTAAGAATTTGCAAATAGCCATCGCCTCATCTTTGAGTGCCTCACAAATGGTCTGTAAGCATAGGTTCCAGTTTTTGGGCTAACAATATAAAAGTGAGAAGTATCATGTTAAGTAGCATAGGAGAGATATCATAGCCTCAACCAAAGTGTGTGGGCAATAGTGATAAGGGGATTGTGATAAATCAGTAAAAATTCATAGAAAGCTGAAACTCACTGGATCATGCTAAAATTATTTGCATGCCATTTGCCTTCAGTGGGGACAAACTCATGGGAGAAGGATGATACAGATTATTGCTGCAGTCATGGGCCACAACCTGGTATGCAGCAACTATCATTCTGATCTACAGTGAGGATAGCATGCATGCAATAAAAACACCTAATTGTATGAACAAAATGTGTGCTTCCCCCAAATTTCCATCTCGTGAAGGGCGCGTGAAGTACAATCACATGGCTACTTAGATGTTCAGCAAGTGATAACCCCTTGAAGCAGATACCTATTTGACCTACATGCTATTAAAACACTTCCAACAAATCATGATATTTGACAAACCTATAATCATTTATGAAAGAAAATGTGCCTAAAGAAATAACTGTTGTAGAAAAGTGTAAAGAAATGAAGTAACTGAAAAATCTCATTGCCTGACTACAAGTTATTAGAAAATACAACTGTAATACTGTACTAGGGATATGCAAAGCTCAAAGGCTTTTTGCTAAGTTTGCAAAGATGTATGGAAAACGTGCGAGCTTCATGAAAGGTGAAGTTGTTCCTTCTGCCTGAAGTCATGAATTTCACAATAATTTGTGTCACACAAATAATTGTTTAACACTAATAAAATAGTTCTGCATAAGACATGCTTTGCAGAAACCATAGGTTTTCTTCCAGGCATTCCATACCATTGTGCATAGACAAATTCCACAAAAGACATTAATACAGAGAACATTTCTGCAAAGGGAAGCTTCTCAAAAGGCCAACTATGAGCCACAATTTGCATTTATTTTTCATCGTGGTTGTATTGCATCATAATGAAAACGATCTCTCCATACAGTGAAAATCATCTTGCAGAGCCCACATTTGCGATTATGAAAAAGACGCAAGCATTGGTTCTGGTCTTTAACACACATATTGCAAGAATCACTCCTGTCTGCGTGGAACATTATCAGTCGAGGCACCACATACATACACACCCTTTCATAAGAAACATCAATGCTGGAACGGAAATATATCACAATGTACCGGAAACATCTCCAATGGAAACAGTCACATCCCGCTTGCCTTATACAAGGAAAGCCACAAACCTTGCACACCTAAAAATCCAGCTTCACTTATGCACTCTAAAAATTACTATCTAGCATTGCGGCTATATCATTCCTTCCCGGGGAATGACCCATTTTGTCCTGCAAAGTTGTGGATGTTAATATCAAGCTGGGGGGCGTGAGGCGGGTGTTGTTGGGTTGTGAAAGATAAAGAGAAACTATTTATTAATGCAACAGTGTATATTGTGCATGAAGAAACACCATATTTTATTTTACTTAAGTGAGAAGCATGTTGCCTTGTGATCACGTGGAAGCACGTGGTTATAGTTAAACTGCTGATATTTAGAAGAAAAAAAACATTTGCCACACAGGGCATAACTATGATAGTGATGCAAGTCCAGGGGACTAAATTCGGAGGTGGGTCGTTAAGGGTGCTAAGCACCCACTAATAAATCCATTCTCTACAAATAGTTGAGTGCAGGTTTTTTCCGTAGGGTATGATGAGGAGTCTGTTGGACTTCACTTAGGATTGTTACATTCTCTCACTTTTGAAGGTCTTAAAACATGCTGGTTATTTTAATTTTTGTTATTTGGTGAATGCTAACATATTATGGCAGCATAGTAGTTGGAAAGCCTGAAGCTAATCTTACTGACCAAGCAAGGTCCCTGTGCAAGCCACATTTACAACACTTACAAGTAAATCAAAACAATGCTTTAAACTTTGTAACACCGCAAACACGTCGACATGGCTGGTGACTGGCTGGTACTTCGTCCCTGATTTCACATACTGTAATGATTACCAAAAGACTAGCATGTTTCAACTGAAATTCTTGTCACGCCACCAATAACTTATATAAGCCACTGCTAACAGAATTATATCTTAGGTAAAGAAACAAGTGAAGACTCAACTTGCAAACTGTATTATTTGTTCGTTAATTGGCGTTTGCAAGTGGTTAAAATAAACATGATATATTTAAAAAAAAATGTATACCTTACCGGTGGCACGGGGTAAAAAACAAACAAAGAAACAGCTACTACAAGCGGGTAAAAAGGCACCAGGTAGCTTCGTTTTTATAATTAATTACATGTCTGCGTTATAAACCCTTTAATGTATTCATACAATGTCCAAATATACACACACATCAAACCATAACAGTTGCAAAGAGTAGTGGGATATTGCATGTATGTTATTCCAGTCTCATAGGTATTAGCAGTCACATGTTCGGTCACCAAGAAATTCTCAGTGCCATCTTATCTGTAGTGTCCTTAAAGCTGAAAACATATATCCTTAGTTGTACAATCTTAAAAGCAGAATTTTAGTTTTCCAACATGTAATGGTAATCTGTGGGGTAAACATGGTAGTCTCATATCCAGTGGTAATAAAGACGCCAGTACATAGGATGTCCAGTTAGTTCAGTCTTCATATGTTCAATCATCAGTTCTCATTTTAAGCATGTATGTAATGTCCACTCTGATCATTCTCCTGTATCAGTCATCCCTTTTTTGAGTTGCATATTTATTATTTACCATCCAAGCAATTGCATCTTTTCGTTAGTGGCAGCATCCATAATACAAGTTTAGGTTTTATTGTGCAAATTTTAGGTCTATATACTCACCTAAAAGGCAAAATGAGAGAACTTGGACAAGAAATGAGCTTTAAGTGTCCTTAGACGCCTTTCCCAGCTTCTGATGTTGCAAGGATTGAAAGGGAGAAATTATAAACATTTTCCTAACTTCAGTGAATGAATGGAACTTTCGATTCGGAAAAAAAGATTCCCATTGTTATATGATTTCCACTTCACTATTTAGACATATTTCTGTGTGTGACTCCACCAATTGCGTTTTTTCCACAAACTGTGTGGTGTTTCAATCCTTGTGGATTGGTTAAGGCACGAGTCTCAGCAAGCGTTTCAAGTAAGGGAGAGATTCATCAGTAGTTTGAACTGAAATGGCGATGCATCACTCACGTAACGCCTTACAAGAGGCTTGTACCTGTCTCCATCTAATCCGTGACGTTCTTGAGTTCTTCCACCAAGCAGGAGCACTTAAAGGGAGGCATTCTGAGGCCGCCCTCTCTGTAAACCAGTGTAAAACCCGGCCTCTTCTTTGTAAACCCACCAGTTTATTCAGAAAACTGTTCAGTCTTTTAAAAATGTCTTTTAAATATCTGTACAGGCACCCAGGAGATATATATAGGCAGCGTGTCACCATGATCATTTTGCCAGTCACACGGACCATTAATAATAGTGGGAGGGTGATCCAGAAAACCAGTTGTCCTGTCCTCTTATAACATGTTCAATATTCAGTTCGCAAGAGTTTGCAAAAGTGTCATATCTTTACAACATGTGCCTGTTTATCTGGAGGCTAGACGCAGCTTCAGAGCCTTTTATTTTATGCAGAAGCAAGGGGACAGCACTGTGAGGGCCACAGGGCTATTTCAACATGTCATGTACACAGAATTATACAGTGTGTTCAACATTACCCTTTCACCAGGCAAGTGAGCCGACCCCTTATTGTGTAATTAGTCTGCAAGAGGCTTCACTGGAAGGAAAACAGAAATGGTAACATCAGAAACACCCACCCTGTTCTACAAGCTCACCAGAGGCTTACTCTACAGTTGTTCCAATCAATGGAGGAATGCATCTCCTACCATCCACCTGAATCAAATGTTTCATCTGCATGTAAGGATGCCCTTTTACACCCTTCCAGACTATCGCCCATATTTATGGGCTTTTGGTGCAGGGCAGCACAGTAAGTCACCTTGCTTCGCTACCCTGAGTTAAAGGGACAGAGCAGGAATGTGCCATATCAATGGCATATGGCACATTACTGTCCTTTCCAACTATGCTGGTGCCGTTTTGGCAGCCCAGCGCCAATGCAGGAACTAATGCAACATGATTCAACGGTGTCTGTGTTGTAGGCAGGATTGCTTTTGTGCAGGAAGGGGCACTCCTGGGAGGCTTTTTCCTGTTTCTGTGTGTGAAAAAGAGGAAAAAACGCAGAGAAATAAAGAAGATCTCCTCAATCCGCCTCCCTAGAGGAGGTGCAAGGTTTTGGACATCCCCAGGTTTATGAGGTCTTGTAAATCTTAGGATGCCTCAAAATATATGGGTGTTGTGTGGGAACACCCACTGCAATGCCCATGAATTGCCTCCCTTGTGCAGAGTAACGCAATGCAGCGATTTGCTCTGCCTTGCCTTATTCTAGATCTATGAGGCCATTCAACATCACGCAAAGTGGATTTGTGTGTCCTCATACATATGATTTGAAGGTATGTGCCGTTGATGTGTCACAAAAAATTACACTACGGTGGGACAAGGGGCTTGTAAATATGCCCCTATATGACATCTGAGCCATCACACATTCAAGCCTCTAAAGATTCATGTTGAGAAACGAAATGAAGCCATTTGATGGCTATTGACCAGCAAGGTTAGCACCCCTTCCAATATCACAGGTAATACTTTAATAACTATCTTAATATCAAATTCAGCAATGTAGTGGGTTATGAATTGTGTTACCATTATGATTGGATTGGAGACATTTCTGGCGTCACTTCCCACAGTGAATGTGGATGGAATCCCGCAGAGGTCCCTTCCTTCAAAGGTGTATATATTAGATGAGACATTCACTGCAGTTTTCTAAGTATGTTTTTCAATTTTTTAGGATTATTGATATCACTGCACACTTTTTTGCTATTTGCATTAATTCGGATTGTATTTATATCTATGGCCCTCATTACAACCATGGCGGTCGGTGTTAAAGCGTCAGTAATACCGCCAACAGGCCGGCGGTGAAAAAAAATGGTATCACGACCACGGCGCAAACCCGCAACGCATACAGCCACTTGAACACTCCTACCGCCACAGCAGTAGCAACAAACACCACAGTGGTAACTGCCAACAGACAGGCGGAAGTCAATGTACCGCCCACTCCCTCACAACCCGCCCATCTGCCAGCTTTTCCGGGCCGGTACCAATGCCATCATAAGCACCGCGGAAACAGTACCCAGAGGGGAAACCACTCACCACTCGACAATCAACGAAGAACCGGAACGGCATGGAGCCTGAGCTGCACGTCCTGCCTATGCTGGTCTACCTCCTCATCTACCAGGAGTATGAACGGTGGCAGTGACGACCACGATGAGTACTGCACCTAGCACACAGGGGTGATGGGGAGGAAAAAGAGAGTGAAACACACATGCAACACGCAACACCCCTGCCCTCACCCACAACACCATACACACAAACAGATGCAACAACATTAAATTTACTCCCCGTAACCCCCTGGAAGAACGCAAGGACAAAAGGAAAAGAGTCAAATCAGTGATATTTTAGAAATATTCAGATATACCTTAGAATTTTAAAAACAGTATTTACAAAAATATACAATATGTACATAAGGCGGTACATTGTCCACTCCAAATGTCCGTGGGCCACTGGGCCGAAACTCATAGGCCAAGCCCACACTTGACTCCTGCCTCAATACGGAGAGCATACTGCAGGGGCATCAGGTCGAAAACACACAGGCAGCTCAGGGGGACAGGGAAGGGGGGGCACCTCAGCCGGAAGATGGAATAACACCACTGCTCCTGGAGAGGGCTCCATTTTACAGCGATGTCCTGGGGAATGCAAGGCCACAATCTCTCTAGTGGGTGGTTTGCCCGCTGGTTGGTCCTGGGAAGTGCATGGTCACAGTCTCTCTAGTGGGTGGTTTTCCCACTGCTTGGTCCTGTGGAGTGCAAGGCCAAAGTCTCTCAAGTGGGTGGTTTGCCCACTGCTTGGTCCTGGGGAGTGCAAGGCCACAGTCTCTCTAGTGGGTTGTTTGCTCACTGCTTAGTCCTGAGGAGTGCAAGGCCACAGTCTCTCAAGTGGGTGGTTTGCCCACTGCTTGGTCCTGGTGAGTGCAAGGCCACAGTCTCTCAAGTGGGTGGTTTGCACACTGCTTGGTCCTGGGGAGTGCAAGGCCCACTGCTTGGTCCTGTGGAGTGCAAGGCCACAGTCTCTCCTCTAGTGGGTGGTTTGCCCACTGCTTGGTCCTGGGGAGTGCAAGGCCACTGTCTCTCAAGTGGATGCATATCTACACTGGTTCTGGAGGGGGCTTTGTGCCCAGTGTGCTTCATCCTGCCAAGGATAGGGTGAGCGGATGCCTTCTTCCACTGTTTCTGGAGAAGGCTTTGTGCCCGGTGTGCTTCATCCTGCCAAGGTTAGGGTAAGTGGATGCCTTCTTCCACTGGTTCTGGAGGGGGCTTTGTGCCCAGTGTGCTTCATCCTGCCAAGGATAGTGTGAGTGGATGCATGTCTCCACTGGTTCTGGAGGGGGCTTTGTGCCCAGTGATGCAACACTTGAGGTGTGGCAGTTCCACGTCCCTCACCCGGGTGTCTGAGGCATGAGATTTGCAGGGACCAGGTTGCATGATAGTCCATGGAGGCAGGGCTAGACTTCATCCGGCGGCGGCTACGGCTGCAAACTGGTGGTAGTGCCGGTGCTGGTGGGGGTGCTGCCAGTGGTGGAGGGAGGCTCCAGCCCTTCTCCTGCAGCCTCGGACAGCTGCCCACTGGGGCTGTTGCTGCTGGTAGTGGTGCTACTGTCAGCGGTGCAGGTGGCGGTGCTTGCGGTGGTGCCTGCGGCAGTGCAGGTGGTGGTGCTGCCTGTGTTGCCGGAGCCGGTGCTGCCAGTGGTGGAGGGAGGCTCCAGCCCTTCTCCTGCAGCCTCTGATGGCTGCCCACTGGGGCTGCTGCTGCTGACAGTAGTGGTGCTTGCGGCGGTGCAGGTGGCAGTGCTTGTGGCAGTGCTAGTGGCGGAGCTGCTGGCGGTGCTGGCGGCAGTGCAGGTGGCGGTGCTGGCGGTTGTGCTGGTAGCCACCAGCCCTTCACCTGCAGCCTTGGATGGCTGAAGTGCCTTGGCTGGTTTTTTTTGCCCTTTCCTGTCCTTGGCAGATGGTGGTGTGACCTTGAATCTGGCACCTGGAGTCTTTGAGGTGGCCTTGCTGGGTGGTTGTGGCTCCTTCCATTTGCTGGATGCTGTCCCCCTCTTCACCTTGCCAGGTGGAGGAATGGTTTTGGCCTTGGCAGGGGTTGGTGGCACACTGGCTGGGCTGACGGGTGCCCCCTTTGAGCCTCTGATAGCTGCAGGAACCACAGCGGACGTCAACTTGGTGGCTGAGGTCCTAGGCTGAGTTCTGCCCACCCTGGCCCGAGGTGAAGGACAGGGGGAGGCGGAGGACCAGAGGTCAATGGTTGCCAGGAGAAGCTTCTTAGGGACACTGGGATGGGAAGAGGGAGGGGGTTTGGGAGTGGAGGAAGAGGGAGTGGCTGTAGGAGGTGTCTGTCTGCTGTGTTTGGGTGCAGGTGCATGGGCTGGATGCTGTTGTGAGGTGGATGGCTGTTGGGTGGGTGGGTGCTTGCGTTTGTGTACTTTGAGAGGAGGGGTCACAGACACACTGGGAGAGGACACAGGGGACATGTGCATGGATGTGGGGGTGGTAACTGCCAGTGATGGATGTGTTGTGATGGGCATGCCGGTGATGGAGGTGGATGACGAGGAGGAGGTGGACAAAATGGAGGCAGTGGATGTTGGTGTGTCGGCATGGGGATGGTGCTTGTGTGAGTGCCTGTGAGATGAAGTGTGGTGCTTGTGTTTGCCTGAGCCACTTTTGTGTGTTGATTTGGGTGAATGCTGGTCTGAAGGTGTGCTTGGGATAGGCTGGGAATGAGGGGATTGGGACTGGGTAGAGGAAGTTGGAGGGGGAGGCTTAATACATGGACAATGGCTGCCATCAGTGCGAAGGCCAGAGCCTGAAATGCTCTCTGTTGGGCCACCACACCAGAGTGAATGCCCTCCAGGTATGCATTTGTTTGTTGCAAATGCCTCTCAACACCCTGGATGGCATTCAGAATGGTTGACTGGCCAACAGTGAGGGATCTCAGGAGGTCAATAGCCTCCTCACTGAGGGCAGCAGGGCTGACTGGGGCAGGGCCTGAGGTGCCTGGGGCGAAGGAGATGCCCACCTTCCTGGGTGAGCGGGCACGGGAAATATGCTGAGGGGTTTCTGGGAGGGCGGTGCTGGAAGGGGGGGTGGCAGCTGTACCTGTTGTTGGAGTGGGCATTCGAGGTGTCCGCCACCACCAGGGAGCTTCCATCGGAGGAGGAGTCGCTGTCTGTGGTGTCCCTCCTGTCCCTGTCGTGGGGCTCACCTCGCCCTCCATCCCACTGGTGCCATCACCGTCGATGAATTCGGCCTCCAGGCCCATGTGGGATGCAGCTAACTCCATCGCCTGTGCCTCTGCTCCTGTGCCAGATGATGCCAATGTACACAAGGAGAGGGTGACAAAACAAAAAGGGGGGGGAGACATAGGATACACTGGTCAATCCCAGCAACACCACTACCATTGGCGTACACAACACACAGGGAGCAGCCCTATGCACTAGGCTATGCACTACCAGTTATTAAGATAGTCACCAGCCCATGGGGTACAATGCCTAACGCCATTAACTGCACACCTGAAACCCACAGGACCCTGCCCAGTAGTAGGTGCCCGCTAACACTATTGGGGTTGGAGTGCTTCAGAGCCTGCCCAACAAGGGGCCTACCCAGCCATGTTAGCCCTGGCCTAGGGACACTCACAGCCCACATCCCCCACCCAAGTAAACCTTAACGCGTGCACAGTCATGATTCTGAATCTGTACTCACCCCCTTGTGGCTGCTGTGATGCCTTCAAGCGCCCATCCAACTCCAGATAGGCCACCACCAGGATGCAGAACATCAAGGGGGGGTCAGGGTACGACAGGCACCCCTTCCTCATTGGGAGGCCAGCCCCAGCTGGGCCTCAACCGTCTTCCTTGCCCAGCGGCACAGTGGGTGCTCTGCCGGTCAAAGAGCCCCAGGGTCTGCACCTCCTTGGCGATGGCACGCCAAATACCCTTTTTCTGATGGGAGCTGACCTGCATGTAAAAGACAGGAGAAAAGGGTATTAGTTAACCGTCCGGACTGTCATACTCATGGCCCACCATACCCCTCCCATCCCCTTACACACAGGCATTGCCCACCATACATGCATCACTCTGCCCAGGACCCCTCAGTCCCCCCATATGAGGCTGAAACACACCGCACTCTATACATTCATGGCCCACGCATCATGCTCACAGTGTACTCATCTGTTTGTCTGGAGGATCGTAGAGTAACGTGTACTGGGGTAGAATCCCATCCACCAGTTTCTCCAACTCCTCCGCAGTGAAGGCAGGGGCCATTTCCCCAGACGCATGAGCCATTGTCGCTTCCAGACACTTGTCACAGCAGCACTTGCAGTGTAGGTGCTCTCCTGTTGAAGGTCAGGAAGCAAGTGAGTGAATAGTTTGGAAATGGCGGTCACGTCCGCGGCGGTGCATACCGCCACCGCCGGCGTACATCGCCATTGGCTCCTGGAACCCATAGAGCTCAATGATAACCAATGTGAAGTTGCGTGGCGGTCATCGACCGCCTACCGCAACAGCACACAACGCCAGTGGAATTACCTCATTTCCACTTGTCCCTTCTCAGAGGTCAGACAGCCACCATTTCAGGGGGGCCCAGGGCATGGCACCTAACTGCGTCACAGCAGACATTGGCACAGCAACTGACTCTCAGATTCACATACAGGTTCTGTAAAGGAAAATATCCATCATTATTTCAATTGATGTGTGAATATGACCCTCTGATCACCGTTTTCCTCCATAGGCTTCAATCGCTGAGGATGAATATGAGATAGCGACATCCTCCAGTGTACAGATCCCTGGTGGACCTTGCGACAATGGAGGACAGACATATTATCCTAACATACAGACTTGATCGGGCCACAATCCAAGAACTGTGTGCCCAATTGGACCCAGACCTGATGTCAGCTATCCACCAGCCCACAGGTATCCCCCCTTTAGTGCAGGTCCTGTCAGTGTTTCATTTCCTGGCAAGTGGTTCCTTCCAAACAACAGTGGCCATGGCATCAGGGATGTCTCAGCCAATGTTCTCCAACGTGTTGGCCAGAGTGTTGTCAGCCCTGCTGAAGCACATGCACAGCTACATCTAATTCCCCCAGGTGGAGGATTTGGCCACAGTGAAAGCTGACTTTTATGCCCTGGGACATATCCCAAACATCATTGGTGCCATTGATGGTACACATGTGGCATTTGTCCCCCCACCCCCTGGAGAAATGAACAAGTGTTCAGGATTAGAAAAAGCTATTACTCTATGAATGTGCAGATGGTGTGTTTGGCGGACCAGTGCATCTCCCATGTGAATGCCAAGTATCCTGGTTCTGTGCATGACACATTTACCTTGAGGAATAGCAGCATCCCATATGTGATGGGCCAACTCCAGAGGCACCGGATGTGGCTAATAGGTGATCCCAAGGTCCCCACTCAGTATAAGTTGGTGTCTGGGCATAGGGTTGTCCCTAAGGGTTAGTGTGTGTCCAACAGGTATCCCTCGATATTTGCAGGTGACTCTGGTTACCCCAACCTCTCATGGCTACTGACTCCGGTGAGGAATCCTAGGACAAGGGCAGAGGAACGTTACAATGAGGCACATGGGTGAACAAGGAGGATAATTGAAAGAACCTTTGGCCTCCTGAAGGCCAGGTTCCGGTGCCTCCATCTGACAGGTGGATCCCTGTACTACTCACCCAAGAAGGTGTGCCAGATCATCAATGCATGTTGCATGTTGCACAACCTGGCCTTGAGTCACCAGGTGCCTTTTCTGCAGGAGGATGAGCCTGGAGATGGTCTTGTGGCCGCGGTGGAGCCTGTGGACATTGAGGAAGAGGAGGCAGAGGAAGAAGATATTGACAGCAGAAGTACTATAATATAGCAGTACTTCCAGGGACACACAGGTAAGACACTGTAACTTCACTGTAATTTCATTTTTCTGATGAACATTGTACATGGCAGCCTGTTTTCCCTATGTCTATGGCCACTTACTGTACCCTTTGGCATCTCTATTTTCAGATCTCTGTGGCCCACTCTGGCTCCTGGTATGTTTACTGCTGCCCACTAAAGGTCATTCCAATGTAAATTTAACTGTACATATGACTTGCAATGCTTTGATAATGTTGTACTAATACATATTTGATTCATTTGACAGACTCCAGATTTGTATTTGTTCCAAGGGTGTTTATTTAAGTGCTCATAAGTAGAGGGGGATGTGCAATGGGCTGGGATGATGGTGAAGGAATGCCCAGTTAGAGTCCAGTCTTTTGATATCACAGGTGCATTGTCGAAGGGGGCATAGGAAGGGGGGAAATGGCAGTTCAAGGTGGACAGGGTGACAGAGTGGGACAGAAGGGTGACAATCAGGAGAGTCTTATTTCCTGGTGGGGGTCTTGGCAATGTTCTCAAGCTTCTGCCTGGATCGCAGGGACCGTTTGCGGGGTAGTTCTCCTTCTGCAGGGGGAGGGGTGCTGGTGGCCTATTGTTCCAGTGGCAGGGCCTCCTGTCCACTAGTGCCAGCAGAGGTGGAGGGCTGTTCATCGATGTGGCTAGTGTCAGGGACCCGTTGGTGTGTCGCTGCCTCCCTCTTGGTGTTGGCTATGTCTGCCAGCACCCCTGCAATGGTGACCAAGATGGTGTAAATATGTTTGAGGTCCTCCCTGATCCCCAGGTTCTGTCCCTCCTGCAGCCGCTGGGTCTCCTGCAACTTGACCAGTATCTGGCGTATGGTCTCCTGGGCATGGTGGTATGTTCCCAGGATGTTGGTGAGTGCCTCGTGGAGAGTGGGTTCCCTGGGCCTGTCCTCCCTCTGTTGCACAGCAGTCCTCCCAGCTTCCCTGTTGTCCTGTGCCTCTGTCCCCTGAATCGTGTGCCCACTGCCACTGACCCCAGGTCCCTGATTTTCTTGGGTTGGTGGGTTTGCCGTCCTGTGTTTGTGGGGTTGCTTGGGGTCCCTGTAGTGGTGGACACACTGCTGATTGACGTGTCCTGGGGACAGTGGCATGGGCCCGTTGGGTGGGTGCTGTGGTGGTGTTTCCTGAGGGGGAGGCTCTGTGGTGGGTTGGGACTGTGGCAGTGTAACCGACTGTCCAGAGGTCTCTGATTGCTGTCGTCACTGTGGGCCTCTCTGGGGGGGGGGGGACTGAATGTTGCTGGCAAGTCCTGTCTGGTGATGTTGAGTAGGGGTCCTGTGGGGAAGCAAATGCAGCGTTTTTGTATCTGCGTGTGCCATCTTATGCATGGGTGTGTTGCCCTGTATGGTTGTGATTTCCCTGTCAGCTTTGCCTTGTGTGCGTGGTGATTTTGTAGGCTAGGTGATTCTCCCTACTGGGCATGCTGTGGAGATGGGTGTCCATGCAGTTCTGTGATGGGGGTCCATGCATTGTTGTGGCATGCAGGGCTTGGTATTGGGATGGGTGGGTTCTGATAGTGGGGTACATGGGAGGTGATAGAAGTAAAGATTTGACTTACCAGAGTCCAGTCCTCCTGCTACTCCTGCGAGATCCTCAGGATGCATGATCACCAAGACTTGCTCCACCCAGGTTGTTAGTTGTGGGGGGAGGTAGGGGTCCACCGCCAGTCCTCTGTATTGCTACCTCTTCCTGATGTCATCCCTTGTTCTGGGGTGCTGTCCCACGGCGTTGACCCTGTCCATGATTCTCCACCATAGCTCCATCTTCCTTGCAATGGACGTCTGCTGCACCTGTGATCCGAATAGCTGTGGCTCTACCCGGATAATTTCCTCACCATGACCCTTAGCTCGTCTTCTGAAAACCTGGGGTGTCTTTAGGGTGCCATGGATGTGGTATGTGTGAGGGTGTGTGGGGTGATGTGTTGGGGTGTGTGGCGTGAGGAGTGTAGATGGTGTATGGGTGATGATGTTTTTATGGCTCTGATTGAGTGAGTGCTCCTGGCTTGTCTCTCTCTGTTTGCTATCTTTTTTCTCATAGACAGGGTTGTGGGTAATGTGGGTGTGTGTTTTATATTGGATTGGGTATGTGGGTGTGGTGTGTGTATGTGTGTCAGGTGTGTGTAGTTTGAATTGTCCAATGTGGTGTAGTTTTGTTAGTGTGTGTATTTTGAGCCTGGCGGTGTGTACTGCCAATGGTTTACCGTGGTTGAAAGACCGTCGTGGTGATCCGTGGGTCCTGATACTGTGGGCATATTCCTGTTGCCATAACAGTGTGGGTTTTGCTACCACCAATTTATCACTGACCTTTGGTCTGGCGGACTTGTGTGGGTGTCTGTATAGTGGCGGATTTCTCAGTGTGGGTCATAATACCCATAGCGGAACACCGCCGTGGTCACGGTATGCTGGCGGCCATCAGCACGGCGGTAGGCAGCATTTACCTCCAGGGTTGTAATGAGGGCCTATGTTTGCTGCTGTAATGTATTGTATTTATGGGGTAACCTCCTCCACCTCTCATTTTAAATGCAAATAAACATTTTTTTTTAAAAGAGGTCCCTTCCTTTTACCAATGACAAGGTTGCTAAATGTTTGGTAAAATAAACTCACACCCCATCTCCACCTACACCTGAAATCAGGACAGGCTTTGTATCACTGTTAACATCTCAGTCTTTTTCAAAGCTTCATTCATATCACCCCTGTGTCAAGTCCACAGTCATGCTATCTCAGTTGCTATCAGTTTTTTCCCTATTTGTGTGAATCCTGAGGACATTATTTGGACATTAGAAGTGCATAAGATAATATCATAAAAGAAGCATGATACCTTGTTGTGTGTCATTGAGGGTGCAATGATTTGTACGCAAAATATTATTCTGATTGTGGCCACCCTTGTCCCCTTTTGGAAGAAAATTCGGTCTCTAGCCGGTAATATAAAAACTTACAGTAGTAGTGTTTGTCTGTTAATGGTTGGGGTTCTTTACAGATCATCAATTTTTCCTTTTTAATTGGGGAACATCCTCATCAGATCTTCCTTTGTACTGCAGAATTTACTAATGCAATCTTTTCTGATTAGCGTTGTTACTGCATTCCATCACCAAACCCTAACCACTCACTATTCCATGATACAAGTTAAAAACCTGAATAATACATAAGGTATGGCCACTCAGAACATCACATCTTGCAGCACTACTGGTCAAAGTCTCCATTGCAGGGCTCTTACTAAATTTGTGCCCCATTTAATGGAGTCATCCAGTGCAGAGTGGTCCAAAAGAACTCTGCCTAGGTATTACACATGTGTCCCCAAGTTCTCAGTCAATGGTGCACCTCTGCCCTGAACACTCAGTAGAGAAAACGTCTGCAGATTTGTAATTTTTCACATCAGCACACATTAGAATTATTGACCAGATTAACTAGGGTTTTACATCTGGGTGCAGCCCCAATGAAAAACCCATGTTGGTATTTACTAAGCAATGCAAAGTCCATGTGTCGCCTTTAAGTGGCTCAGAAAAGCACTTTGTGTCGAGTATGCAATAGATGGGTGGAGCTTATGCATCCTCTACGTTCACCCAGGTATTTTGATGCAAACCCAGATTTACAACGACTTGTAAACCTGGGTTTGGGCTAGATTGGTGTGCCTACATGACAGAGGAACTAATGAGGAGAAATATGTTTATTTCTCCTAATTACTTTCTCTGTTTATGTTATGGTATGCTATGTTATGATAAGTTATGTATGTTTTTATAGCATGCTAATCAACTGAGAGGGTATCCAGGTGTTCTGTACCAGGTGTGTGAGGCCAGAACATGGAGACTTACTCAAAAAGCCAGGTTTTCAGTGTCTTACAACTGCATCAAACATAAAAAGAGGAAATTGCCATATAGGGTCGCTTTTTGTGCAGGAAAGTATGCCTTCCTGCACAAAAATAATCCTGCTTGTAATGCAGTGTTTTGCTTTCACTAATGACCAAGCTGACAAAAATCTCTGGAATGCACTTCTCAGTTCAAAGAAGGCATTTATTATTATTTCACCACTAGGTTCCTAAAAAAGGAGATTAGTAGGTCAAAAGCACACATTCAACAATAGTCACAGCAATGAAAGGAATCTATACCAAAATAATTCTCAACTGCAATGTACACAGCAAATATATGTGGTTATGATTATGCAAAGCAAAGAATAAAGTAAAATGTATCACCGTAGGGCCTGCCAAGCTCTTCATCTTTCTCATGCCAGCAAGAAGATGACCCCGTTCAACTGCGAGAAAGAGATCTCTACTTTCACGGGACAGATATGTCAGGCATTCGACTTCTAATCCTGACAGAGGTCTTGGAAATTTCACGGCTACTGAGCAGGGCCACCTTTTTATATCTTAAAGAACCAGAGAGGGCTTTCTGGAGAAAAAAAAAACTCCCATAAAAGAGAAATATTCAAACATGCTGGCTAATGTAGGTCAGAGTTGAAAGAAACAGGTTGGAACTGGTAAACCCAAATTGTCTCTCTCAAGGCCAAACCGTTCCCTGCTTTCACAAAAAACAGAAGTCTGGTACATTCTTATCGTGCTGATTGACTAACTGTTCGGTGATAATATGTACTAGCACTTCGGGGAGAAATAATACGAAAACAAGCACAGTTTACAATGTGGAATATTCCTAACACAATTAATATGGCAGTGTCTGACGCTACAATAAAGTCAATAGGCAGCTAAACTGAATACAAAATGTAATCTGCAATTGGTGAACACTAGACAGCTAATCCAGGTGCAAAGTAGTGCAACACAAAGTCAGTGGTCAAAAACAAATATTTCACTACATGCAGACACACTTGCAGCATGGCGCAAAGGTGCCTGCCTTGATGCTAGGCAGTACACAATGCACCAGCGCTAGGAGATAGCAGAAGTGCACCATATCTTAGTAGATATGCCACATTTCTGCTCTCTCTCACTTTCATGAGGAGCAGCAAGTTGCCTTGCTGTGCATGAAATATAACAAAATCTATCCCTAAGTGTGTATGTAGTGGATCTGTAGAAAATAGACTGAGACAAGTGTGCCTCTGTTGTCTGGAGAGGCATACCAGGTACAACCATCCTTTCTTATTTACTGTGTTTACTGTTCTTTCATTAGCCTGGCAGTTGAGGCAGCAACCAAATTTAGATATAGCAGCAGGTCTTGTCATCCATCAGATATGATTACAGCATGCATGTTTGCTCTGGAAAGATATGCAGTTTACGATTGCAGGGAGACACAAATCCATTTTGGATCTTCTGAGAGCAGATGCTGCATTACATGGAGTATGGAATGACCTTGCAAGATGGGGATGTGTAGTTTAGTAATCCTTTAGAATATTCCTAATGTCCTTTGAAATAGGCCATGCTCCTGTTAAAGGAAGGCAGAGTGTGCCTTTGAAATGTAAGAACAAACCCTGTCACCTTTCTGCTTAATTCATGCTTTGAGGTGTGCTGAGTCAGTTATATAGATTATTTGGGGAATATCCTGCTCCTTGTGATACTTTTTACAAGCCTCTGGGAAAAACAACTCCCCCCGTCTGTCTAATTTGCAAAACAATGGCATGTGACTGAACAGCTAATGTAAAAAGGGGCATTTCTCTGAAACAAGGTAAACCTCAAAGATGACCAGGCCTAGGGAAAACATATTCTATTCTACTCACTCACTATAAGTATAAAGTTGACTCTCCCGTCCCCCAAATCAATGTGCCTGGAAATGGGAAGGCTGGATTGAAAGCCCACACCATTGTTCTGGAGAACTGTAGACACCTAGACTATGACCTCTGATTGCCATTCTCCACCCCATGCTGGAAACAGATCTAGACATTTTGCTGAAAGTGAAAGTGAGTGACAGTTCTAATCTCACCATGAACTCCAACAAAACACTGCCCTTCTATTCTAATAATGTACCCTGACTGATGTGGGTTCTTTGGTCCCATATGGGTCATGGGGCTTTTTTAAGTCCCTAGAAATTGCTAGTCATAAAAAGTGGCACGAGTCAACCCAACTCCCTGATACCAGGCACCATGTAAAGAGCTGCCTCTGAACTTTTTCTCACAGTGTGGGATGCAGACTGAGGAGCACAGCCTACATGCAAGCATTGAGAGTGCAGTAGAGATGGCTAAAACCAAAATACACTTCAGTGTGCCCCTACTTACATTAAGAGTATTAGAAACAATTAACAAGTCAATTACCAAGCCATTTCATAACTTAGGCACTGGATCTGTCTAATCTTTACCAGGTAGAAAAGTAACTGAGGGTGTGGGGGTTTAAAGGTCCACCACTGAGAAGAAAGATTTACACACAGACTAGAGTACCAGAGTGCACTGGGACACTTCAAGATAACAGGCAGGGGAAAACAGTGGGGATAGGACCCACTCATACAGAGAGTTCCCTTAATTACTTTGAATATCACAATATTAACAACAATGGTACTTTGATTAATCCACTTAAACTGTAGATCCCTTCATCTGTGTTATTAGATGTGTAATAATGTGTTGTGTGCAGAACAAACTATTTCCTTATCTTCTCTGGTCGAAGCCAAGATTTCTTACATATTTTTGTATTCTGTATTGTGTTCTAAAGCTCTAGCCCTGCACAATATCTGAGTAATCCTTGGATCACGCCGCTTCACTACCCCTAGTACTGAGTACTTAAGAGGCATACTTGATACTCAGTGGTAGGTCAATTAGACAGCATAGCCTCAGGATACCAGGGGTAAAAGGCCATAGTGGACAAAAGTTAGAGTTCAGTAACCTTTGCATACTGTGTTTCTCCCAAACCACTTGCCACACTAGATACTGCTCACTACATGCTAACAGTGTGTTCTTCCAACACAAACAAATAGTCCAGTCTGATGTTAAGCTCTTTAACAGCTGATTAGTAAGAGAACTACCTTCCATCATCATGTCAAAGTATTCATATGTATAGGTCCAGATTAAATATACATTATCTCAGCGCAATCTTGTGCGTTTTGAGAAACTGTGTGCTTGTTACATGTAATTCCCCAAATTACACCATAATGCCATGTTACATAAGTAGACACTGTTTGTACACAGGCACAACACAAATGACCAGAATGCAAGTGGCTGCCTTTTGCAACCTGTTAGACCTGACGTCCTTGGTGTGGTTTCCCTCTAACTTTTTGCTTTCAGTCCTTCTGGTTTTACTGACTTCATTTTTGTTTGCCTTAGGACTTTGTCACTTTACCACTGCTACTTAATGCTAATGTGCTTGCGTTTCTCTGCTCAAAACATGGTAACACTGGCTTGTCCCCAACTGGCATAATTATTTACTCATAAGTCCCTAGGAATGTGCAATACATGTGCCCTGGGACTATAAATTAAATGCTACTATTGAATCTGCAGCACTGATTGTGCCATCCACTTAAGTAGCTCTTTAAACATGTCTCAGGCCTGTCATTGTTGAGCCTGTGTGTGCAGTTTTAAACAGCTGATTCGACCTGGCAAAATAACCCATTTGTCAGGCCCAAACCTTCCTTTTTAATACATATGTCACCCCTAAGGTAGGCCCTAAACAGACCCAAGGGCAGAGTACAGTGTATTAAAAAAATTAGACAAGTCCTTTTAAGTTTTGCATGTCCTGGCACTGAAAAACTTTTACATTTGTTTTTCACTAGTGCAAGGCCTATCTCTCCTATGGGGTAGCATTGGAGTTGCCTTATTACATTTTCTAAGTGTAATTTCCCAATGGGAAGAGAAACTGTTTCATGCTTGGTGTATCTGGAATCCTAATTTAAAATCATTAATTATGGTGAAGTTGGAATTTAAATTACAATTCTGAAAATGCAACTTTTAGAAAGATGGTTATTTTCTTGCCTTAACCATTTGGTGACAGCAGCCTGTTTCTGGTTACATGACTGGGTGTAGTTGTAGGTGGTCGTTTTGTATTCCTCCTAGACAGTCACACAAAATGGGAGCTTAGATGTTACTAGATGGACCATCACTGGCAGGATGAGAGGGAGGACCTGGGCTCAGCCTCACTCACATCTGAACAGGATGTGTCCTGTCTCCACACAAAGGGCTGCATACCCCCTGTAGTTAGTCTGGATCCAGGTCCAAGAAAGCAGGACAGCTATGCACTTCAAAGGCATCCGTTTAGAAGAGTCTTCCTACTTCAAAAGCACAACTGTGTAAAAGACGGACCTCAGACCCCACCACTTCAGTACACTTCTGGACCTGTGGATACTCTGCCAGGAATAAGGACCTCTGTGCTTCTACAAGGACAGCTATTCCACTGGACTGCTGCACCACAAGGAACTACTGCCCTGTTACTTTCTGCCCTGTTGCCTAGGGAAGAAGAATTTGACGTGCAGCTCCAGCTTCAACCCACGGCCCTGGAGTGATTCAAGGGGCCAGTCTACTGGCCTCCTCATCTAGGCCTCAGGGACATACCAAGCTCCCCAACAGCTCCTGGGCCCACCTTCAGCGAGTTCCTGACACCCAAGTGGTGCCCTTCAGGTTCTGGCCCCTAGGTGTGGCTCTTGAGCTCCTAAATTAAAGCTTTTGTGCTCTTTGCACCCACAAATGGACCCGTTTGCACTGGAACTGGGGCACAGGCACCAAAAATTATCATAAACCACTGCAAACCCATCTCTTTGCGCAGCAGCATAATCAGCCCATAGGGGACCTCCAACGCACAGCTCAAGCCAGCCCATCCACGACGTCCGGCCTGCTCTTTGCACTACCATGACTGCCACCTACGACGCTCTGCTTGCTAATTGTGACCCTCTCTAACATGAACAGGACTCTTGGCACAAAACTTGAAAAGAAAAAAACATCAGCTGGACTATTCTGAGACTGTATCCGATACATGCTCCATCACAGTTGGCTTGAACATTTGACTTTGACCCGGTCCAACACGATCAGGTAGCCTGCGGTTGACTCTTTCTGTTTGTAGATGCCATTTTACAGTTAATTCTTTGAAAATGCATAACCTCGGTTCTACTGATTGGACGTTTGTTGTTTTGGTCGTGTTTTATTTATTAAATTAAGTTCTACTTTTCTAAGTTGGTGTGGGATCTTTTTGTGTGGTGTTTTCACTTTTGTACTGTTTGAAGTGTTGCACAAATACATTACACATTGCCTCTAAGTTAAGACTGACAGCTCTGTGCCAAGCTACCAGTGGGCTGAGCATAGGTTAATTTTCGGTTTGCTTGTGCCTTACCCTAACTAGGATTGTGGTTGCTGCTCAACCAGGGCTCACACCATAGTCAACCAGTAACCCAATTTCTAACACAACCCTTACTTATCCAGCTATTCTGTTAGCATGAAATGCATCTTTACATTCAAAATTTACAGCAGGACGTTTCAAGAAATAAATATATTGCAACTAAAGGCTTTTTCTTTCACAAAATTAAGCATAACTGTGTTTAATTTTCCAAAATTTCACAGAAATATGCAAAAGCAAATTACAAATTTTAGACAGAGCTTCATGTTGCTACCTGTTTTAAGTTCTACACTGCTGTACACATACATCACTGCATTTTTTACTACGTTTGGCTAAGTGTTGCCCATCCCTAACATTATCCTTACACAGTGAAAATCTCCTGCCTAAAGTAGCATTCCCCCTAAGAATGCAGTACATTTAGTCACTAGGTCAACAAAGAACAGGTCACCATGTTTAGATTGGTGGAAATAACATTCACTATTGATACATCCCTTCCATCCGGTTTTCCAACTATCAGAACCTACCTATAGCCCGTCCTTCCTAGTATGAGACACCAAAAGGGGCATTCCTTGTGTTACATACATGTCCGCACTGTCATATCAGTGAATGAAGAATAGGAGAAGTAACAGTTTATGCACCACCATCTCTTTGATAGTTTCTTGTGTTCATGGTCAGAGAGACTAATTTCCTTGAGGAATGTAATTGGTAATCTGTGGCACTTCAGATATTATGGCTATTAGGTCTCATATATTTGTTTAATCACAGTTCCAGGTCTCACAAGATCATTCTACCCCCACTGAGTATTACCCTAATATAGCCAGCCTAGAAGCATCATCCCATCCATGGGCATGCTATAGGACTATCACACTATATAGTCATCACAAACTACTTACCAATTGCCAACTATGACAAAAATACACCACACCCCTCTGATCCCACTCACAGAACCATACACCCATCTGTAAATCCTGAGCAACTCGGGTAATAGAGTGTACTGTCCCTCAATCTTGTAATCAATCTAAGAGATCCAAATGTACAGGCCAATACAGATGAAACTGTCAAAAATAGCAAAAGTATAAACCACATAAACAGTGAAATACAACTGCACCTGTTCCTAAATGGTGGGTTCTGAGGACAATAACATTTTATGGCAGGACAAGAGGCTAGCATAATGCATAATCTTTTTTTTTCACCACTTCCAAACAGCAACCTTTAAAAGTTGCATACTAGAACCAGGTATGACAACATAAACAAAATCAGAACATCTAGTCCATAAAACTACCCAACAATTCAGCTTTTTCCTCATTTTCTGTTTCTGAGCAGATTAAGTATACCTTTATTGTTATGTTTAAGTAGATCAGTAATAATGTAGTGTATTGTGTACTTTGGTGAATGTTTGGAATTTGGTGTTTTTAGAAGGAAGCACGGGGGAGAACACCTAATTTATGGGTTTGTGGTAAATAGGACTGATTGTTTAGTTAGAGTTAAATTGTAAACAGTGATAATTTCGAATGTTACTCCAAAAAGTAACTTTAGAAATTGTCTGTTTTAGTTAGATCCTTAACTGTATTTAGACAAGAGGTTGTGGTATTTTAACTTTTTTTAGAAAATAAGATAGACCCAGTTCTAACCTGTAACGTTCTTTCTTTAAAACTAAACAAGCAGAGCACGTGTGACTCGTGCAATTCCTCTAGAAGATTAATTGTCATGCAGCTCTGGGACATGTGTGAGGTAAGGTAGACAGCTCCTGCAATGCAGCTCAGAAACCATGGGGCTCGTGTGAGGCAAGGCATGTGGCACCTGCAATTCTAAGTGAGCAAAGCTCACGCAGGAGAGGCACTTGTAGAAAAGAGCATTGTGCGGAGTGCATGTAAAGCAAACACACCGCTCTCGAGGGACTGACAGAAAAAGGAAGACTCACACTGTCAGGCGCGAATAACCAATCAGAACGTGCTTACATGCACAATAAAAAAATTGAAAACACTGAGCCACTTTTTGAAAGGAAATCGTTCGCAATTAGAACAAATGATTTTGAACCCAATACTCCTTGTATGTTTTTGGGTCTTTTATCGGAAGAACAAAACGATTGCTTGAAACCCTTTGAAATAGCGCTGAATGAATAATGATCGTGTCACTGTTCATGTAGGTAAAGAGCTCTTTATTTCACCAGTGTATTCTTGGTTTTAATACTGGTTTTCACAAAATAGTTTGGAAGGAATGACTGAGGAGACAGCGGTAAAGAAATGCAGGAATTGAGAGTGAGGGAAATTATTAGGAGAGGATTAAAAGAAAGTGTATAGGGGACAGGTGTATGTTGATTAACAGTAGGAAAAGGAAAAGATATACAAATGAGGAAGTAGAGTATTGGTCCATGTCGGGAGAGGAAGGTGTCTCAAATAAAGGACCAGATGGTAAATGTTTAAGGAAGAAAAAACATGTGTCAGTTGAAGATGTGTCAATTTCTTCAAAGATAGAAACCCAAAGTGGTTTACAAGGAAAGGTTGCCTGGGGCAGCACAAAATCAAGGCAGACTAACCCTGCATAAGAGAAGACTTAAAAAGAGAAAAGAGATGAAATTAATAAGGAGCTAGATTAATATATTTTTGACATTCACTATGATGATGGGGAAGAATACCCAGGTTCTTAATTTGGTGAAAGTGATATTTTTACGATGGACAGTGAGAAGTGGATTAAAGATAAAAAATTATTTGATCCAAAAAAATACAACACCCAAGAATTTCTGATTGCTGGCCCTTGGGTCAGGTGGCGGAATATACTGGGAAAGAATTAGGAAACCTCTGGAGAAGCAGTTAAGAAAGTTCATGATGGCAATGTTCTTGCCCTATAATGGGTGATAAAGACACAATGGTGCCCAACTCGGACCCAAATTAATTACTTATTTGTGCAAGCTTGGTAGGGATCGTAGCAAGGGTCTAGGATACATTTATAATGGTGGAGAGATTGATATAGGACTCCTAAGAGGTTGGAGCCAGAGAGCGATATGCTTTTTTACGGAATGCAAATGCAAGCTTTATAACAGAGAGGAAGAAGGCAATTTTGGTTAAGATAAGCCAAAAATTGGGAGATTTGGCAAAGAAAGATAATGCAGAGTAAACTAAAGCTCTTCTTTTTGGTGAAAGAATGGTGAAGTTATTAGGTAAATACTTGGCAAAATTTACAGCCTTAGATAAGGCCCAAACTTCAATGTGAATAGTATTTGGTGGAAGTAATTTATTTAATTTGGCCGGAAGGAGAGGGCACCCTTCTGGCTGAGGATACCATAAGACCCAGGTGTGTTATGAAAGAGGTAGTTATAGAGGAGGAGAAGGACTGACAGGATTCTACCCAGAGAGGGTGAGAGCAGCTTGAGGCTTACCCCCAAGAGGAAGAGGTCAACAATCCTCATCAACAGGTGAGTATAGTGACTATTTCTGGTTCTTCCCAGATCAAGATGGGAGGAAGATCAATATGTTTCCAAAATGAGTGGGAAAAGATAACACAGCATCAATGGGTTATTGCGAATGTAGGTGGTTACAAAGTAGAGTTCAATCAAGAACCTGTTCATGAGAAGGAACAACAGAGCTAGTTTTCTAAGAAGAATAAAGAAAAATATTAAGGGAAGAAATTCAACTGATGTTAGAGAAGGGTGCTAAACGAAAGGTGAACAGGGACGGAAAGGTTTTTGTGGGTACATTATTTCTAGTGAAATAGAAGGACAAAGGATGGAGACCAGTGATAAATCTTCAACAGTTGAATGTATATGTCACTTACAGTCATTTCAAAATTCAAAGGATTCCTAAGTTAAGAGACATTTTGCAGGAGAAATTTCATTGATGATGAAATTAGATATGAAGGATGGTTATTATATTTCACAATACTCATTGGAGAATTTAAGGCAGAAATTCCTGCAGTTCAGGTGGAATGGACAGCTTTATCGGTGCAAGTGTTTGCCTTTTGATCTTTCATCCGCCCCAGGGTGTTTTACAAAGGTACTGAAACTAGTAGTTAGACTGTTGAGAGACCAAGAGGTGAGAATGGTGATTTAGTTAGGTTACATTCTTATCATGAACCAATAGAAATACGTTTTGTAGAACTGTTTAATTATGGTAAGAGGTTTATTAGAGTGTCTGGGATTTATTGTAAATTCTGAAAAGTCATTTTTGAAACCAGCACAACAGCTGGAGGTTCTAGGATTCATCATAGATACCGAAAAGGTCGAACTGCAACTACCGGAAAGGAAAATAAAGTTGATGAAAAGGGAAGTGAGTCTCTTAAGTATAAGGCAGGAGGTGAAGCTGAGGGATATAGTTAAAGTACTAGGTCTATTTTTGTCCACAGTTCAGGCTGTTTTCTCAGGACCTTTGCAATACAGGTCTGTTCAGAGACCGAAGACCTCAGGTCTCTCAAAAGGACTTTGGTAGGGAGACAAAGTGAAGCTAGCAGACAAAGTGCAGGAGGAGTTAGTCTGGTGGTTAGAGAATTTGGAAGCATGGAATGGACGAGGTGTTTTTGGATCAGTTCCAAATATTATATTAGATTCAGATGCAGGCTAGGAAGGGGTGCAATGTGTATCGATCAGGAAACAGGATGAAAATGGAGTGTGAGAGAGAAACAAGAACACATAAATTATTTGGAGATGTAAGCGGGCTTGTTTGCCTTGCCGCTTTAAAAGGATTTTTCAAGGGTCAGTCCTTCTGAGGATGTACAACATATCTGCAGTGACTTTTATCAACAAGCTAGGGAGAAGCAGATCCAATAAGTTATCAGGGGTTGCAAAAGAGTTGTGGGAATTCTGTCAGGAGCAACTGATAAGCTTGAAAGTTCACTATTTATTAGGGAAAGAGAATGTGATAGCATATTGGAATTTCTGACATAGCAAGGATTGCAGCAGCTAGATGTTGAAGAAGGAGATTTTTTGGGAGATATATTACAGGTTAGGTCTGATAGAGGTAGATTTCTTCACATTTCGGTTGACTGCCCAAAAAGAGAATTATTTCAGTTGGCGTTCAGTTCTGGGTGCAATGACAATGGATGCACTTACCCAGAACTGGGTAGGCCTGAAAGATTATGCTTTTCCTCGTTTTGCAGTGACTCAGAGAGTGGTGTTGCAGGGGAGGAGAAAAAGATGTCAATTGATTTTAGTGACACCTTTTTGGAAGACACAGATATGGTACCCACCGCTCATGGAAATGGCGATGGAAATTCCTTTTCGATTCAAATGCTGAAGAGGAATGTTGATAAGTGTTGATGGGGAAGAACATTCTTTAGTAGAAGCAAGCATGTTCAACCTTCTAGTATGGAAGGTATCAGTAGTTCAGAGAGATTCAGAGGACTTTTGGGGAAGGCTTCAGAGCTTTTCAATGAGTCTTGGGTTCCGGTACAAGGAAAAGGTATTGAGGAGCATGGAATGTTTGGATACATTGGTGCATGAAAAGGGATTTATATCCCATGGAAGCAAATGAGGTAGAGGTAGCCAATTTGAGGGCAGAATTGTTCAGTAAGGGTGAAGCTTATAGGACAGAAAATTGTTATAGATTGACTTTCGCAGCAGGGCATTCTCTTTTGGAAGATTTATCAATAGGTAAAAGCCCTTTGTTTTGTGGAGTTATGAAAGGTATTCATTTGAAAATACCACCCAAAGCAAGATGTGATAACTGGCCAAGGAATGCGTTTTTACCACTGAAGGAGGTACCTCGGAAAGGAGTGACTTTTCTGTGTTTGATCTCAAGTAGAGGAGTATCAGATGTTCATGCTTTAGGTTTGGGAAGTAGATTTCTTCAATGGGATGGAGTACTTTTTGAAATTTGGAGAAGAACTAAGACACCTTGTGACTCCCCTTTCCGCCAGCCTTTTCATGGCGGTTCCTACCGCCATGAAAAGGCTGGCGGCAAGGGGACTCGTAATCCCTTGGGCAGCGCTGCAAGCAGCTCTGCCCTGGAGGATTACAACCCCCGGGACCAACGTGCGGTAAACGCCTGTTGGCAGTGCATCCGACGAAACAGCCCTGGCGGTCTTTGACCACCTGGGTTGTAATGAGGGCCTATGTCAGAATCTGTATTTTACCCAGAATTTGAGGAAATGCTACACTTTTGTACAGTAGGATGCATCAGGGAGTATGAGAAGAGAATGCAGCAATATAGAGCCGATGGTGTAACACAATTATTGATATCTTTTGTGAATCCTTTTAAGGCGGAATCAATGCCAACTATTGCAAGATGGGTGAAGAGTGTTAAGAGAGCTCTGGAGTTGATGTAGAAAGATTTAAGTCTCGTTCTTTGAGAAAAACTATGGCTTTACGAGTTTTTTGTGCAGGAGCAAGATTGGAGGAGGGAAAATGGCAGATTTGTCAAATGCAGAAGTATTCAGGAAGTTTTATTTTAAATCCGTAGAGCATGTGTCTAGTTTTGTGTTAAGAAGCTTTAAAGATACATAATGCTAGCCTCCTGTCTTGCCATAAAACGTAGCGTAATGAACCTTAAGCGGGCCCCTCTGCCCCCTTGTACTAACGGGGAAGTGTCCCCTTGTACTCACTTAGGAGCTCTCAGGCCAGGGTACCGTGCTGAGGGCCCCCTGGAGCTCAGGGCCCCCAGCACTACAGGTGTGGGGGCCTTTGTTACACCACTGCTGCTGCTTTGTCCAGGGCACACATCTGGCAGTACACCTTTGTGGCTGTATGACAGACTTTATCCAAGCAGTATTACCTCACACTGAAACACATACCCATGCAGTGCTTGGACAGGGCCTTAATAGTCAATCAGGTGTAAGTGAGATACATATGACAGCATAAACAAGCTAATCATGAACAGTGACTGCAGCCCTTTGCAGTGAGGACAGTACATGAAGCAAACACCAGTCACACCCACTAGCAGCTGGAGGTCACGAGTTGCAGGACTGGAGAGGAATTATACTCATTGGTCCACTACACTGTTACATTCACCTGATGTGTACAGCTGTATATATGGAAGTGGAACCATGAGTTCCATTAATTCCAGCCTAATCAGCAATAGATCATTAGGAACAGCTGAATAAGCCAATGTGTAGAATTATCCCAAGCAATAGTAGAGACCATCGCAACACTTATCTGCTCATGACACTAATATTTTGTCCTGTAGGCCACAGCTCATGCACCGATCATTTGTGATGTTAGGCTGCTTCACCGTTGGTGCACAGAAATATCTTGCAAGTCAAGTGACCAAGTCAGCTTGCCGAGCCATCCACCCCATCTGACATCAGCATTTTGTTCCCAGACGGCATATTTAAGCAACAAACAGGGGTTTTGATATGCCACGTCATAAAGACAAAAGGTAATGGCTGGAATGCTTGCAAAAATTTCAGCCACGGGCACGCACTTTAGCATTCAATCCAACCCACCACTTGTGATCCACTTCACCGCTCTAGAAAGAGGTGGGGAACATATGCAAATTAGTTTGGGCTCTGGTTTAATAAGAATAGCCCAAACAGAAGTGTCGGGACCTGTTTCCGCTCTATGTAGAAACAACCATCAAAAGACCGGTTTCAACCTTATTGAGCCATATCAATGAGCTTCAGTTTGGACACTGTGGCACAGCATGCATCTGACAAATGTTTGAGCATCCACATCACATCCACAGCATAATATTAAATGTGCAAAAGGGAATAGGCGCTAAAAGTTCAGTTACTAGAACTTGCTTGGGCTGAATTTCCGTACAGCGTTTTTTGCCCACTGTAAGTAACAGTTTGCAAATAAATATTGGTCCTGTTGTTACCGGAACTGTTAAACTCAAGCTGCAAGCAATAGCAGAGCTAATAGGGGTAAAGGAGTGGCATGTCTTTCCCCACCACCCGATTTCTGTTTATTCCAAATCTGCCCTTGGTGCTGATATTAGTGGGCTAGTATTTCGAAATAAATGTATTTAACATTGAAAAACAAAGAAGTAATTTGCAAAAGCAGGCTAAGGGCCAGATGTAGGAATCCGTTTGCATGGTGCAAACTGCGAAAATCGCAGTTTGCGCCATGCAAACAGCCTTCTGCGATGCACACTCACAATTTGCCGACTGGCGGTACCGACTCGCAAATTGTGAATGCGACTCGCAAATAGGAAGGGGCTGCAGTGCGATTGCAAAGCAATTCTCAGTTACCACCAGTGTCACACTGGTGGTAACTCATTCGCAAAAAGGGGAAGGGGTCCCATAGGGACCCCTTCCCTTTGTAAATGTGGGCAAAAAGTTTTTTTCAGAGCAGGCAGTGGTCCAGTGGACCACTGCCTACACTGAAAAAACGAAACCAAGTGGTTTCGTTATTTTTTTTTATTTTGCAACTCGTTTTCCTTTAAGGAAAAAGGGCTGCAAAATAAATAAAAAAACTGCTTTATTGAAAAAGCAGTCACAGACATGGAGGTCTGCTGACTTCAGCAGGCCACCATCCCTGTGAGTGCAGGGACTCGCTATGGGGTCGCAAAATGCGACCCACCTCATTACTATTAATGAGGTGGGTCTTTGCGACCCCATAGCGAGTCTCAGACGGTGTCTGAAACACCTTTCTGCATCCGAATTTGCGATTTCGAAATTGCGAGTCGCACCGACTCGCAATTTCTGAATCGCTAAATCAGACCTTGCTACATCTGGCCCTAAGTCACTACGTTGTCTAAAAAAAGCTTGCATTTCTAAATATTGCATTGCAATTAATTCTCTTTGAATGGTTTTTCTGCTAGAGACTTTTATTTTGTAGTGTCACTTTGGATCAACAGTAGCGTATGCTGGCCCCAAGCTAAGGTCAAGATGCAGTCAGAAGAGGGACCCACAGTCAAGGGGAAGAGTGCAGAAGGTGCAGTGTCTCTTGCTGATGCAGCTGCTGGTTCTGATTGTTGGTTAATGACATTCAGAGCAGCAAGTAGGAGAAAAGAAGCAAGAACCTTCAGGGTAGGAGGCAGATTACATTATTAATTTATGTAGTGATATGCAGAGGGACAGTGCTTGAGGCAGAATTGCGAAGAGGGTCCTGAGTAGCTGTGCATCTGGGGCAGTGGGGTCAGAAGCCTTCTGGGTTTCCGCTGATGTTTATATGATAGACAATTTGTAAACACACCAAAAGAAGTACAGGGCTTTTTCCCTGACCTAAATTTAAAAATGTTTTTTGTGGCTCATTGTTTGAGGGGGACATTGAAGAATCTAATTGGATGGATGCGGTGAATGTGTCAAGGTGTGGGGTCAGTGAGCCACCAGCACAGATTACTTTCTCCATGCTTCAGCCTATCCCATTAATGTTCCTGGGGGGTGTGAAACGACCCCACCCTGTGCTTTCTGGCATAATGTCTCCCTTGGGCATAATTAATAATAAAAAATGTGTCCCGTATGACTCATTTGAAATTGTGAGCCTCCTGGGTACATCTGAGTAATCGGCAACCTAGGTCCTAGTTTTAAAGATTATCACACATCACTTTTAAACAGGAAACACAGGACAGCCCATATTTCTATTAAAACTATATATGTAGGACCAATATGTAAGGAGGTGTGATAAAGTGATCATAGGGCAGGTTGTGGGTGTAGCGTGGGGTTCGCTGCAGATTCCCCAGGGTCTTTTTTTTTTTAAAGGGGAGGGACACGCAGCCACTTTGGGCTCTGGGAATCTCATCCCCCAGGGACTTTTCTGTTTTAGGAGAGAGGCATGCAGCCCTCCCTCCCCAAACCACATCATGCCCCGGGGACCAATTCACCAGGGTGTTGGGTTTTTTAAGGGAAGGGGGGCACACAGCCCCTTCCCCAAGCCACCTTGCACCAGAGGGACTCTATACGCCGTGGCCTTTTTTAGTTATCATTGTGAGGGGCACATGACCACCCTTCCCAAGCCACCAGGGACCCCTGGGACCACTAAGGGCCCAGGAGACACCATCCCTTGAGGCATTTTTGTATTAACCCCTTCTGTGCCCAGGACGTAATGGTTACGTCCTGAGGCACAGTGCTGCTGTGCCCAGGACGTAACCATTACGTCCTGTGCACAGAGCCCAGAGGGAGCGCTCTCGCTCCCGCTGTGGGGTTCCCCCCCACCCCCCCAAGTAAGGGATGGAAGGGGAAGCCCTTCCCCTCCCACCCCTGACCCCCCCCCAATCCCCCCTGTGACGTCAGCGCGCGAGCGCGCACTGATTAGTCACAGGGTCTCCCCCATCGCGCTGGAAGCAGAGCTTCCAGCGCGATTGAAAAAGAAATGCTTTTGCATTTCTTTTTCAATCCCATGGGGGAGGCCCCGAGAGGCTTCAAAGGGAAGGAAATGTATTTCCTTCCCTTTGAAGTCTCTCACAGGTTTCAAAAGCCGGATTGCTTGCAATCCGGCTTTTGAAACCCCACTAGACACCAGGGATTTTTTTTTTTTCCTTGAAATTGGCAAAAGGGAGCGACCCCTTGGGCAAGGGTCGCTCCCAGGGGGGCATTTTTTTAGGAAGGCCTTTTCTGCCCCCCCCTGGGGGCAGATTGGCCTATTATTAGGCCGATCTGCCCCCAGGGGGGGCAGAAACCTCTAGGCACCAGGGACCTTTTTTTTTTTTGTGATGATTTCTTTTTTTTTAGGTGGGGAGCGATCCCTTAGGCAAGGGTCGCTCCCCTACGGGGCAATATATATTTAGGCCATTTCTGCCCCCCTTGGGGGCAGATTGGCCTATTTTGATAAGGCCAATCTGCCCCCAAGGGGGGCAGAAACCATTAGACACCAGGGAGTTTGTTTTTGCGCGCGTATGTCACGCAACAAAGCGACCCCTTTGGCAAGGGTCGCTCCCAGGGCGGGCAATTTTTTGGGAAGGCCTTTTCTGCCCCCCCTGGGGACAGATCGGCCTATTATTAGGCCGATCTGCCCCCAGGGGGGGCAGAAACCTCTAGGCACCAGGGATCTTTTTTTTTTTTTTTCTTTTTGTTATGTTTTCTTTTTTTTTTAGGTGGGGAGCGACCCCTTAGGCAAGGGTCGCTCCCCTAGGGGGCAAATTATATTTAGGCCATTTCTGCCCCCCTTGGGGGCAGATTGGCCTATTTTGATGAGGCCAATCTGCCCCCAAGGGGGGAAAAAACCATTAGACACCAGGGAGTTTTTTTTTTTGCGTGAATTTCACGCAAGGGGAGCGACCCCTTAGGCAAGGGTCGCTCCCTGGGGGGGGTGGGGGGGGATTATTTTAGGCCATTTATGCCCCCCTGGGGGGGGTAGATCAGCCTATTTTGATTCGGCTGATCTGCCCCCAAGGGGGGCAGAAACCACTAGGCACCAGGGATTTTTTTGTTTTTCTGTTTTACAGATGGGGAGCGACCCCCTTGGACAAGGGTCGCTCCCCTGGAGGGGCAAAATGTATTTAGGCCATTTCTGCCCGCTTTGGGGGCAGATCGGCCGATTTTAGGTCAATCTGCCCCCAAGGGGGGAAGAAACCACTAGGCACCAGGGATCTATTTTTTGCGCCGTCACACAAGGGGAGCGACCTTGTAGTCAAGGGTCGCTCCCCGTGGGGGGGTAGGGGTGGGGGGGGCAAAATTATTTTAGGCCATCTCTGCCCCCCCTGGGGGCAGATCGGCCTATTGGTATTAGGCCGGTCTACCCCCAGGGGGGGCAGAAACCTCTAGGCGCCAGGGCAAATTTTTTTTTTGTGTTTTTTTTATTGGTTTTGTGTTTTTTTTAGAGAAGGGGAGCGACCCATCAGGCAAGGGTCGCTCCCCTGTGGGGCAAATTGTGTTTAGCCCATTTCTGCCCCCCTTATGGGCAGATTGGTCGATTTTAGGTCAATCTGCCCCAAGGGGGCAGAAACCACTAGGCAACGGGGATTTGTTTTTTGGCGCCAATGTCACGCAGGGGGAGCGACCCCGTAGGCAATGGTCGCTCCGGGGGGGGGGGGGGGTTCAGGGGGCAAATTTATTTTAGGCCATTTCTGCCCCCCCTGGGGGCAGATCGGCCTATTATTAGGCCGATCTGCCCCCAGGGGAGGCAGAAACCTCTTGTTGCCAGGGCAAAAAAAAAATTTGTGTATTTTTTTTGTTTGTTTGGTTTTTTTTAGAGATGGGGAGCGACCCATCAGGCAAGGGTCGCTCCCCTGGGGGGCAAATTGTGTTTAGACCATTTCTGCCCCCCTTGGGGGCAGATTGGTCGATTTTAGGTCAATCTGCCCCAAGGGGGCAGAAACCACTAGGCACCGGGGATTTGTTTTTTGGCGCCAATGTCACGCAGGGGGAGCGACCCCGTAGGCAAGGGTCGCTCCGGGGGGGGGGGATGGGTGTTCGGGGGGCAAATTTATTTTAGGCCATTTCTGCCCCCCCTGGGGGCAGAAACCTCTTGTTGCCAGGGCAAACTTTTTTTTTGTGTTTTTTTTTTTGTTTGTTTGGTTTTTTTTAGAGATGGGGAGCGACCCATCAGGCAAGGGTCGCTCCCCTGGGGGGCAAATTTTGTTTAGACCATTTCTGCCCCCCTTGGGGGCAGATTGGTCGATTTTAGGTCAATCTGCCCCAAGGGGGCAGAAACCACTAGGCACCGGGGATTTGTTTTTTGGCGCCAATGTCACGCAGGGGGAGCGACCCCGTAGGCAAGGGTCGCTCCGGGGGGGGGGGGTGTTCGGGGGGCAAATTTATTTTAGGCCATTTCTGCCCCCCCTGGGGGCAGATCAGCCTATTATTAGGCCGATCTGCCCCCGGGGGGCAGAAACCTCTTGTTGCCAGGGCAAATTTTTTTCTGTGTTTTTTTTTTTGTTTGTTTGGTTTTTTTTAGAGATGGGGAGCGACCCATCAGGCAAGGGTCGCTCCCCTGGGGGGCAAATTGTGTTTAGACCATTTCTGCCCCCCTTGGGGGCAGATTGGTAGATTTTAGGTCAATCTGCCCCAAGGGGGCAGAAACCACTAGGCACCGGGGATTTGTTTTTTGGCGCCAATGTCACGCAGGGAGAGCTACCCCGTAGGCAAGGGTCCCTCCGGGGGGGGGGAGTGGGTGTTCGGGGGGCAAATTTATTTTAGGCCATTTCTGCCCCCCCTGGGGGCAGATCGGCCTATTATTAGGCCGATCTGCCACCAGGGGGGGGCAGAAACCTCTAGGCGCCAGGGCAAATTTTTTTTGTGTGTTTTTTTTTTTTGTATGTTTGTTTTATTAGAGATGGGGAGCGACCCATCAGGCAAGGGTCGCTCCCCTGGGGGGCAAACTGTGTTTAGACCATTTCTGCCCCCCTTGGGGGCAGATTGGTCGATTTTAGGTCAATCTGCCCCCAAGGGGGCAGAAACCACTAGGCACCGGGAATTTGTTTTTTGGCGCCAATGTCACGCAGGGGTAGCGACCCCGTAGGCAAGGGTCGCACCTGGGCAGGGGGGGTTTGGGGGGGTGGGGGGTCAAATGTATTTTAGGGCATTTCCCCCCCCCCCCCCCGGGGCCGGCTGAGCTAGAGGCCAAAATCCACAGGTAGGCACTTTGCAAAAAACACCTCTGTTTTCTGTGAAAAAATATGTTGTGTTTTGGGCCATTTCCTTTTGTGGGCGCTAGGCCTACCCACACAAGTGAGGTACCATTTTTATGGAGAGACTTAGGGGAACGCTGGGTGGAAGGAAATTTGTGGCTCCTCTCAGATTCCAGAACTTTCTGTCACCGAAATGAGAAGAAAAAGTGTTTTTTAGCCAGATTTTGATGTTTCCAAAGAATTCTGGGTAACAGAACCTCGTCAGAGCCCCGCAAGTCACCCCATCTTGGATTCCCCTAGGTCTCTAGTTTTCAAAAATGTGCTGGTTTGCTAGGTTTCCCCAGGTGCCGGCTGAGCTAGAGGCCAAAATCCACACGTAGGCACTGTTTTCTATGAAAAAATGTGATGTGTCCACGTTGTGTTTTGGGCCATTTCCTGTCGCGAGCGCTAGGCCTACCCACACAAGTGAGGTATCATGTTTATCGGGAGACGTGGGGGAACGCTGGGTGGAAGGAAATTTGTGGCTCCTCTCAGATTGTAGAACTTTCTGCAACAGAAATGTGAGGAACATGTGTTTTTTTAGCCAAATTTTGAGGTTTGCAAAGGATTCTGGGTAACAGAACCTGGTCCGAGCCACACAAGTCACCCCATCTTGGATTCCCCTAGGTCTCTAGTTTTCAGAAATGCACAGGTGTGGTAGGTTTCCCTAGGTGGCGGCTGAGCTACAGGCCAAAATCTACAGGTAGGCACTTTGCTAAAAACAGGTCTGTTTTCTGTGATGTGTCCACGTTGCGCTTTGGGGTGTTTCCTGTTGCGGGCGCTAGGCCTACCCACACAAGTGAGGTATCATTTTTATCGGGAGACGTGGGGGAACGCTGGGTGGAAGGAAATTTGTAGCTCCTCTCAGATTCCAGAACTTTCTGCCACAAAAATGTGAGGGACATGTGTTTTTTTAGCCAAATTTTGAGGTTTGCAAAGGATTCTGGGTAACAGAACCTGGTCCGAGCCCCGCAAGTCACCCCTCCTTGGATTCCCCTAGGTCTCTAGTTTTCAGAAATGCACAGGTTTGGTAGGTTTCCCTAGGTGCCGGCTGAGCTAGAGGCCAAAATCTACAGGTAGGCACTTGGCAAAAAACACCTCTGTTTTTTTCCAAAATTTAGGATGTGTCCACGTTGCGCTTTGGGGTGTTTCCTGTCGCCGGCGCTAGGCCTACCCACGCAAGTGAGGTATCATTTTTATCGGGAGACTTGGGGGAACGCTGGGTGGAAGGAAATTTGTAGCTCCTCTCAGATTCCAGAACTTTCTGCCACAGAAATGTGAGGGACATGTGTTTTTTTAGCCAAATTTTGAGGTTTGCAAAGGATTCTGGGTAACAGAACCTGGTCCGAGCCCCGCAAGTCACCCCTCCTTGGATTCCCCTAGGTCTCTAGTTTTCAGAAATGCACAGGTTTGGTAGGTTTCCCTAGGTGCCGGCTGAGCTAGAGGCCAAAATCTACAGGTAGGCACTTCGCAAAAAACACCTCTGTTTTTTTCCAAAATTTAGGATGTGTCCACGTTGCGCTTTGGGGTGTTTCCTGTCGCCGGCGCTAGGCCTACCCACGCAAGTGAGGTATCATTTTTATCGGGAGACTTGGGGGAACGCTGGGCGGAAGGAAATTTGTAGCTCCTCTCAGATTCCAGAACTTTCTGCCACAAAAATGTGAGGGACATGTGTTTTTTTAGCCAAATTTTGAGGTTTGCAAAGGATTCTGGGTAACAGAACCTGGTCCGAGCCCCGCAAGTCACCCCTCCTTAGATTCCCCTAGGTCTCTAGTTTTCAGAAATGCACAGGTTTGGTAGGTTTTCATAGGTGCCGGCTGAGCTAGAGGCCAAAATCTACAGGTAGGCACTTCGCAAAAAACACCTCTGTTTTTTTCCAAAATTTAGGATGTGTCCACGTTGCGCTTTGGGGTGTTTCCTGTCGCCGGCGCTAGGCCTACCCACGCAAGTGAGGTATCATTTTTATCGGGAGACTTGGGGGAACGCTGGGCGGAAGTAAATTTGTAGCTCCTCTCAGATTCCAGAACTTTCTGCCACAAAAATGTGAGGGACATGTGTTTTTTTAGCCAAATTTTGAGGTTTGCAAAGGATTCTGGGTAACAGAACCTGGTCCGAGCCCCGCAAGTCACCCCTCCTTGGATTCCCCTAGGTCTCTAGTTTTCAGAAATGCACAGGTTTGGTAGGTTTCCCTAGGTGCCGGCTGAGCTAGAGGCCAAAATCTACAGGTAGGCACTTCGCAAAAAACACCTCTGTTTTTTTCCAAAATTTAGGATGTGTCCACGTTGCGCTTTGGGGTGTTTCCTGTCGCCGGCGCTAGGCCTACCCACGCAAGTGAGGTATCATTTTTATCGGGAGACTTGGGGGAACGCTGGGTGGAAGGAAATTTGTAGCTCCTCTCAGATTCCAGAACTTTCTGCCACAGAAATGTGAGGGACATGTGTTTTTTTAGCCAAATTTTGAGGTTTGCAAAGGATTCTGGGTAACAGAACCTGGTCTGAGCCCCGCAAGTCACCCCTCCTTGGATTCCCCTAGGTCTCTAGTTTTCAGAAATGCACAGGTTTGGTAGGTTTCCATAGGTGCCGGCTGAGCTAGAGGCCAAAATCTACAGGTAGGCACTTCGCAAAAAACACCTCTGTTTTCTTCCAAAAATTTGGATGTGTCCACGTTGCGCTTTGGGGCGTTTCCTGTCGCGGGCGCTAGGCCTACCCACACAAGTGAGGTATCTTTTTTATCGGGAGACTTGGGGGAACATAGATTAGCAAAACAAGTGTTATTGCCCATTGTCTTTCTCTACATTTTTTCCTTCCAAATATAGGAGAGTGTGTAAAAAAGACATCTATTTGAGAAATGCCCTGTAATTCACATGCTAGTTTGGTCACCCCGGAATTCAGATATGTGCAAATAACCACTGCTCCTCAACACCTTATCTTGTGCCCTTTTTGGAAATACAAAGGTTTTCTTGATAGCAATTTTTTACTCTTTATATTTCAGCAAATGAATTGCTTTATACCCGGTATAGATTGAAAACGCACGTCAGGGTGCAGCTCATTTATTGGCTCTGGGTTCCTTGGGTTCTTGATGAACCTACAAGCCCTATATATCCCCGCAACCAGAGGAGTCCAGCAGACGTAACGGTATATTGCTTTCGATAATCTGACATTGCAGGGAAAAGTTACAGAGTAAAACGTAGAGAAACATTTATGTTTTTTTCACCTCAATTTCAATATTTTTCTTTTTCAGTTGTTATTTTCTGTAGGAAACCCTTGTAGGATCTACACAAATGACCCCTTGATGAATTCAGAATTTTGTCTACTTTTCAGAAATGTTTAGGTTTCTGGGATCCAGCATTGGTTTCATGCCCATTTCTGTCACTGACTGGAAGGAGGCTGAAAGCACAAAAAACTGCAAAAATGGGGTATGCCCCAGTAAAATGCCAAAATTGTGTTGAAAAATTGGGTTTTCTGATTCAAGTCTGCCTGTTCCTGAAAGCTGGGAAGCTGCTGAGTTTAGCACCGCAAACCCTTTGTTGATGCCATTTTCAGGGGAAAAACCACAAGCCTTTTTCTGCAGCCACTTTTTCCAATTTTTTTGAAAAAAACGAAATTTTCACTGTATTTTGGCCAATTTCTTGGCCTCCTTCAAGGGAACCCACAAAGTCTGGGTACCTCTAGAATCCCTAGGATGTTGGAAAAAAAGGACGCAAATTTGGCTTGGTTAGCTTATGTGGACAAAAAGTTATGAGGGCCTAAGCGCGAACTGCCCCAAATAGGCAAAAAAAGGCCCGGCACAGGAGGGGGAAAAGGCCTGGCAGCGAAGGGGTTAAGGTGGATGGGGCCCATACCACCTCCCCAAGCCAATGGCTGTCATTAGACCCCACCCTCCAGAGCAAAAAAATATGTTTTAAGGGTGGGGACATATAGCTCCCCTGAGCCAGTGGAGGCCCCATAGACCCCATTCCCCGGGGCCACAATGTTAAAAAGAAGGGGACAGATTTGTGCACCTCCCCTCCCAGGGCCTTAATAGGCCCTTGGGACCCATCTTGTGCAGCCTGTGCGACTACTGGATGGGTGTCCCTCTGACCACCCAGGGCACCTACTAAGCAATACACTGGGGACTGTGGGGGGATTCCCAGTGCCCCAGTGGCCCCAGCGGAGTTCCCATACACACTTATCGTGGGTGCTGCGGGAGCCGGGACTTCACCAGCACAGCCGGAGCAGCTGTTTTTGTTTGCTCCCTCTGGCCACAGAGCAATGTGTATTTCCTGAAACAAAATTCTACTCCCACCCGGAAGGAGCACTTTGAATGCTCCTGCCAAGTGCGGGCAGCTATGCCTTCCCTTGCCGCATTCCTGCAGGAAGGGAAAGCATGTCGGCTCTCACCCGCATGAGCTTTAAAAATACCCTCACCGTGTGGGAGCATACATACATTGCCTTGCCCACACTAATGCAGGTAAACTACTACATCCCGGGGGTGAACTCCCCAGGACACAATAGTTGAGCCCGCCTTACAAGCCTCACAGAAGGGGGATGCGCACCCCCATCCCCTTGTTTTCAGAAGTGGCCCCCAAGGGATGGGGTCCCTTCCCAAAAGTAATGTTTTGCGTCACTCCTGGGTCCTGGCCCACCAAAGGGGAGGTGGTTAACAGTAGCTTGGGAGCCTGTGCTTTTTTATTTTTTATTTTGCCATGGATTCACAAATCCTCTGCAATTTCTTTAAAAAAAAATGTTTTGTCCCCAGGCATGATCCCTTTGGGACCTAACCCTAAGGCCTTAGGAGTCAGGGTATCTCTGCCCCGTCCCCTTATTTCCTTTTGAACCTTTATACAGCAGTTGGGATTTAGTCCTGAGTACCATGATTGCTGCCACTGCATCCTTGTTGATGCGGTGACAACCAATCAATTCTAAGCATAATTTCTGTCAGCTGTACGGATCCTATACGGCGTGATATATAGAAGGTTTTTTAGTGTTAATTACTCAAAAACCACTGATCAGATTTACACCAATCACAAAAGCCACTCTCTGGGCCAATGTAAGGAAATGCCTCCTTGGCATGGTTACCCCCTGACTTTTTGCCTTTGCTGATGCTAAGTTTTGATTTGAAAGTGTGCTGAGGCCTGCTAACCAGGCCCCAGCACCAGTGTTCTTTCCCTAACCTGTACTTTTGTTTCCACAATTGGCACACCCTGGCATCCAGATAAGCCCCTTGTAACTGGTACCCCTGGTACCAAGGGCCCTGATGCCAGGGAAGGTCCCTAAGGGCTGCAGCATATCTTATGCCACCCTGGGGACCCCTCACTCAGCACAGACACAATGCTTGCCAGCTTGTGTGTGCTAGTGGGGATAAAAAGACTAAGTCGACATGGCACTCCCCTCAGGGTGCCATGCCAACCTCACACTGCCTATGAAGTATAGGTAAGTCACCCCTCTAGCAGGCCTTACAGCCCTAAGGCAGGGTGCACTATACCATAGGTGAGGGCATAAGTGCATGAGCGCTATGCCCCTACAGTGTCTAAGCAAAACCTTAGACATTGTAAGTGCAGGGTAGCCATAAGAGTATATGGTCTGGGAGTCTGTCATGCACAAACTCCACAGCACCATAATGGCTACACTGAAAACTGCGAAGTTTGGTATCAAACTTCTCAGCACAATAAATGCACACTGATGCCAGTGTACATTTTATTGTAACATACACCCCAGAGGGCACCTTAGAGGTGCCCCCTGAAACCTTAACCGACTATCCGTGTAGGCTGACTAGTTTTAGCAGCCTGCCACATACCAGACATGTTGCTGGCCACATGGGGAGAGTGCCTTTGTCACTCTGTGGCTAGTAACAAAGCCTGTACTGGGTGGAGATGCTTATCACCTCCCCCTGCAGGAACTGTAACACTTGGCGGTGAGCCTCAAAGGCTCACCCCCTTTGTTACAGCACCCCGGGGCACTCCAGCTACTGGAGTTGCCCGCCCCCTCCGGCCACGGCCCCACTTTTGGCGGCAAGGCCGGAGGAGATAATGAGAAAAACAAGGAAGAGTCACTGGCCAGTTAGGACAGCCCCTAAGGTGTCCTGAGCTGAGGTGACTCTAACTTTTAGAAATCCTCCATCTTGCAGATGGAGGATTCCCCCAATAGGATTAGGGATGTGCCCCCCTCCCCTCAGGGAGGAGGCACAAAGAGGGTGTAGCCACCCTCAGGGCTAGTAGCCATTGGCTACTAACCCCCCAGACCTAAACACGCCCCTAAATTCAATATTTAGGGGCTCCCCAGAACCTAGGAACTCAGATTCCTGCAACCTAAGAAAAAGAGGACTGCTAAGCTGAAAAACCCTGCAGAGAAGACGGAGACACCAACTGCTTTGGCCCCAGCTCTACCAGCCTGTCTCCCCACTTCTAAAAACACTGCTCCAGCGATGCTTTCCACAGGGACCAGCGACCTCTGAATCCTCAGAGGACTGCCCTGCATCTAGAAGGACCAAGAACCCCCGAGGACAGCGGCTCTGTTCACCAAAGACTGCAACTTTGCAACAAAGAAGCAACTTTGAAACAACTCGTGTTTCCCGTCGGAAGCGTGAGACTTGGCACTCTGCACCTGACGCCCCCGGCTCGACTTGTGGAGGACAAACACTTCAGGGAGGACTCCCGGCGACTGCGAGACCGTGAGTAGCCAGAGTTGCCCCCCCTGAGCCCCCACAGCGACGCCTGCAGAGGGAATCCCGAGGCTCCCCCTGACTGCGACTGCCTGCTTCTAAGAACCTGACGCCTGGTAGGAACACTGCACCCGCAGCCCCCAGGACCTGAAGGATCCGACCTCCAGTGCAGGAGCGACCCCCAGGTGGCCCTCTCCCTTGCCCAGGTGGTGGCTACCCTGAGGAGCCCCCCCCTTGCCTGCCTGCATCGCTGAAGGGACCCCTTGGTCTCCCATTGCTTTCTATTGAAAACCCGACGCTTGTTTGCACACTGCACCCGGCCGCCCCCGTGCCGCTGAGGGTGTACTTTCTGTGTGGACTTGTGTCCTCCCCGGTGCCCTTCAAAACCCCCCTGGTCTGCCCTCCGAAGACACAGGTACTTACCTGCTGGCAGACTGGAACCAGGGCACCCCCTTCTCCATTGAAGCCTATGCGTTTTTGGGCACCACTTTGACCTCTGCACCTGACCGGCCCTGAGCTGCTGGTGTGGTAACTTTGGGGTTGCTCTGAATCCCCAACGGTGGGCTACCTTGGACCCAAACTTAAAACCCGTAGGTGGTTTACTTAACTGCAAAAATTAACAAACTCTTACTCCCCCTAGGAACTGTGAAAATTGCAGTGTCTAGTTTTAAAATAGCTCTATGTGATTTATGTGAAAACTGTATATGCTATTTTGCTAATTCAAAGTTCCTAAAGTACCTACCTGCAATACCTTTCATTTGAAGTATTACATGTAAATCTTGAACCTGTGGATCTTAAAATAAACTAAGAAAATATATTTTTCTATACAAAAACCTATTGGCCTGGAATTGTCTCTGAGTGTGTGTTCCTCATTTATTGCCTGTGTGTGTACAACAAATGCTTAACACTATTCCTTTGATAAGCCTACTGCTCGACCACACTACCACAAAATAGAGCATTAGAATTATCTATTTTTGCCACTATCTTACCTCTAAGGGGAACCCTTGGACTCTGTGCATACTATTCCTTACTTTGAAATAGTGCATACAGAGCCAACTTCCTACAACCAAGGTCTAGCTTTCTGCCAAAATTGGTATGTTGGACCTGGCTCTCTCTGTAGTGTTACCCTCAAACTCTTTGCCTTTACCTTCCACTTTTTGCTGAATTTGTTTTTCCTGGCCTTAGGACTCTGTGCTCTTTACCACTTCTAACCAGTGATAAAGTGATAAAGTGCTTGTCCTTTCTCCTCCAAACATGGTGGCATGGACTTATACCCAATTGGCATTCTTAATTTACTTATACACCCCTAGTAAAGTGGTAGTACATGTGCCCAGGGCCTGTAAATTAAATGCTACTAGTAGGTCTGTAGAACTGATTGTGCCACTCACTCATGTAGCCCCTTAAACTTGTCTCTGGTATGCCATTGCAGTATGTGTGCACAGTTTTAAACTGCCATTTTGACCTGGTGTTGTAAACCTTTTGTCAGGCACAAACCTTCCATTTTAATACATATAAGTTACCTTTTGGGTAGGCCCTGGACAGCCCAAAGGGCATTGTGCAAGCACAGTATTTATAAAGTAAACATGTACTTTTAGTTTTTACAGGTCCTGCTAGTGAAAAACTCTTACAATTATTTTTCACTATTGCAAGGCCAACCTCTCCCATGTGATACCATTGGAGTTACCTTATTACATTTTATAAGTGTAATTTCCAAATGGGAGTAGGTACAGCGTTTATGTTTGGTGTCTCTGGAATCACAATTCAAAATCCTGACTTATGCTGAAGTCAGATTTTATACTGCTATTCTGAAAATTCCACCTTTGGAACGTTGGCATTTTTCGTTTGCTTTTTAGTGCCTTTACCTGGGTGTAGCTGACAGCTGAGCTTTGTGTATTCCTCCTAGGCAGCCACACATAATAGGGAGCTTAGGTGTGCCTGGATAGGCCAGCACTGGTAGGATGGAAGGTAGGAGCTGGGCACAGCCCCACTTACACTTAAATAGGCTCTGTCCTGTCTTCACATAAAGTACTGCAAATCCCCTATAGTTAGTCTGAAGCCAGGACATGTAATGCAGGATGGCTGAGGGCTTCAAAGGGAGACCTTTAGAAGCTTCTCCCCCACTTCAAAGGCACAACTGGATATAAGTACTAGACCTCAGACAACAACTATTCAGTACTCTTCTGGACCTGTGGATACTCTGCCAGGATGAAGGACTGCTAGGCTGCTGAAAGGACGGGCACTCTTCGGGACTGTTAATCTGGGGGAGCTACTGCCCTGCTGTGCTGATGTTCTGCCCTCTTGCTTGGGGAGGAAGAACTGGACCTGCAACCTCATCTTGACCCCTGGACCCCAGAGTGAATATAGGGGCTAGTTTGCTGGCCTCCTGATCTGAACCTCAGGTTCTTAAAAGGCTCCTCAATCAGCTCCTGGATCCAGTTGCAGTGAATTCCTGACCCCCAAATGGTGTCCCTCAGGTCCTGGACCATTGGTGTGGCTCAGTGAGCTTAAACCAAACTTTTGCGCTCTTTGCGACTGCGAACAAATGTGTTTACACAGAGACTGCACTGCTTTCACGTAGGTTCTCATTATCCTACTGAGGCTACTTGATTTGCCTGCAGAATCACCTGAATTATGGGGTACTAGGTACAAGTCCACTCCATGTGACACCTGTTAGCCTAATCCGGGTTTTATGGCTAACTAGCAGCACCTCATCTCTACCCAAGAACAGGGATGATTGTGCCAACCACGTGCATGACAAGGGAGACACCTCAGGGGAATCGTGATCGATCAGATCTCATCCCTTTCTCTCAGTTACGTTAGTCTCACACAGGCAAAGACAACAGAGACAGAATATGGTTCAATAATGTATTGAAGTAACTGTATCTTAGATAATATGGCATGTATTGCAAAAACTAGGATGATAAAACACAATAAAAGCAAAAGGGTGAAAAGGAATGTAAAACACAAAAATAGTCCCACCATAATGTCACTAGGACTGATACATATCTTTCCTACCTAAGCTATGTAGAGCACAGCATATTGAGCCCTAATACGCAGGGTTCCCCTCCTGGGAAGACTTCACCCCCCCATACATGAGCAAGGAAGCCTGTAGTCCAGAGAGACACCATCCCCATATAGGCCAAAGATTTGGTAGTTTAAGCAAGCTGCTGTAGTGAAGGCAATCAGCAATCAGCATGCAGTCCTGGTCATCTGGCTGGAATCTCCCTCTAATGCAGTGGTCTCCAAACTTTATAATGCTGCGCCCCCCCAGTTGAAAAATAAAAATCATTGGACCCCCCCCTCAGAATTTTTCCCAATTATTTTATAAAGATGGCAATGTTTAAATATGTCTAGACGTATTTAAACATTGCAGTTAAGTAATGTTACCTTTTTTATTAGTGCAGTAACATGTTTCTGCTTAAAACAAAACACTTATCTGTGTAATGCTTATTTGGGCCACAGCCTGGCACCCACCCTGGGATCCCTGGAGGCCCCCCTAGGGGGTCTGCCCCCCAGTTTGAAGACCCGTGCTCTAATGTGTATGGGGCGAAGGAGTGTTTTTATAATAAAACAGTTAATATTCTAAGAAAAGGGCCCCATGTAGGACATGTATGTTTCTGTGAATGTTGGAGACACAGTGTACAACTTTTGCCAGCAACTCTATCTGAGTGCAGTCTTGCAGAAAGCAAAAAGTGAAATGAATGTCCTGCTGAGAATGTAATGCTTTCCTAGGTGAAAGAACGACTAGATAGAGAAAAATAAAACAATTCCACAAATGTGGATAAAGCTAGAAAAAAACACGATGCTGAATAAAATGTAACTGGGCTAAAGTGCACAACTGCAGGCCTAGTTTGCTAAAATAACGTGTCTAAAATATGGCTAAAATAGCTATACAACACTGCTCACACTGAAAATCAATGGAAAGTGCAGCCAGCCTGTCTCTTTGCACTGCATTATCGACTGCTCACAGGGGACCACCTTTACAAACTTTCAGCTCACCTGTCCGCGATGTCCGGCCTACGCTTTGTGTCATGCTGACAGCATCCCTCAACACTCTCCTTGCTCCTCGTTGCAATCACCAACATGATTGGGACTCTTGGCATAAAACCTGAGTGGGTGAAACTTCAGTGGGACTAATCGGGCACTGTAGCTGACCTACGCTCCATTGTGGTTGACCAGAAAGTGTGTCTTTGGAACGGTGCAGTGCAACCAGATATGCTGATCTGACACTTTGTGCTGTTTGTTGCTCTACTCACTTTATTCTTTACAAATGTATACCTCTGGTTCTACTGATTGAAGTTTTGTCATTTTCGTTTTGTTGCATTCATTAAATTCTACTTTGTTTTCCTAACCTGGTGTGGGATCCCTTTTGTTGGAGGTTTTCACTGTGTTACTGTTTGAAGTGTTGCACAAGTACTTTACACATCGCCTCCAAGTTAACCCTGACTGCTCTTTGTCAAGGTGCCAGCTACCAGGGGGTTGAACACAGTTTAATTTGAGGTTTTCTTGTGCCTTACCTTTACAGGGCTTCTGGTTGCTGCTAGGGGTAGGAGATAAATTCCTCTCCACCAGCAGAGTGAGCGTAATGCAGAGTTCTGTCCAAATGACACCAAATAATACCAACCAGCACATGGCAGATTTGTTTTTCATGTGTGGCTCACCAAAGGTAAGTTAGCGAACATGAGTGAGATTTTGTGTCCCCTAGCGTGATTGTTGCTTGCTAGGAAGGCACCCAACAAGATTTACCCAACTCAAGTGGTCTTGGGCATTCACAAATGTTCGTGGTCAGAAAGCTGCCACTCCAGTATAGGATCTACTCGTGCGGCAGCAAAATCAACTTGAGAAGCAGTGCTCCCTGGAGCACCACATGGTGCCATTCATGCTGATTGTTCAGCATAGAATGAACTGGTGTTAAAGATCAGTGCAAGAAGCACAACATGCCTAATTCTAATCATCTGTGGAACTCCGCAGAATCTTGCGGAGTTCTCATGTAACTCTGGCAATTTCCACAGAGTGAAACTTCACAAGATCTGCACACTATCACCTCCCGGTCAACCAGTAACCTAATTCCTCACATGGTATAAATACATTGAGCCATTTGGGCTGTAGCTGTGTCCAAATTTCCTATAGAAAAATGAAAGGGAAAAAGGTGTTTTAGGGTCTCCCCCTTTTGTTTTGTCCCTCGCCCCTTAAGACAACTATACCTCGCACCCCTGCCATGCACAGTTTTTTCTTCAATAATTTAACTTCTAATGCTTCATTGATATTTTTAATGATGTTATAAAAGTTTTCATGATTGCTGAAATATCTGTGGTAATTAGAAGTGCATGGCGAGGACATGAGTAACTGTTACCTTATGCTGTGAGTTATAGTTAATTGAAATAACTCTAACTGCTGAAATACTAATTTAATTCTATTTCTTAACTATAACATCCAAGTAACCTTTGTTTTCTTCAGTTTTTTTTTTAAACATAAAGTCATTTAACTTCCATATGTTAATCCAGCCATGCGCGGCTGGTGTGGGACCCAAGGCCTGGCCTGTGGCCCAACCCAGAACCGCGTATGGCTGTGGGGATTGGCTGCAAGGCCTAGCCTGCGGCCAAACCCTGCACCTTGTGGCCAAACCCTGCGGCCAGCCCTCTATAACCACCCAAACTCCTGCCATGGATGTCTGAAGTGTCTCTCTCTCCCTGGGTGTAAAAATAGGTGTGAGAGGGTGCCTCTGGGTGCAAGAGTGTCTGGGTGTGAGAGTGAGTGCATGAGGGTCTGAGTGTTTCTGTGAATGGATGTCTGACAGTCTGGGTCTTTGAGTGGATGCACCAGTGTCTGAATGAGTTTGTGAGTAGATGTGTCAGTGTCAAAGTGGGTCTGTGAGTGGGTGCTAGGGTCTGAGTTGGTCTGTGAATGGGTATGTGAGGGTCTGAGTAGGTCTGTGAGTGGGTGCATGAGTGACTGAGTGGATTTGTGACTGGGTGCATGAGTGTCTGTGTGGATCTGTGAGGGGGGCATGAGGGTCTGAGTGGATCGGTCAGTGGATGTGTGACAGTCTGAGTGGGTCTGTGAGTGGGTGCATCAGTGTCTGAGTGGGTCTATGAGTGGGTCCGTAAGGGTCTGAGTAGGTGTATGAGTGCACGCATCAGTGTCTGTGTGTGTTTGTTAGTGGGTTTATGAGTGTCTGAGTGTCTCTGTCAGTAGCTGCAAGTGTGTCTGAGTGCTACTATGAGTGAATGACTCAGTGTATGAATGATATTTTTTTCTTTATTTTTTTTCTTCTGATATTCGCAAATTCATCACAACATTACATGGGGGGCCTTGTTGATCATTGCAATATATATATATATATATATATATATTCGGCATTGTGAAAAAAAAAACGTACCTTAAAGTCATAATTTCACCCTCAAACACTCCTGTATCACAGCCCTGGGGTCAGGGTACTCCCATCCTGACCACTTATTCCACTTTTTATTTTATTTTTCAGCCCTGGGGACTGTGTCCCATTACCTAAAATGGCAGCTAAAACTTTCTGGTCAGGTTGCGGCCAGCCAATTCACTGCATTCCTGTTGGTGTGCGCATTTGCAAAGACGTAGTGATCACTGCGAATATATTGCAACAGAGCTGCGACCTATATATAGAAATTTGGTTTGACCTTTAATTTCTCCTAAACTCCTGAATGGATTTGCACCCAATTACAAAAAGCGTAATCTGCATCTGGAAGGCAGCCACACTGGCGGCAACCTGACTGCGGGAGTTTGGCAGACAGGCTGTTCCACCCACCAAACTCAAAATGACCCCTTTGTCTCCTAAATTAAACCTTGTTGCTCATTGCCAAGCTACCAAGGGTTGAGCTGGGGTTAATTTATTGAGACCTAACTGAACCTAGTGTGAGTTAGTGGCCTATTGCTATGTGAAGCTACTTACTTGCCTTTACCAATAATCCACTTTCCAACTTTCCAACAATATTTACATATATATATATATGTACATATATATATATATATATATACACACATATATATATATATATAGATATATGTATATATCTATATATATATATTTTTTTCACACAAAAAAACCAAAGATAACAGAGATGTTATAATTAGGTTCTGAATTTAGTCGTACGAAATTATAGAAATTCAGCAGTTAGAGTTCTTTCAAGTAACTATAATTCATGCCCTAAGGTGACTATAACAGGCGCCCACACCTAATGAGATCTATAACTAATAATGTACTTATAATAATCTGAATTGTGCTTCTTTCAGGGTTGTTTGATCTCCAACACACTGCTTATCTTCCCTTGATGATACCATACAAATTGAGACTTCTCCTTTTCTGCATTTCAACAAAATCCTTTTTTTTGTTAACAGATTTTTTTGGCTTTTCAATTCAACAACGTCTACCCCTCAAGGGTGCCCAGCGGCTGTATACATTCAACATAGGTCATGAACAGATCTGTTTTCATGCTACTTTCGCTGTCATTGTACATTCTCAAAGCATGTGAATCATGACGGAGGAAGCATATAACTCTTTCTTGCTTGTCCCTCTTAGTACGTCTTAGTCTCATTGTGCATGTGCTTGAGGGACACATTAGTATGTGTATTGCTCTTGTCAACAGATTAGGATTTCAGAATATTCAGCACCATTCAGACCTAACCCACCCCCTACATCCCAGTCACCCACCCGTCCCCTGCCCTGTGCCATAGTTCCTGGTTGCGTCTATGCCTGTGTTGCATCATGGTGCCTCTCGGTGTGCTCCTATTTATAGGTCTTGTATATATTCTGGCCTCTGCTCTGCTAATGTTCTACTTTGAAGGAAGTGTCGCTACACAATGTGGTTGGTGGTGTATGTACAGTCTATTCTATTTGGGAAGGCTCAACTTCAGCAATGCTGTGACAATCGGCTCCCAAGCATTCACAAGGTCCGGGAACTCCCTCCCGGAGCAACTCCCTTTTCAGCACTAAGCTTTCATATTCTGCCCATCGCCTTAGCTCCCTCTTCCTGCTTTGGAAATTGGGAGCCTCTGAACTCTTCCAGTTTTTTTCTTGTTTGGCCAAGATGTATGCTAAATCCTGGAGTTTGCTAGTTGCCCTAGTCTTGGGAGAGTGAGGGAACCAGTGCAACAGGCAATGGGCTGGTGTGCACTCAGCATCTCGCTCTATGATTTCCACTACGTATGCAGTCACTGTATTCCAGTAAGTGGTCAAGTGTGGACAGGACCACAGCATGTTTATAAAGTCTGCCACCTCTTTGCCACATCTGGGGCATTTCGCAACCGTTACATGTATATGCTCCCAGAGTCTTTTCGGGGTAAGATACACCCTTTGTATGACATAATAATGTATACGTTGAAACCTGGTGTTTCTAGAGACCTTCGGTGCTCTTTCTAATATCTGGTCCCAGGCCCCCTCTAGTATTAGGGTCCCCAAGTCTGTCTCCCATTTATGTTGAAGGTCGTCTAGGGGGTGCATCACTGCGAGCGAATCGTCCTACATAGACCAGAGATGGCTTTTTGTGTTCCATCGGAGGTCATTAGGTAAGTGCTGGGCCCGTGACGACAGGGCTTGCTATTCCGTAAACGCTAATGAGCACTAATAGTGCATGTCAGTGCTCAATGCAGCAGGAAGTGGCCCCTTGGCAGACCGTGGGCCTGTCAAAAATCTTTGAACGCTAATAGGTTACTCTCGCTGTAAAGATCTCCCATTGCCTCCTCCAAGTCGTAAATCTTCTCCAGTCTCCCGCTCGAGGAAGCCATTGAAGCCACGTCATCAGTATCTCAGGTGTGTAGGGTGTAGTCATGCCCATCCTATAAATGCATCTTTTCCAGCATCGGCGGAGAACCCGAGTCTCCGGAGCGAGTGCTCATTCCGATCGAGTAAGATTAAGGAACAGTCTCGCCAGTACTGAAAGAGGAGGGGCAGATGTGTTCCCATCTGTTGCTCCAGTCCTGCCCTCTGCCATCCACCGGGACAGCCACTGCAACTGGGCAGGTAGGAAGTAGACCTCAAATTCCGGACATACCAAGCCCCCCTCCGCTCTAGGTCGTTTCAAAGTGGTTAGGGCCACTCTGGGTCTCCCATCTCCCCATATGAATGTCGTGAGTTAGGAGTCAATTTAACGGAATAACGTGGCCGGATCCAGACCGGCAACACCACAAAATAATATAAGAGCCTTGGTAGCACTACCATCTTAATAAGCGCTATTCATCCAGCCACAGAGATCGGAAGTGATCCCAGAAGCCCACGCTGGCTCTCAGTGCCCTTATGGCTCCCCTGATATTACTCTCAAGAATGTTCACCCTAGTGTATTCACCCTAGTGTGATAAAGCATGACTCCTAGATACGACATGCATCAGGGTTCCCACGCAACATTCTCTAGCCCTTCAGGTGGCCCACGGTTCTCCCACAGCAGGAACAAGTATGATTTTTGCCAGTTTACCTGTAGGCCTGTCAAGTGCCTGAACAGCGCTAGGAGAGCACGAGCTCCTCTGAGGTCCGAATCGGTGTCTTGCAAAAATAAGAGGAGGTCATCCGCATATAGCGCTATTTTGTGACGCCGGTCACCCTGCATCAGTCCCTGATACCAATTGGCGGTTCTAGCTTGGGCAGCCAAAGGTTCCATAGCCAAGGCAAATAGTAAGGATGAGAGCGGACAACCCTGCCTGGTGCCCCTTTCTACTGAGTATTGCTCAGATTTCAAGACCCCAGTTCTAACCCTTGCTTTCGGCTCTGTGTATAGAAGTTTCATCCATTTGATGAAGCCCTCACCTAGGCTCATTCGAGCAAGAACTGCATATAAGTAGTCCCATTCTAAGCTGTCAAAGGCTTTTTCTATGTCTACTGCCACTATAGTTGCCGTATCTACATGTGGGGCCACAGTATCTAGAATGTTAATGACTCGACGGACATTCTGGGCAGCATTCCTGGTAGGGATGAAACCTGCCTGGTCTCTGTGGATCAATCGGGTCATGTATGGGAGCAATCTTGTCGCTAGTACTTGGCTTAGGATCTTATAATCTGAGTTGAGCATAAATAGGGGCCTGTATACTCTGCTATCATCAGGCAGTTTACCCAGTTTTAATAATGGAATTATCAGGGCTTCCTTAGTAGAATTCGGGAGGTTTTCTGTTTCGCATGCCTTGTTTTATAATTGCACTAGTTTAGGGGTTAGCTCCTGCACATATGTGGCGTAGAACTCTATTGGCAGTCTGTCTTTGCCTGGGGTTTTTCCCCTCGCCAGGCCTTGGTGGCATCTCTGATTTCTGAGGCCTTTATTTCACTCCCCAGCGCATTACTCTCCTCCTCGCTGAGGCCTCTGTCCGGTGACCTTAAAAATGCCTGTATATCATCCCCGCACTGTGCGGTATACTGGTACACTACATACAGTGTAATATTCAAGGAAGTGGTGATTAATTGTCCTGTCGGTACAGTCTATTCCCTAGTGGGGTCTTGATCTCTAATATGGGGGTCCTTTGTTTTGCGGGGTTGGCCAACCATGCCAGGAGTGTGCCCACCTTATCCATCTCCGTGGGTGCCCTTACCATGTAGGTTTTGTAATCAAAGCATCTGAGCCTCTCTGTATGTGCTGCAACTCTCCCTCTGGCCTCGCTCACTTCGACACTCAGCTCAGGGTGTTCTGGGCTTAATTTTTCTTTTATTCGCGACTCATTCTCAGCTGTTTCTATCTCTCTAAGCAGTGTCTTCCTCATCCCCATTGATGTAGCAATGCACCAACCTCTAATCACTACTTTGAATATTTCCCATAATATCTGGGGGGAGGGGGTAGTTGCCTCATTTTCTTAAAAAAAATATTTAATGTGTTCACTTATTTGAGTCCGGTATGCAGGGTCTTCAAGGGAATCAGGCTTTAAGCGCCAGGTAGGTATATTGTGTTCATTTTTTCCCATGTTAGAGAAAGTAAAACAGGGTTGAGGTCCAAAATTGTTCTTCCCAGGTATTCTACCTCTCTACTCTGGGTCTGTACTACAGGTGTGAATAAAAAGGTGTCCAGTCTCACATGTAAATCGTGTACTGCTGAATAGAAGGAGTATTCCTTAGTGCTTGGGTTAAGGTGTCTCCAGGAATCTAGTAGTTGCCATTCTGCCTGCCGGTCCTGGAATTTTTTAGCTAGAGCATTTACTGCGGAGTCCCTCAGTGGTGGGTGGGATCTATCTAAGTCAGGGTTGGCAACGCAGTTAAAATACCCCCTATCAGTGCCGCCTGGAGAAGATGGGGGGCCATTGTGCATGAGAGGCGGTCCAGGAACGTGCTTTGATCTATGTTTGGTTCGTATATATTTATGAGCGCTATATCTCGTCCCCCTAACCGGCCAGTAACCACCACAAATCATCCATCGGGGTCTAGTCATTTGGAACGGTACTCCCGCTCTTCTCCAAATTAGGGTGCCCCGCGCATAGGCTGAATATGTTGTGTAATATGCCTGACGCCTCCATCTTCTCTGCAGCGCCATTCCCTCTGCTGCTGTCAGATGTGTTTCTTGCAACATTACTATGTGAGGCCCTCTTCTCAGTACATAGGCGTATACCTTATAGCGTTTAGCCATATTATGCATGCCCCTTATATTCCAGGAGATCACTTTGTAATTCCTCAGATCACCCATGTTGAGTCAATAGAACTAAAGTGTCTCTGCACGCCCGCTCTCCATGTAGCAGGCGCACCCTAACCTCTTTTACTTCCTTAGCTATTAGTCGGGAAAGGTAGCAGGTGAGCTCCTTAGTAACATTTAACATTAACTTCCCCATCTCCCTTCCCCCAGGACAGTTGTTGAAACAGCCCCCACATCCAAACTTTTACCAACTGAAATCAGTACTTAAAGGGTGGGTGAGAGTACTTCTCCAGCCGCGTGGAGCCTGCAGCACTGTGGCCTCCCCGTCATTGTCCCAGAAGCCTCATCCCTGCATGTCTCAGCAGGTCCCGGATACTTCACGGCAGCTGGGTCCCATGTGAACACATCATATTTTGGCTGTGTTGTCAGATTCTATCATCGGACGTTCTCGGTGTCACCAGCGGCATTTCCACATTTAGTGCCGTCGAACTTTCAGATTCCCCTTTCGAGTCCGATTCCCGCATTACTCTTGTTGTCTCCTGTGAGCGCGGGCTAGCTTCCCCCCTCTTAATGATGCTACGGAAGTTGTAGCTCACTGTCCTTCCTCCTTGACTTCTTCCGTGGTGGGCACCATCCCCCCATACCGTGATCCTCTGCACCGTCATTGTCTGCTCCTGGGTATGGGTCCGCGGGGCGCACCTAAGTCCGCAGGGCCTTCCCGCCCATCTAACCACTCCCTTGCTTCTTGCGGCGCACGGAAGAATTTCCCCCCCCTTCCTTTCGCAATTATCAGCGTAGAGGGGAAAAGCATGGCGTACAGGATGTTCAGTAGTCGCAATTGTTTCTTGATGTCTAAGAAAGTTGCTCTCTGTTTTTGTACTTCTCAAGAGAAGTCAGGGAAAATGCGGACGGTGCTGTTCTCCACTCTCAATTGCCCTCCTTTTCCAGCTTGAGCCAGGATGTGGTCTCGGTCCTTATAGAGGACGAGAGGGCGCGAGGGCTCGCCGGCACCCTATGTGCCCTTTCAAAGGCAAAAAATTGTGACAGGTCCTCAGGTGCCACCTCTTCTCTTATCCAGGTCTTAAGGGATTCTGGTAAGTCTTTGTGTTCAGCTTTCTTGGGTAGCCCTACAATATGAATATTACTCCTTTTTTAACTATTTTTAGCGTCCTCAGCGCAGGTCATTAATGTCTCTACGTGTTTCCCAAGGGTAGCCATTGAGCTCGTTCCCGGTCACCGCCAGCTTGAGCTCTTCCATGTTTTGTTCTGCTGTCGCAACTCTTTCTGCCAGGTGTCTTTGAGCCTCTCTCTAGAGGCCCAAATCCATAGCAAGTGCGTTGATTTTAGATTCCAGGATTTCCCTGGAGGACGTGATGGCCTGTAGTATATCTCCTCACGAGGGCCCTTCTGCTGGGGCATCAAGAGGTGTCATCTGCCCCACAATTGTGGGGGAGGAGGCAGTGCAGTCTTGTTGTGGGCCGGGGACTCATGTCGTGTAATTTTTCTTGTTGGTTTTGGCCATTGTGCAATGATTCTCCAGCTCTCCGCTACAGTCCTGTCTTCTCTTATGGCAATGTCCACTAATCAGGACTTGTTCTCCTCTATCCAGGCACCGCCGCGCAGTGCCCGCAAGCCAGAAAGGGCCGACGCCCAGCACGCAAGTCCCTGCAGCCTCACCTCACTCAGGCGCAGAGGGAGTGGGGTCGCCTAGAACCTCACCACTGCCCATTGTCTGGCTCTCGCTGCCAATCCGCACCCAGTCTCATGTGCTGTGGAGATAAGGGGGGAATCGCTCTGCACTGCGCTCATTACGTTGGTTCCAGGTGGTCGAGGTCTACTTTGGAGTCCAGGCCGGTCCGGCCCTCGAGCCTGCTGGATGTTCTGAGCTTCCTCCTGTGGAGGGCACCCGCCTCTGTCGGGCGGGCGTGGCCAACAATGGTCTCTCTCCAGGTCCGATGTGAACCCTGGCCACTGGGTTGTCTCCTCGTCGGTCGTCCTCACTCCTCCTGGGGGTTGCCCCCACGTGTTGGTCAGCCTCAGTGTCTCCTAGGGTTCGCCCTTGCTCCACTCGCGGTCGGGCCCATCCCGTCCACCATTTTAAAGTCAGGCATCCAGGTGGCTGCCGCCATTTCAGACCGCCTCAGGGCCCAGCCGCTACCTCAACCCTGCGCTCTCCCCCCTCCTGGGCCCCAGGGGGGCAAGTTAGCATGCAGGGAAAAAAGCTGTTGGGCCAGGATAAAAGTGGACGGGGTTCCCGGGCCGGAGCTCTGTTCGTCGGCTGCTCACTTCATGGGCTCCAGGCCACCCCCCCATTTCAGTGACATCCTTAAAGTGATTTGAATGTAATCACACAATTGCAAAAGGGGTGTTCCCCCATTAGGGGGGGCTGAAAAATTGGTGCAAATAAATCTATGAGATTTCTCTGCATCATTTTTGGGGCACGTTTAACACCTGCTCAGAGCAGGCATTAACCTCTGCGCTGCCAGGCCTTTCCCCCCTTAGGTGCCAAGCCTTTTTTTGGCTATTTGGGGCAGCTCGCGCTTAGGCCCTCATAACATTTTGTCCACATAAGCTACTCATGTGAAGTTTGCATCCTTTTTTTCCAACATCCTAAGAATTCTAGAGGCACCCAGAGTTTGTGGGTTCCACTGAAGGAGACCAAGAAATTAGCCAAAATACTTCAAAGATTTTGGGGGTCATTCTGACCTTGGCGGACGGCGGAGGCCGTCCGCCAAGGTACCGCCGTCAGAACACCGCACCGCGGTCGAAAGACCGCGGCGGTGATTCTGACATTTGCCCTGTGCTGGCGGGCGGCCGCCGAAAGACCGCCCGCCAGCACAGGGCAAATCAACCTTCCCACTAGGATGCCGGCTCAGAATTGAGCCGGCGGAGTGGGAAGGTGCGACGGGTGCAGTTGCACCCGTCGCGTATTTCAGTGTCTGCTGGGCAGACACTGAAATACTTTTTGGGGCCCTCTTACGGGGGCCCCTGCCGTGCCCATGCCATTGGCATGGGCACGGCAGGGGCCCCCAGGGGCCCCGCGGCACCCCCTACCGCCATCCTGTTCATGGCGGGAGAGCCGCCATGAACAGGATGGCGGTAGGGGGTGTCAGAATCCCCATGGCGGCGGAGCGCGCTCCGCCGCCATGGAGGATTCAGACGGGCAGCGGAAAGTCGGCGGTACACCGCCGACTCTCCGTTTCTGGCCGCGGCTGAACCGCCTGTTGGCGGTGCTACCACCGACCTCCGCCATGGCGGTAATTACCGCCATGGTCAGAATGACCCCCTTTGTTTCTTAAAAATAAATGGGAAAAAAGGGCTGCAGAAGACGGCTAGAGGTTTTTCCCATGAAAATGCCATCAACAAAGGGTTTGTGGTACTAAAATCCCCATCTTCCCAGCTTTCAGGGACAGGCAGACTTGAATCAGGAAACCACATTTTTCAACACAATTTTGGCTTTTTACTGGGACACATCCCATTTTTACTATTTTTTGTGCTTTTAGCCTCCTTCCAGTTAGTGACAGAAATGGGTGTGAAACCAATGCTGGATCCTGGATAGCTAAACATTTCTAAAAAGTAGACAATATTTTGAATTCAGCAAAGTGTCATTTGTGTAGATCCTACAAGGTTTTCCTACAGCAAATAACAGCTGAAATTAAAAAAAATAAATAAACTGAGGTGAAAAAACTGCCATTTTCCTCCACGTTTTACTCTGTAACTTTTTCCTGCAATGTCAGATTTTCAAAAGAAATATACTGTTACATCTGCTGGACACTTCTGGTTGCAGGGATGTATAGGGCTTGTAGGTTCATCAAGAAGTCTAGGTACCCAAACCCAATAAAGGAGCTGCACCTTGCAATGGGTTTTCATTGTATGCTGGGTATACAGCAATTCATTTGGTGACATATAAAAAGTGAAAAACAGGTGTCAAGGAAACCTTTGTATTTCCAAAATGGGCACAAGATATGTTGAGAAGCAGTGTTTTTTTACACATCTCTGAATCCTGAGGTCCCCATACTAGCATGTGAAGTACAGGGCATTTCTCAAAGAGACGTCTTTTTTGCACACTGTCTTACATTTGGAAGGAAAAATGTAGAGGAAGACAAGAGGCGTGTTCTGCTATTCTGTGTTCTCCCAAGTCTCCCGATGAAAATGGTACCTCACTTGTGTGGGTAGGGCTAATGCCCGTGACAGGAAACACAACATGGAAACATCACATTTTTACATTGAAATCTGATGTGTTTTTTTGGAAAGTGCCCAGCTGTGGATTTTGGCCTCTAGCTAGACACCTAGGGAAATCCAGGATGGGATGACTTGTTGGGCTCTCACTAGGTTCTGTTACCCAGAATCCTTTGCAAATGTTAAAATTTGGCAAAAAACACTTTTTCCTCATATTTTGGTGATAGAAATGTCTGGAATCTGAGAGGAGCCACACATTCCTTCCACCCAGCATTCCCCCAAGTCTCCAAATACAAATGGTACCTCACTTGTGTGGGTAGACGTAGTGCCTATGACAGGAAATGCCCCCAAAACACTATGTGGACACATCAAAATTATCAAATACAAAACTACCTGTTTTTTGTGTGAGGGGGAGGGGTGGGGGCACCTGCGTTTTTGGTCCTGGACTCATCAGCCATCTAGGGAAACCTACCAAACCCAGACATTTCTGAAAACTAGACTCCAGAGGGAGTTTATGGAGGTGTGACTGGCATGGACCCCCCAGTGTTTTCTTACTCAGAATCCTCAGCAGACCTCAAATTTAGGTAAAAAATCACATTTTCCCCACACATCTGTGTGGGATCACCGCAGTGGCACACATTTCCTAACACTCAACGTTCTCCTCAGTCTCCCGATAAACATGATACCTCCCTTGTGTAAGTGGGCCAAGTGCATGTGACAGGGAAGAACAAAAAACATGTAGAAAATGAGGGGGAACCAAAACGGGTCCAAAAGGGCAGTTTGGAAAAAATATGTTTTTTAGGTCAACAAGTGGGGCAGAATTTTCATCAGTATAGATGAAACAATGCTGGGTAGTAGGAATTTTGTGGATTCTTGCAGATTCTGGAAGGTTCCATCCCAAATGTTGGGAAAAATATGTGATTTCAAGCAAAGTTGGAGGTTTGCAGGGCATTGTGGGTAGGAAAATGGTGAAGGTGCATGTGAAGAACACCACTCTGGACTCACCCAGATGTTTAGTTTTCAGATGTGTCTAGGTCTTGTAGATCTTTCTACATGGCAGTGTCCCAAAGTCCAAAAAGTCCAGTCCTCACCATTCCAAGTGGGATGATTTTGAGAGTTAGACAAGCTCTCATGGCCCAAATTTAAAACCAAAACCCAAAATAATCAAATGTCCTCTTGCTTGCCATTGGGATAAGATCTTTTAGTGTGCGAGGGAGAGCTGAAAGACTGTTAACCCCTTTAGTTGGGGTGGAGGCATAACCATGCCCATACTGGTTGGTAGCCACCCCACTATTTATTTTTTAATTCCCTGGTATCTAGTAGGCTTTCTTCCCCCCCCGGGAGTGGATACAGGGTGTAATTGCTCCATCTGCCCACCGGTGGGCAAAACAACTTTGTCACCATCTATTGAATGTGGGGGTATGGCCATACCCCCACCCTTTAAAAAAAAAAAAAATCTTCCCTGGTGTCTGGTGGGCTTTCTGCCACCCCAGGGGCAAATGAGCCTTATAAAACTAGACAGATCTGCCCCCAATGGGGGTCAGAAATTGCCTAAAATAAATGTTACCCCCAGGGGAGCAACCCTTGCCTAAGGGGTCACTCATATTGCGTGAAATTGGCGCTAAACCCTGGTGTCTAGTGGTTTCTTCCCCTCTTGGGGGCAGATTGGCCTAAGAAAAATAGGCCGATCTGCCCCAAAGGTGGGCAGAAATGGGCTAAAATAAATTTGCCCCCTAGGGGAGCGACCCTTGCATAAGTGGCAGCTCCCCATCTGTAAAAAAAAAATATATATATATATCCCTGGTGACTAGTGGTTTCTGCCCCCCTTGGAGGCATAGTGGCCTAATTAAAATAGGCCAATCTGCCACCAAGGGGGGCAGAAATGGCCTAAAATAAATTTACCCCCCAGAGGAGCAACTCTTGCCTAAGGGGTCGCTCCCCTAATCAATGTAACCATAAAAAAAATCCCTGTTGCCTAGTGGTTTCTGCCTCGCTTTGGGGCAGATTGGCCCAATAAAAATAGACCCTTCTGCCCCCAAAGGGGGCAGAAATGGCCTAAAAACAATTTGCCTCCCAGGGGAACGACCCTTGCCTAAGGGGTCGCTCCCCTTATCAATGTAAACAAAAAACAAAATATCTGGTGTCTAGTGGCTATATAGGCTAATCTGCCCCCAGGAGGGAGCAGAAAAGGCCTAATAAAAAAATTGCCCCCTGCTGAGCGACCCTTGCCTAAGGGGTTGCTCCCCTTATCAATATAAATTCTAAAAAAAATCCCTGGTGTCTAGTGACTTCTGCCCCCCCAGGGGCAGATTGGCCTAATTAATATAGGCCAGTCTGCCCCCAGGGGGGGCAGAAAAGGCCTAATAATAAATTGCCCCCTGGGGAGTGACCCTTGCCTATGGGGTCGCTCACCTTATAAACATAATTAAAAGAAAAAAACATCCCTGGTGTCTAATGGCTTCTGCCCCCCTGGGGGCAGATTGGCCCAATTAATATAGGCCGATCTACCCCCAGAGGGGGTAGAAATGGCTTTAGATAAAATGCGCTCCATTGGGGAGCGACCCTTGCCAAAGAGGTCGCTCCTCTCATGGCAATTAAAATAAAATATACATCCCTGGTGTCTAGTGCCATTCCTGCAGCACGATCGCTATGCAATCGTGCTGCAGGAATGCTCAGAGAGACATGAAAAGGAAAGGCAAAGCCTTTCCTTTCCTTTTCTTGCTTCCCTGACCTCCCCTGCCCCTGTACAGAGGAGTAACTAATCTTTTTCTCCTCGGTCTTCCAGCGCGATGAGAGACGACCTCTGATGAGGTCAGTGCGTATTGGCGCGCTGAGGTCATCAGATGTCACTGGGTGGGGCAGGGGTATAGGGGGAAGCTATTCCCCTTCCAGACCTGCCCTGGGTGGCCCTCAGGGGGAACGCTAGTACTTCCCCTGAGGGCCTCTACCAGGACGTAATGGTTACGTCCGAGGCACCTCAGCGCCGCACCACCGGACGTAACCATTACATCCTTGGTGGGGAAAGGGTTACAAGGAGGCACACCATTATTTACAATGGCCTTTGCAGGATTAGCATCATCCTGCAAAGCTCTGAACTAGTGTCAAACATTCTGACACTAGTTCACTAACTACAGCCATAAGGTGCACACATGATGGCGTTAGGTGGCCACTAAGGGGGACTAGAAAAGTGGTGCTGCACTATGTGCAGCACCACTTTTCATAAATCTAACCCTTAGTATCTTATTAATGTCCAGCAACAGCTAGCATTTTCTGTTATACAAGGTATACCTTGAGACTACGTCTGTGCTTTAGACAATTGCTATATCCTGGTGGAGTTCTGATATCTCAGAAACTGGCACTTAAATAACATCTATAAAACCAAAATCATGAGGGTTTGTAATTATCTAATTCCTTTCACTAACAAGGTAACTTCTGTTTATGATTAGACTATATATCCAGTGTTGTTTTCTTAAAATGTCATATTGTAAACATTTATCAGAATTTCACAAAGCTGATGTTGATACCAAACAATTGATTCTATTCTCTTATCACTTCCTAATACCATATATGTATCATGAGAAAATAATATGAATGTTTTCTAAAGATATGAGGATCCTTCCTGTTCATCATGCAGATAAGCAAAGATGTGCAAAGTAAATATGCATTTATACTACTTCCAAGGATATCTGCAAAACAGTGTTTGAACATTCTTTTTGTCTCTACAATATGAATGGATTCCTCTAACTACTTGTTATATTCAGTCCAAACTTCAGTCCTTTCCAGAAACCTTCACAAACAATCCTCAAGGAAATGATATGCATAACAACAACAATAAAGTCTTGGTACAGCAATAATGTAACTCAATTTCCTAGGACACTCTAGACCACGAGGAACTTCTACTGAACAACTTAAAAATTGCTGCTGCAATTACCAAACTGTTTTAGAGTTATGTGGCATTACTGGAAATGCAGTTTCCTGGATTATACTCAGGTGCCCCTCTCAGGGCAACCTTCGAAGGCACAATATCTTTCACCAAGAATTGCCAGCATTCCACTCACCCTGCCAGCCTTTCCTTCCTCCAAATGCATGCACGACCTGCTAGTCTGAAGTATTGCACTTGCTTGCCTGCCAAGCATGTAGGAGTTAAGTGGATGCCATAGATCATGATATAATGCCTTATTATCTCCACTCCCCATCCCTTGTGTGAGAGATACAACTGTAGATCTACACACACACACGCTACAGGGAACTCCTCTGTGCTAAAAACACTTATCCCTGCAGTGAATCCTTTCTAAATTCCTGGCAGTCAAATGAGGATATTAACAGCAATGACAGTGCCTTGAACCCAGAAAATACCTTTGCAAATTGGCTTAATTTTTTTCAATGCACTTCACACTCAGCTCACTTAACAATCAGATGCACTTGACAAGCAATCAGCTCATTCCCCTGCTTACTTACTCGCTCACTCCATCATTTTCATGATGTCATTTACCAATATGTTTGTCAACTTGATTTCAATTTTAAAAATCCTCATGGTTGGAGTCACTGGCATCTAGGATAACCACATTCCAGGAATCCATTGCTTATGATGCTGGTCACCTCTAACACCAAGGTTGGGCACCCGTATTTTAGCATAAGGCCTTTAGCCTGTGTATTTACACTCAGACACATTTTATGCATTTCATATTTTCTAGCACAGCCAGCTTTTAGCTTATTGTTTTTATATTGTAATCATTGCTTCTTTCCAAGACATAGGGGGTGATTCTAACCCTGGCGGTCGGTGTTAAAGCGGCGGCCAACCCGCCAACAGGCTGGCGGTAAAAAATATGGGATTCTGACCCTGCCGGGAACCGCCAACACAGACAGCCACTTTAACACTCCGCCCGCCACGGCGGTACAAACAAACAGCGCGGCGGTCACCGCCAACAGCCAGGCGGCAGCCAATGTACCGCCCACACTATCACAACTCACCAATCCGCCACCTTTTCCGGGGCGGGAGCACCGCCGATAAAAACACAGCGGAAACAGACGACGGACTACGGACGGGAAAACGCTCACCACTACGCACTCCAGGAGGAAGGAGGACAGCATGGAACCCGAATTAAACATCCTACCTGCTCTCGTCTACCTTCTCATCTACCACGAGTACGAAGTCCGGCGCAGACGACAACGGTGAGTACTGCACCTACGACACACGGGAGGGGGGAGGACGAAAGGTTACGGGCACACACATATGCGCCCCGCCCCCCCCAACTATGTACACACCAATGCAGAGCAACAAGTCACAGTGACACCACCCAAACACCCCTGAAAAATGCTAGGACATCAAATTTGGAATAAATATTTATGTACCAAAAAGCTCCTGAAAATTATCGTACAACCATGAAAGATATTCACAACAAAACTAATGACATACACATCAGGGTATAACTGAAGTAACAAGTCCTGCACATCCTACGAATTCATCATGTCCGTGGGCCAAAGTTTTGAGAAACAAGGGCAAAGCCCACACAGGAGACCTGAGTCCTTTGGAGAGAACACTGCAGGGGCATCAGATGTAAAAACTACAGGCACCTCAGGGGGAAGGGAAGGGGGGGGCACCACAGCCACATGAGTCCACGACGCCAGATCCACGAGGAGCCACCATGCCCACTGTACCATCCTGGGGAGTGCAAAGCCACAGTCTCTCAATGTCTCTACAGTGGGTGGGCTGCCCACCGTACCATCCTGGGGAGTGCAAAGCCACAGTCTCTCAATGTCTCTACAGTGGGTGGGCTGCCCACCGTACCATCCTGGGGAGTGCAAAGCCACAGTCTCTCAATGTCTCTACAGTGGGTGGGCTGCCCACTGTACCATCCTGGGGAGTGCAAAGCCACAGTCTCTCAATGTCTCTACAGTGGGTGGGCTGCCCACTGTACCATCCTGGGGAGTGCAAAGCCACAGTCCATCAGGTGGATGACAGTCTCCACTGGTCAAGGAGGAGGCATGGTGGGCACAGTGAACCATAAACAGTGATTGAGACGGCGGTGCCCAGCGGAGCGGTGCTTGAGATGAAGGGCCCAGCGGAGCGGTGCATGAGAAGAAGGGCCCAGCGGAGAGGTGGAGAGACAGCGGTGCCCAGCGGAGCGGTGCTTGAGAAGAAGGGCCCAGCGGAGCGGTGCTTGAGAAGAAGGGCCCAGCGGAGAGGTGGAGAGACAGCGGTGCCCAGCGGAGCGGTGCTTGAGATGAAGGGCCCAGCGGAGCGGTGCTTGAGACGGCGGTGCCCAGCGGAGCGGTGCTTGAGATGAAGGGCCCAGCGGAGCGGTGCTTGAGAAGAAGGGCCCAGCGGAGAGGTGGAGAGACAGCAGTGCCCAGCGGAGCGGTGCTTGAGAAGAAGGGCCCAGCGGAGCGGTGCTTGAGAAGAAGGGCCCAGCGGAGAGGTGGAGAGACAGCGGTGCCCAGTGGAGCGGTGCTTGAGATGAAGGGCCCAGCGGAGCGGTGCTTGAGACGGCGGTGCCCAGCGGAGCGGTGCTTGAGATGAAGGGCCCAGCGGAGCGGTGCTTGAGAAGAAGGGCCCAGGGGAGAGGTGGAGAGACAGCGGTGCCCAGCGGAGTGGTGCTTGAGAAGAAGGGCCCAGCGGAGCGGTGCTTGAGAAGAAGGGCCCAGCGGAGAGGTGGAGAGACAGCGGTGCCCAGCGGAGCGGTGCTTGAGAAGAAGGGCCCAGCGGAGCGGTGCTTGAGAAGAAGGGCCCAGCGGAGAGGTGGAGAGACAGCGGTGCCCAGTGGAGCGGTGCTTGAGATGAAGGGCCCAGCGGAGCGGTGCTTGACAGGAAGGGCCCAGCGGAGCGGTGTTTGAGATGAAGGGCCCAGCGGAGCGGTGCTTGACAGGAAGGGCCCAGCGGAGCGGTGCTTGAGACGGCGGTCCCTGTTCAGCAGTGCTCTTCTGCACCGCGGGCCCTCTTTAGCGGTGCTCTTCTCCACGGCGGGCCCTGTTCAGCGGTGCTCTTCTGCACCGCGGGCCCTGTTCAGCGGTGCCTATCTTCACGGCGGGGCCCTGTTCAGCGGTGCTTTTCTCCACGGCGGGCCCTGTTCAGCGGTGCTCTTCTGCACCGCGGGCCCTGTTCAGCGGTGCCTATCTTCACGGCGGGGCCCTGTTCAGCGGTGCTCTTCTCCACGGCGGGCCCTGTTCAGCGGTGCTCTTCTGCACCGCGGGCCCTGTTCAGCGGTGCTCTTCTCCACGGCGGGCCCTGTTCAGCGGTGCTCTTCTGCACCGCGGGCCCTGTTCAGCGGTGCCTATCTTCACGGCGGGGCCCTGTTCGGCGGTGCTCTTCTCCACGGCGGGCCCTGTTCAGCGGTGCTCTTCTGCACCGCGGGCCCTGTTCAGCGGTGCTCTTCTCCACGGCGGGCCCTGTTCAGCGGTGCTCTTCTGCCCCGCGGGCCCTGTTCAGCGGTGCTCATCCAGCAGGTCAAGGGAGCCAGACCTGGCCTGGACTCCCGGCTCAGTCGCCCTCGGACCGTGACGTTTCAGGACCCTTCGGGGACGGACTCCTGGCCTCCTTAGTGTCCTCCTTCCCAGCTGGGATGTGGCATGTGGGGTCCACCTTCTCCGCGCTCCTGCTGCCCGTCCACTCCTTTGATGGGGCTCTCGGGCCCTTGCCTCCCCTAGATGGTGTGGGTGGTGAAGTGGCCGCACATTGCTCCTTGGGGGCAGCCCTGTCGGTCCTCGCACGGCGGCCCTTGTTTTTGCGGGTCCTCTTGCCGGGGGGGGCTGGACGTGTCCTTGCTGCTGATCGATGTGTCACTGCTGGCAAAGGGTGGGCTCCAGAACCCATGCACAACAGTGACACCCGAAGCTGGGCTGGTGGTGGCTGCGGTGCTCTTGAGACTCTTTGAAGATGGATGGGTGAGCTCATCGGGGGGAAAGAGGTCAAGGTTAGCCAGGAAAAGTTTTTTAGGGCCAAGGTAAAGGGTAGGAGAAGTGGAGATGGAAGTGGAGGTAGAGGAGGTGGTTGTAGGAGAGTCAGGTGTGCTGTCATTGGGTGAAGGTGCTGGTGCTGTAGGCTGTCGTGAGGTGGATGGCTGTTGGGTGGGTGGCTGCCTGCGTTTGTGTGTCTTGGAAGAGGGGGTGACAGACACAGTGGGAGAGGACACAGGGGACGTGTAAATGGCAGTGGGGGTGGTGACTGCACGAGTGTGGACTGTACTGGAGGGTGAGGTGGTGATGGAAGCACTGGCTGATGTTGAGGTGCATGCAGGTGTGAGTGTAGACGTCACAGGGAGGGAGGAGGGAGACGAGGAGGAGGGGGACACAGGGGTGGCAGTGGCTGTTGGCATGTCTGCATCTGGGTGTTGCTTGGGTGAGTGTTTGTGGGATCTGTGGTGCTTGTGTTTGGATGAGCTGCTCTTGGGTGTTGAGGTGTGTGCAGGCTGGTCTGATGGTGTGGATGGGATAGGCTGAGGAACAGGAGACAGAGAAAGGCTGGAGGCAGTAAGAAGAGGGAGGCTGGAAACAGGGACAATGGCTGCCGTCAGTGCTGAGGCCAGAGCAGTGAACGCTCGTTGATGGGCAACCTGACCCGAATGAATGCCCTCCAGGTACGCATTGCTCTGTTGCACCTCCCTTTGCACACCCTGGATGGCATTCAAAAGGGTTGTCTGCCCAACAATGAGCGTCCTTACCAGGTCAATGAGCTCCGCACTGAGGGCAGCAGGGGCAACAGGGGCTGAGGTGCCTGGGGCGAAGGAGACGCGCGCCTTCCTGGGCGAACCGGCAAGGAGCGAAGACTGAGGGGCTGCTGGGAGGGCGGGGCTGGTGCGCTGGGTGGCGTCTGTACCTGTAGAGGCGGGGGGCACGGATGTTGCCGCCACCGCTAGGGAGCTCCCATCCGAGGACGTGTCGCTTTCGCTGCTCTCACCAGCGGTCCCCGTCGTGGTGCTCCCCTCGCCCTCCGGATCACTGGTGCCCTCGGTGTCTATTCCTGGGCCCACCGGGGCCTTGTGTCCTGCAGCTCCCTCATGCTCCGATGCCAAATCTCTTCCGCCTGATGATGCTAATGCACACATGCACAAGAAGATGAAGAGAAAGGGTGGGGGGAGAAAAAAGAAGACCAGGTTGAGTGCATGCAATGTCAACACCGTTGGCGGAGAGGACAGACACAGGAGCCTAATGCACTAAGCCGCGCATTCGGGGTACACTACTCAGTACTACTGACTAAGACAACAGGCCAAGAGACGTCAAACGCGCACATGGGAGATGCTGGACCTTCAATGGCTGTACTTGTCACCCTACCGAGGTGGGGGCCGGGGGCACAGGGCCATGCCTAAGGGAGAGGACTACACTACAGAAAGCGCCCTGGCCTAATGTCACCCACAGCCCTCCTCCCCCACCCAGACGCCTCCACTGCGCAGAAAGATAGGAGAATGTGCTGATACTCACCCCCTTGTGTCTGCTGTGATGTCTTAAAGCGCCCATCCAATTCTGGGTAGGCCACCGCCAGGATCCGGGACATCAGGGGGGTCATGGTGCGACTGGCACCCCTCCTAGGTTGGGAGGCCATCCCCAGCAGTGTTTCTGCGGTCTTCCTTGTTCCGCGGCGGATGTCCTCCCACCTCTTGCGGCAGTGGGTGCCCCGTCTGTTGTGGACCCCCAAGTTCCGGACTTCCTTGGCGATGGCACGCCAAATCTCGATCTTCTGATGGGCGCTGACCTATTTGACATGTACAGGGTGGAAAGGAGGAAATCATCAATGACCTGCATGTTAGATGTGATTGGCCCCCCCCACCAACTTTGCCAGATGGCACATGCTCTCATCTGTCGGGCGTTGCACTCCTCATTCGCCCCCCACCCCACCAACTTACATCCACCCCAATCCACACAGGCATAGCCCATTCCATGTGCACCCGGTGTACTCACTTGTTGGTCTGGAGGACCGTAGAGTAGCGCATACTGGGGGAGGACCCCATCCACGAGCTTCTCCAACTCTTCAGACGTGAAGGCAGGGGCCCTTTCCCCAGTCGCAGCAGCCATTGTATCTTCCAGACCGAGGTCACAGCAGCACTTGCAGTATAGGTCCTCTCCTGTGGATGATCAGGTCTCGAGTGATTAAGCAGATAGAAAATGGCGGTCACGCCCGCGGCGGTGCGTACCGCGGCGGTGCGTACCGCGACCGCCGGCGCACTTCGTCATTGGCTCCTGAAACCCATAGGCTTCAATGTTAACCAATGCGGCTTTGCGCCGCGGTCTTCGACCGCCTACCGCCACGGTGTGCCCCGCCAGCGCATTGACCTCACATCCCATTGTCCCACTTCACAGGTCAGGCAGCCGCCATTTCAAGGGCCTACATGGCTTAATTTTGACTGCGACACACAGGACTAGGCCTTGCATTGCCACACATACACGCCTTTCAACCCATTGCCATTCTTTAACTGTGCAAGCTGTCTGTACGTACCTGTGGTTTGGCTGACTCTGTGCTCCATGTTGTCCTTCCTAGGCACCGTCCGCTGGGACTTGGGATGAGAAGGAGGAATCCTCGCGTGTACCGACCGCTGGTGGACCTGTCGACAATGGAAGAACGCCATATAATACTTCGATACAGACTTGACCGTGCCACTATCCATGAACTGTGTGCCCAGCTGGAGCCAGCCCTGATGTCCCCCATCCGCCAACCCACAGGGATTCCCCCTCTGGTGCAGGTTTTGTCAGTCCTCCATTTTTTGGCAAGTGGGTCATTCCAGACCACAGTGGCCATGTCATCTGGAATGTCTCAGCCTATGTTTTCAAAGATTTTGAGTAGAGTGTTGTCTGCCCTGATGAAACTCATGCGGAGCTACATCATTTTCCCAGAGGAGGGTGACTTGCCTACAGTGAAGGGTGATTTCTATGCCCTTGGACATATCCCCAACATCATTGGTGCCATTGATGGGACCCATGTGGCTTTGGTACCCCCAAAAGACGATGAGCAGGTGTACCGAAACAGGAAAAGTTATCATTCGATGAATGTCCAGGTGGTCTGTTTGGCTGACCAGTACATCTCCCATGTAAATGCCAAGTTCCCAGGGTCAGTGCATGACGCGTATGTGATGCGAAATAGCAGCATCCCCTATGTGATGGAGCAGCTACAGAGACAACGTGTGTGGCTAATAGGTGACTCTGGTTACCACAACCTGCCTTGGCTACTGACCCCAGTAAGGAATCCCCGGACCAGGGCAGAGGAACGGTACAATGAGGCCCATGGGCGAACTAGGAGGATCATCGTAAGGACCTTTGGCCTCCTGAAGGCCAGGTTTAGGTGCCTGCATATGACTGGGTGATCCCTGATGTACTCACCAAAGAAGGTGTGCCACATCATCGTGGCCTGCTGTATGCTTCACAATCTGGCATTGCGACGTCAGGTTCCTTTCCTGCAGGAGGATGGTGCAGATGGTGGTGTTGAAGTAGCTGTGGAGCCTGCGGAGAGTGAAGAGGAGGAAGACTCAGAGGACGACACAGACAACAGGGACAGAGTAATAGCACAGTATTTCCAGTAGCACACAGGTAATAATCACCCATGCCATTTTACATTTCCTGAAAGCCTCCTGCATCTCAACTTTGTCGGTTTCCCCCCAGACCTATGAACATGATGTTTGATTTTCCCTTCCCTTTTCTGTGCTGTATGAGCCACTGCGTGACCTCGGCTTGGTTGGCCCATGGACTAATGCTAAGTTACCTCGGTATGTGTAATTCACAATGTTCACAATACGTAATTGATATGTAATGTGTCATACATTTGTAAATAAGACAGGCTGAGTCCTGATTGATTTCAGTGCAATGTGTGATTTATTATTAGTGCATAGATATTGGTACATGATAGTGAAACAGTGATGGGTGGGGGTGGAGTAATGTCCATGGCGGAGTCCAGTTCTCAGTCTCACAGGTGCATTGTCCATATGCCTGTGGCAGGATGGAGCAGGGGCAGTTCAAGGTTTGACAGGGTGGCAATGTGGGACAGTGGGAGGACTTCAGGGGGTATGTGATGCTGGCGGGGGACTTGACATCCTACTCTGTCGTTTTTTTTTATCTCAGGCTCCTTTTGCGGGGCGGTTGTTCTTCAGCAGGAGGTGGGGTTCTGGTGGGCTGTCGTTGTGGTGGGGCCTCCTGTCCACTAGCGCCGGCGGAGGTGGTAGGCTGTTCCTGTTCCTGGCTAGTGACAGGGGCCCTGTGTGATGCCACATGGTCCCGAAACGTGTCCTCTATGCGGTTCAGGGCCTGGACTATGCTCCCCATAGCGGTTGAGATGTTGCTGAGTTGGTCGCTGAACCCCATGTAGCGTTGCTCCTGCTGTGCCTGGATCTCCTGGAACCTGGCCAGTACCGTCGCCATCGTCTCTTGTGAGTGGTGGTAGGCAGCCATGATGGTGGTGAGGGCCTCTTGGAGAGTGGGTTCCCTGGGCCTCTCCTCCCCCCCCCTGTTGCACAGCAGCCCTCCGAGTTGCCCTGTTTCCCTGGGCCTCTGTCCCCTGGACGGTGTGCCCACTCCCACTGCCCCCAGGTCCCTGTTGTTGTTGGGTTGGTGGGTTACCCTGGGGGCCCTGTAGTGGTAGACACACCGCTGCTTGACCTGTCCTAGAGACAGAGGCATGGGCCCGCTGGGTGGGAGCTGTGCGGTTGTTCCCAGAGAGGGTTGGGTCTGCAGTGGCCTGTGTCTGGGTGAGGGGAACCGACTGCCCAGAGGTCCCCAATGGTCCGGGCTGGTCGTCAGGTTCCAGGTCGACAGAGCTGCTGTCATCACTAGTGGCCTGTTCCGGGGGTGGGATGGACATTTCTGGTCCCTCCTGACCGGTGTGTTGTCGTTCGGATCCTGCATGGGGTAAGAGGGTATGGTTATTGTTTCTGTGTGTGCATTAGCTTGAGTTTTATAGGTGCCCTTGTCCCCCAGTGCTGACATTCTCTTGGGGGAGGTGTTGTGAGGGTGTTTTGTGGGGGGGGTGATGGGTATGTGCAGTGGTCATGCTTAGGTGATGGGTGTCCATAGTTTGGGGATGGCATGCAGGGGTTGGTGTTGGGTGGGTTGTGCTGGGGAGACATTCTCAGGGAGGATGTGTGCTGGGGGGTTGGGGGTGAGGGTGGGGGTTAGCATGCTGGGGGGGGTGAAGTGGTTGGCCTTGTACTTACCAGAGTCCATTCCTCCGTGTACTCCAGCGAGGCCATCAGGATGCAGAATGTTGAGTACCTCTTGCTCCCATGTTGTGAATTCGGGTGGAGTGGGTGGGGGTCCCCCGCCAGTCTTCTGCACTGCGATGTTGTGTCGCGAGACCATCGAGCGCACCTTCCCCCGTAGGTCGTTCCATCGTTTGCGGATGTCCTCTCTATTTCTGGGATGCTGTCCCACCGCGTTGACCCTGTCCACGATCCGCTGCCAGAGCTCCGCCTTCCTTGCTATGGTGGTGTGCTGGACCTGTGAGCCGAAGAGCTGGGGTTCCACTCTTATGATCTCCTCCACCATGACCCGGAGTTCTTGGTCCGAAAAGCGTGGGTGCCTTTGTGGTGCCATGGTGTGGTGTGTATGAGGTGTGGGGTGGTGTATGTGATGATGTGTGTGTTGGTGTGTGGTGCTTTGTGCTTCTATGTGGTGTGTGTGATGTTGCGGTGTGCCTCTGTGTGTCTGGCTATCTATTCTCTGATGTGTCTCTCTCTCTCTCTCTCTCCTTCGTCTCTGGTTTTTGTTGGTAGGGGTTTGTGGGTGATGTGGGTGTGTGTTTTATATGGTATTGGATGTGTGGGAGTGGTGTGTGTATGTGTTTCAGGTGTGTGCCTTTCAAATTGTCCAATGTGGTAGGGGTTTGTAAAGGTGTGTGTATTTTGACCGCGGCGGGGTCTACCGCCAATGGAATACCGCGGTTGAATGACCGCCGCGTCGATTTGCGGGTCATAATGGGATGGGCGTATTTCTGTTGGCGTGGCGGTGGAGGTTTGGTCTTCTCCAGTTTACCGCTGGCCGCTGATGTGGCGGACTGCAGTGGAGGGCGGATTTTCGGAGGTTTTGCAGTTGTGGGTCAGAATGTCCGTGGCGGCTGGCCGCGGCGGTATTGTGGCGGCCTTCTGACCGGCGGTAAGCGGCTTTTACCGCTGAGGTCAGAATGACCCCCATAGTTGCTTGTGCTGCACATTTTATCAGCCCTTTGTACACAATGCTCTATGTGCTTTGCTCAAGGCTGTCATGTACAGTACATGGTATACTAATTTGTATTTCCACTCCAGAAGCTGAATGGTCAGTCCCACATTACTAAACACATCAGTACATCAGGCCTGTTCTAAGAACTCTCTATGGGTTAATACATAAACAACACATAAGCCTATGGGGGCAGAGGGCATTCCAGTCATGGCCGTTCTGGGATGCACATCATTCCAAAGACAGCTTTACTGATCCTGACAATGACTCCTCAGCTTCTCAAAGAATATTGCCATCCAGGCAACAGGCAGACCTTTGCTATCACATTCAGGTATGGCGTCGGGTTACTGCCTTAGATCAGGACAGGCAGAGGGGTTATCACCTCTATGCTTTCAGACCTAGACATAGGGTAGGAATCTATAGGCTCTCTGGAATCATACAACATGGTTGGGTTGTTTATTCCCTTTACACTGATTGTAATGATGACTACCATACTATGTTACACCTGTCTGCATTGAAATCCAGTTTGCATCTCGTGTTCTGCCTTGGCGTGTGTGAGTTACTAAGTAACTGAGCGAAAGGGATGTGATCTGTTTACCACGATTTTCCTGAGAATTCAGAGTGTCAGGTTTAGATTGCTACAAATCACCTTCTCCTTTTTTAGGTTTGGAAAGGCACTGCGGGCTAGCCACGAGTTTGTGCAACAGTTTCCAAAGTGGTGTGGGCTGACTTAGGGCCTGATATAGATCTCGGCGGAGGTGTTAATCCGTCACAACAGTGACAGATATACCATCCACCAAAATCTAAATACCATAAAAAACAATGGTATTTAGATTTCGGTGGATGAGATATCCGTCACCATTGGGTTGGAATAACCCCTCTGCCGAGATCTAAATCAGGCCCTCAGACTCCTACGCATGCACTCTTATTACCATAATAGGAACCGCTTGACACTTAAAGCTCTGCTCTCTTAGCCTACTCTTTGACCAATGTGGACAGATTCTTGATTTGTTCTGTCCTTCTTTTAAATAGATGCTAAGGAGTCCAGGGGGGTGGTTCAGTGACTGAAAAATTCTAACAGGCTCAGATTCTTCCCCATCTGTAAGCATACAAGAAGGGTAGAGGCAGGTTATAGAAGCAGTCCTGAAAGGAGAGTACACCCTACAGTGCTGGGAAGCAGTTAGCTGTAGAAGGGGGACGGTGGCTGGCACAACAGTCTCTGCAGTACACCAGCCCTGTGTGCAACAGGATAAGGATTGTGTGTGGCACCACAGATCTTTAGAAGATTGACCAACCTTCATTGGGCAGTGAGGGCATTCAGGTGGAAGCTGATGTCCGATGCACAAATAATAGTGGTCTCATCAGCACAAATGTTCATGCAGAATGTTTAAATATGAAGGAGATAAATCATATTCAGGCCACAAAATCTTCAACCTGCAGCAGAAAACGCCAGGCCCAGAAAGTATAAGTGACACATAGACAAAAAACATGGTAGAGGAACCAAACAGGATCCTGAAATCATTGGTGAGATTTCATAAGGTTTCAGAAACTCATAAGTCTTGCTTTGTGGCCAAGACCACTAAGGCGTACATTGTGACTAAATTGTCAGGAGTGTAGAAAGAGCATACCAGTGTTCTAGTGCAGTGTGAAAACCTGGAATGATGTGTTCAACTGTCTTAATTGTATTGTAATAGTATTTATATAGTGCTTACTACTCCTGATGAGGCGCCGAAGTGCTTTTCGGCGAGTAGCACGCTACTCCGGAACCCAACAAGAATTAGTGCTGGATTAGTATCGGGAAATATGAGTACAGTTTTAGTATTATTATGAGTTATTTTGAGCCGCGGATGTGAGAGTTTGTTAGTTAGATTGACTGGAGTAATGGAGGGGTGGAGGAGGAAAGAAATCCAGAAGTGTTAATTGGGAGTATATCCCTCATTTACTCATCCCAAAGGCTTGGGATGAGTAAAGGGGGATGGAGGAGGGAAGGGTTAGGGAGATCATAGTAGCAGGTTGAAATAAATGAAGGAGAATTTAGTAGGGTTGTTTGGGAGGTCATGGTTGTAGAGTGAGGTTTGGTGAGTTAGATGTGGAAGCGGAGTGAAGAGGTTATACAGAGTTATTTTAGGAGATGAAAGTAGTAGAATGGATTTGGGATGAGTCAGAGTGGGAATGGAGGATAGATTGATAGAGACATGACATATGATGATGGGTAGATAAGTGTGATAAGATGAGAGCAGGGATTCATAGATAACTAGTATAACAACCCACCCAGGAGCCATGCAATGACCCACGAACATGCCAAGCACAGAACAACATACACACATACATACATATATATATATATATATATATATATATATATATATATATATATATATACAGGGAGTGCAGAATTATTAGGCAAGTTGTATTTTTGAGGATTAATTTTATTATTGAACAACAACCATGTTCTCAATGAACCCAAAAAACTCATTAATATCAAAGCTGAATATTTTTGGAAGTAGTTTTTTGTTTGTTTTTAGTTTTAGCTATGTTAGGGGGATATCTGTGTGTGCAGGTGACTATTACTGTGCATAATTATTAGGCAACTTAACAAAAAACAAATATATACCCATTTCAATTATTTATTATTACCAGTGAAACCAATATAACATCTCAACACTCACAAATATACATTTCTGACATTCAAAAACAAAACAAAAACAAATCAGTGACCAATATAGCCACCTTTCTTTGCAAGGACACTCAAAAGCCTGCCATCCATGGATTCTGTCAGTGTTTTGATCTGTTCACCATCAACATTGCGTGCAGCAGCAACCACAGCCTCCCAGACACTGTTCAGAGAGGTGTACTGTTTTCCCTCCTTGTAAATCTCACATTTGATGATGGACCACAGGTTCTCAATGGGGTTCAGATCAGGTGAACAAGGAGGCCATGTCATTAGATTTCCTTCTTTTATACCCTTTCTTGCCAGCCACGCTGTGGAGTACTTGGACGCGTGTGATGGAGCATTGTTCTGCATGAAAATCATGTTTTTCTTGAAGGATGCAGACTTCTTCCTGTACCACTGCTTGAAGAAGGTGTCTTCCAGGAACTGGCAGTAGGACTGGGAGTTGAGCTTGACTCCATCCTCAACCCGAAAAGGCCCCACAAGCTCATCTTTGATGATACCAGCCCAAACCAGTACTCCACCTCCACCTTGCTGGCGTCTGAGTCGGACTGGAGCTCTCTGCCCTTTACCAATCCAGCCACGGGCCCATCCATCTGGCCCATCAAGACTCACTCTCATTTCATCAGTCCATAAAACCTTAGAAAAATCAGTCTTGAGATATTTCTTGGCCCAGTCTTGACGTTTCAGCTTGTGTGTCTTGTTCAGTGGTGGTCGTCTTTCAGCCTTTCTTACCTTGGCCATGTCTCTGAGTATTGCACACCTTGTGCTTTTGGGCACTCCAGTGATGTTGCAGCTCTGAAATATGGCCAAACTGGTGGCAAGTGGCATTGTGGCAGCTGCACGCTTGACTTTTCTCAGTTCATGGGCAGGTATTTTGCGCCTTGGTTTTTCCACACGCTTCTTGCGACCCTGTTGACTATTTTGAATGAAACGCTTGATTGTTCGATGATCACGCTTCAGAGGCTTTGCAATTTTAAGAGTGCTGCATGCCTCTGCAAGATATCTCACTATTTTTGACTTTTCTGAGCCTGTCAAGTCCTTCTTTTGACCCATTTTGCCAAAGGAAAGGAAGTTGCCTAATAATTATGCACACCTGATATAGGGTGTTGATGTCATTAGACCACACCCCTTCTCATTACAGAGATGCACATCACCTAATATGCTTAATTGGTAGTAGGCTTTCGAGCCTATACAGCTTGGAGTAAGACAACATGCATAAAGAGGATGATGTGGTCAAAATACTCATTTGCCTAATAATTCTGCACTCCCTGTACATCCGCACACACACAAACACACACATATGCACACATATCTGTACATAAAAAACATAACGAGAACCATGGGTAAATATACTTAGTCAAACAGGTTTAAAGAGTGTGTGTGTTTTTTATTGTTATGACATAACAGTGATACATATTTTCTAAAGAACTATACATAACTAGAAATAGACACATATTCAGAAAAAATATTTATCAACATAGGCATATGCAGTCCATAGTTGTTTGAATATGGTGGTTATGAAGGAAAGAGACAACTCTTGAGTAGTGTTCTGAATACAATAAAGTTATCTGTGGCTCTTATAGGTGGGGGTAATGAACTCCATAGTTTGGCTGCTTGAACGGAGAAGGATGTACCACCTATAGTCCTTTTCTTGTATGGTGGTGTTCTAAGGCGGGGTGCCAATCTTGAGCTGAGGTTTCTTTGTTGGATGTATTTGGTTATTTTGTTTCTGACAAAAAGCTGTCCTGTTCCATGTATAGCTTTGTGGGTGATATAAAGCAGCTTGAAAGTGCATCTTCTGGCAACGGGTAACCAGTGTAGTGCTCTCAAGGCAGGGGAGATGTGGTCTTGCAGCTTTACATGTAATAGTAGCCTGGCTGCGGAGTTCTGAATACGTTGTAGTTTTTTCACAATAGATAGAGATAATCCATGGTAGAGGCCATTGGCATAATCCAATTTGGATAGTACAAGCGAGATAGTAGCTTGCACCTTGTGTGGAAATCCGAGGTGGGGAAGATGCGTCATAGAGTCTTCAAGGTGATGAAGCTTGTTCATGCTAATTTGTCCACTTGGGTATTCATAGTTAACTTGGAATCCATGGTGATTCCAAGGTTTTTAACTTCCTTGGATAATTGAGGACATGGTCCGAGATCATCAGAGCAGATGCACAGAGGGTCATAGCCTTTCCAGTCACCACATATGAGTATTTCTGTTTTGGAGGTATTTAGTTTGAGAGGGCTCCAGGTCATCCACTGATCAATGACTCTGAGGCAACTGAAGATTTCTGAGTTTTCAATGTTTTTGGGGCATTCTAATTTAAGTAGTATTTGTGTGTCATCTGCATAATTGTAGCATGTGAGATGGAAATAATTGATCAGTTCTGGCAATTATACCATGTAGATGTTAAAAAGCAAAGGTCAGATGATTTATCCTTGGGGGACACCTGCTTTTGTGATGTAGGGATTTGGACGAGAAGGGGATCGAGTAGATGATATTAGATCTTTTTTGAAGATAGGAAGTAATCCAGTAGAGAGCAGTCCCTTGTATGCCGGCTTCGTGGAGTCTTTGAATTAGGGTGTCATGGTCAACCATATCAAAGGCAGCCGAGAGGTCCAAGAGTAGTAGTGCAGCAACTCCATTGCGGGCAACTGTGTTTTTAAGATCATCCCAGATTGCTATGAGTGCCGATTCAGTGCCTCTTCCTTGGCAGAATCCAGTTTGGAAGTCTGAAAGTACAGATTTGTCTTCAATGAATTGTGACATCTGGGCGAATGCTGCTCTTTCTATCAATTTGCCCAGGAAAGGTCCATTTGTGATTGGTCTCTAGTTGTTGGGGTCTTGCGGGTCTAGGTTTGTTTTCTTTAATAACGGTCGTATGTCTGCCTTTTTCAGGTCTATAGGTAAAGTTCCTGTAGATAAAAAGTTGTTGATGATTCTTCTTACAGGTGTGGCAGCAGAAGTAGATAGAAGCATGTTCTTGAAGATTTGTGGTGGGCAAGGGTCAGAAAGGCAACCGGAAGGTCTGCTTGCTCTGACCAAATCCATAAATTCACCATGGGATATTTGTTGGAAGGACTGTAGAGGCTGGGTTGGTTTATTCTTAGAGGGTATTTTAGGAAAGGGGTTGGTGCTGATGGTTTTCATCTGTTTTAAATAGGAGTCCTATTTGTCTGCCTTGGTTGTTTTGGACAAATTGCACGCATCCTTCCATCACTTTTGTGTGTCTGAACATTTTGTTCAGAGCAAGGTATAAGCTAAGAGACAACAACACTTGGATGAAGACTTTTGTGAGGCGAAAGGCAACCTGCTACATAGACAATACAGAGATACCTGCCCCACCCTACATCCTGTGCACTGTGCTAAAAGCCAGGGCCAACTAACTGGTATACAGAAAGATTGAGTGACAGTTACAATGGAAAGTACAATTTGTTAGGATTCCTTCATTCCAAAGGTTTGGGGAAAATTCTAGATTTGATTGCACACCTGGAAATGCAAATTCTCACCAAAACTGGCACAAGCTGGACCCTCAAGCATATCCAGCATTTACTTTTCACTCTTGGCGCTATGCCCGTCTATGTAGAAGGTGGTGAAGCCAGATATTGGATTGTAGCAATCTTTATTCCTGGAAAAGGACCATACAGCTTGACAGATGGAAAAGCCCTGTGTTGCAGCACAAAGGAATTAGGAGGTGAGCTGCACTGTAGAGAGAGGACCTACCCACTTTATAAAGAGCAGAACCTAGCATTCAGCTTCTTGAACACAATAGCTCAAAGATGCTGAATCTGCCACGACTTAAAGGCTGCAACTGCTGCCCAGCCTAACAAAAGATTCTTCTCCTGAGTGGCATTTGCAGAGCTAGAGTGTTTTTTGATAGTTGCAGATGCCAAGACTGATCTCAGTGTGGTGCAGACATTGTGATGCCTGTTAGTATGTACCATGCTTTTCCGCACACCTGTTCCCAGTGTCTCATCTGGGATATCATAAGTCCCAGCAGCCTGCACTCTGCATTATACATACCTGTCCCCCGTGTGCTGGTTGGCAACAATGACACTTGGAGGGTCGGTGAGCCTGCACTGCCATATACCTGCTCCCCTTATTCCAGCAAGGGCACTGAGGCCTGTGAGTCAGCTTTCTTTTACTGCCGACATCTTATCCTCAAGCAACATGAGGATCAGAGCAGACCTGCACTATTGCTGCACCTTTCTCCTCAAGTGTTAGTGTCCTGCAACTTAGCTATGCCTGTTTTGGCTATGAGGAGCCATCCAATAGTGCTACTCATTCACTTCCGCTTCATCTTGACATTGTCTCTTTCTTCCAAACAGCCAATCCAACAGATCTGGTTGAGACTTACGAGTCCTCAACCTAACTCTCTGCATGCCTCCTTTGAAATTACCTACAAAACTAGTTGGATGAATACACACCAGCTCCAAAAGCAGCAAAGAAATCTCTGCAGTCGTCAAAGACTTCACCACACCCATAGCTGTCACAGGAAACATCAAGCCATCACAAGATCTGTGCACTGAATCTTGAACTTCTTGTGCAGCAAGGTCACAACCATACACAGCAACTTTCCTTGCAACTGGACCCTCGTCCCTTACCAGAAGTCTCCACTTGATGTAGGAAGTCAACACAATCACTACATGGGACACCATTAGGACAGAGGAAACCACAACCATCATGAAGCCCATTCACTCTGAGGCCCTGGAAGATCCCTTCCCCTACCATGCCTTTGACATAAGATCAGCCCATATAATGGAGGCTCCCACCCATATCCTCCACACCTCCATCAGTAGGGCCACTGTTCTGGAACTGTAGAAACAAGCAGCCATCAACACTCTTCTAAAGAAGCTCTCAGCCAACCAGACCAAACTCACCAATTACCAACCAATATACCTTCTTCCTTAACCAGCTAAAGTCCTGGAAAAAGCCATCAGCAAGCGCCTCTCCAACCCTCCTGCCGAGCACCAGCTTCTCAAAACCACACAATCAGAATTCAGACCCAATCACAGCATGGAAATTGCCCTTACAGCAGCAATGGGTGACATCCGGATGATCCTTCTAGACATATTAGCGTCCTTTATCACTGTCTATAATCCCATCATAACCAAACAACTCCACAAAGGAGGGATCCTGGGACTAACCTTTGAACTGACCTTCTCTTTCCTCACCAGAAGAACCCAAACTGTCAACATGTCCACCTAGCACTCTGAAGCACAAGCTCTTGTTTGCATAATCCTGCAGGGTTCCTTGCTCAGCCCAAAGCTCTTCAACACCTACATGACCCTGCTGGCTGACGTCATACAAGCTCACAACAAACACCATCACTTAAGCTGATGACAAGCACTTGATTCTGTCACTCCGAGACAAAACAGCCAACAACAGGAACAAGCACACCACATGCATGACAGAATGAAATGAAATGACATGCAAATGCCTCATATTGAACTTGGACAAGACTGAGGTGGAAGTCTTCAGAAAATATGCCTTGCCATGGGTATCCACCTTGTGGCCCAGTTATCTTGGACCCACCCCTACGCCCTGCTCACAAGCAAGAAACTTGAGAAACATAGATAACAAACTCGATGTGACCGCATAAGCCAATGTAGTGGTCTCAGCCTGCGTCATCACACTGAAGGAAATTGTCAACTGGCTCCCAAATACCAGGAAAAAGTCACCCAAGCCCTCATTGCCAGCAGACAGGACTATGGAAACACCCTACCAACCAGCTCACAAGAAGACTGCAGACTATTCAAAAATCAGCAGCCAGACTAATCCTCAATGCCCCACGCGGAGCCCACATAACACCAGACATGAGGGAACTCCACTGCCCCCCAATACACAAGCGTGAACACTTTAATCCCCTCATCCGCACCTACAAAGCTCTCCACAACATTGCTCCTGCCTACCTGAACAGCTGCATTCACTTCCACTAGCCTTGCAGATACCTCCGCTCTGCCGTCTCTAACTGGCCCACACTCCACACACACACACAAGCAAAGTAGGGTGTTTGTGCCTTCTTTTATCTGGCCGCTAAAGCTTGAAACGTGCTCCTACATCAGAGCTTTCGAGTAAGCCCCCAGGGATGGCATCACGTCCCTGCATCCAAGGGCCTGGATACCCTTATGGGTGATTACCACGCTATAAAAATGCTGATAACAAAACATCTGAGTTTATTAACTCTAATGGAAAATGGTGAAGATGAGCAGTGCCCAATGAGGTAAGGAAATACAGGCACATGATGCAATTGCCCCCCCTATGGCAGATCTCCAAGCTCAAGCAGCAAAAGTCAGGCTTCAAGGTTATCTTTCAAAACAAAACATAAGCATGGATATTTTAATATCACCATGCTCCTGTCAATTAAAAGGTGGACGCCTTCAAAACATGCAAACAAGTCGGCCGATCATCACAACAGTGGTGAGGCAAGAATCTGGGCAAAGGTGACATGCTGTATGGATTTCTGCATCTTGTACTTCGATTTCTAATACTAATGAGACTATTTCTGTATTGTGAGGCTGTGCCGCAGCCACCATACATGATTTAAAAAATAGTATGTAAATTCCAGAAGCTAATGTCAAGGTGGAAATTAGCGGATCTGAGGGATTCTTCTTGAGATTATCCAATGAGGTGAAACCCCCTAACTTAGAGTAACACTGACAGAGATTAGGAGCTAGGCTATGTTTTGGAAATCTCAAGCATCGATATGTGGGAGATATCTTAACAAAGCAGTGAAATTTCAGACCATAAGATGACATTTGTCTACGCCAAGTTATACATCTGTTTTATGTGGGTAGAGCAGTTGAAGTGCAACATGCTCTCCATCTCCCTATAAGAGGCCAGTGGGGTTCCCAAGTGATGGCAGAATAGCCATTGTGTCTCTAAAGTGCCCAGAATTAAAGGCCTGAATGCCAGCTATTGTGGCCAAGAGAAAACAACTTAGAGGGTTCATAGAGAACTTTTCTTCTCGATCTAAGTGCCAGGCCCGACTAAAAACAAGACATTTTCATGAAGTACAGGGATGTAGCTATCATCAGGGCTGCGGGTACCCACAGGTTAAATTGCCCACTACAGCCCAAACATTTCTATCTTTTACTACCTAGCTGGGACGGAGGGGGCATTTTGCTTGCTTGAGTTAGACCCAAGGTAACCTATATATTTCAGTGATGAACTTAATAAGGAGTTGCTTCAGGTGGACATTTCTGCATTAGCTTTGTTTCCTCATGACTAAGGCTTTAACATCAAGGCGAAAACTACATTTATTCTTGGTAACAGACTTTTTTAATGAGATGTAAGCTGGCAAACACTGAAGTGCAGTTAGTTTAGAGGAGAATGAATTCAGAAGGGACTTGTTGGTGGATGGATCAAATGATATCTGAAAAAAATAACATTTTTCCACACTCTCTCTTAGTTTACTTTTAAACCCATGGTTTACAAGGAATTAATATTCTCCTCCATCTATAATGCTCTGATTATTATTTTGTTAGTATTCATATATTGCCACAGGTTTTTAACCATTTTTTTTCGTTCTCATTTTTATTTCAAATAAAGTTTATTACAGTACTTTATGTAAGTCGTTTTAAGATTCTCAAATCTAAATATTTTCTTGGTGTTGACCTACATTCCGTGCACTTCAGTGATCTCACGCTGATTGTCACAGAGGGCCTCCTCCATCGCGCTGGAAGCTCAGCGTCCAGCATGATCGGAAGAGAAATGCAAAACATTATGCAAAACAGTAGGCAAGGGTCGCTCCCCGGGGGAGGTGGTTGGGGGGCAAATTTATTTTAGGTAATGTTATATATGTTATTAGGCCGATCTGCCCCCGGGGTCGGCAGAAACCTCTAGGCGCCAGGGCAAATTTTTTTTATTGTGTTTTTTTTGTTGTTTGATTGTTTTTTTAGAGATGCGGAGCGACCCATTAGGCAAGGGTCGCTCCCCTGGGGGGGAAATTGTAGTTAGACCATTTCTGCCCCCCTTGGGGGCATATCGGCGGAATTTAGGTCAATCTGCCCCCAAGGGGGGCAGAAACAACTAGGCACCGGGGATTTTTTTTTGCGCCAATGTCACGCAAGGGGAGTGACCCTGTAGGCAAGGGTGGCTGCCCGGGGGGGGCGGGTGGGTAAATTTATTTTAGGCCATTTCTGCCCACGCTGGGGCCTGGCTGATCTAGAGGCCAAAATCCACAGGTAGGCACTTTGCAAAAAACTCCTGTTTTCTGTGAATAAATGTGATGTGTCCACATTGTGTTTTGGGCCATTTCCTTTCGTGGGCGCTAGGCCTACCCACACAAGTGGGGTACCATTTTTATCGGGAGACTTGGGGGAACGCTGGGTGAAAGGAAATTTGTGGCTCCTCTCCGATTCCAGAACTTTCTGTCACCGAAATGAGAGGAAAAAGTGTTTTTTGGCCAAATTTTTTAGGTTTGCAAAGGATTCTGGGTAACAGAACCTGGTCAGAGCCCCACAAGTCACCCCATCTTGGATTCCCCTAGGTTTCTAGTTTTCAAAAATGTGCTGGTTTGCTAGGTTTCCCAGGTGCCGGCTGAGCTAGAGGCCAAAATCCACAGGTAGGCACTGTTTTCTCTGAAAAAATGTGATGTGTCCACGTTGTGTTTTGGGCCATTTCCTTTCGTGGGCGCTAGCCCTACCCACACAAGTGAGGTACCATTTTTATTGGAAGACTTGGGGGAACGCTGGGTGGGAGGAAATTTGTGGCTCCTCTCAGATTCCAGAACTTTCTGTCACCGAAATGAGAGGGAAAAGTGTTTTTTTGGTCAAATTTGAAGGTTTGCAAAGGTTTCTGGGTAACAGCACCTGGTTAGAGACCCACAAGTCACCTCATCATAGATTCCCCTAGGTGTCTAGTTTTAAAAAATGCACTGGTTTGCTAGGTTTCCCCAGGTGCCGGCTGAGCTGGAGGCCAAAATCCACAGGTAGGCACTTTGTGAAAAACACCTCTGTTTTCTGTGAAAAAATGTGATGTGTCCACGTTGTGTTTTGAGTCATTTCCTTTTGTGGGCGCTAGCCCTACCCAAACAAGTGAGGTACCATTTTTATCGGGAAACTTGGGAGAACGCTGGGTGGAAGGAAATTTGTGGCTCCTCTCAGATTCCAGAACTTTCTGTCACCGAAATAAGAGGAAAAAGTGTTTTTTTTTGGTCAAATTTTAAGGTTTGCAAAGGATTCTGGGTAACAGAACCTGGTCAGAGCCCCACAAGTCATCCCATCTTGGATAACCCGAGGTGTCAAGTTTTCAAAAATGCACTGGTTTGCTAGGTTTCCCCAGGTGCCGGCTGAGCTGGAGGCCAAAATCCACAGGTAGGCACTTTGTAAAAAACAACTCTGTTTTCTGTGAAAAAATGTGATGTGTCCACGTTGTGTTTTGAGCCATTTCCTTTTGTGGGCGCTAGGCCTACCCACACAACATGTGTGGTACCATTTTTATCGCAAGACTTGGGGGAACGCTGGGTGGAAGGAAATGTGTGGCTCCTCTCTGATTCCAGAACTTTCTGTCACCGGAATGAGAGGAAAATGTGTTTTTGGGTCAAATTTTGAGGTTTGCAAAGGATTCTGGGTAACAAAACCTGGTCAGATCCCCACACATCACCCCATCTTGGATTCCCCTAGGTGTTTAGTTTTCAAAAATGCGCTGGTTTGCTAGGTTTCCCCAGGTGCCGGCTGAGCTAGAGGCCAAAATCCACAGGTAGGCACTTTGTAAAAAACACCTCTGTTTTATGTGAAAAATTTTTATGTGTCCACGTTGTGTTTTGGGCCATTTCCTTTCGTGGGCGGTAGGCCTACCCACACAAGTGAGGTACCATTTTTTTCGCGAGACTTGGAGGAACACTGGGTGGAAGGAAATTTGTGGCTCCTCTCAGATTACAGAACTTTCTGTCACCGGAATGAGAGGAAAACGTGTTTTTGGGTCAAATTTTGAGGTTTGCAAAGGATTCTGGGTAACAAAACCTGGTCAGATCCCCACAAGTCACCCCATCTTGGATTCCCCTAGGTATCTAGTTTTTAAAAATACGCTGGTTTGCTAGGTTTCCCCAGCTGCCGACTGAGCTAGAGGCCAAAATCCACAGGTAGGCACTTGTCTATTTGAGAAATGCCTTGTAATTCACATGCTAGTATGGGCACCCCGGAATTCAGAGATGTGCAAATAGCCACTGCTTCTCAACACCTTATCTTGTGGCCATTTTGGAAATACAAAGGTTTTCTTGATACCTATTTTTCACTTTTTATATTTCAGCAAATTAATTGCTGTATACCCGGTATAGAATAAAAACCCATTGCAAGGTGCAGCTCATTTATTGGCTCTGGGTACCTAGACTTCTTGCTGAACCTACAAGCCCTATATATCCCCGCAATCAGAAGAGTCCAGCTGACATAACGGTATATTGCTTTGAAAAATCTGACATCGCAGGAAAAAGTTACAGAGTAAAACATGGAGAAAAATGACTGTTTTCTTTTACCTCAATTTCAATATATTTTTATTTCAGCTGTTATTTTCTGTAGGAAACACTTGTAGGATCTACACAAATGACCCCTTGCTGAAATCAGAATTTTGTCTACTTTTCAGAAATGTTTAGCTTTTTGGGATCCAGCATTGGTTGCTAACACATTTTGGTCACTAACTGGAAGGAGGCTGAAAGCACAAAAAATAGAAGAAATGGGGTATGTCCCAGTAAAATGTCAAAATTGTATTGAAAAATTGGGGTTTCCAATTCAAGTCTGCCTGTTCCTGAAAGCTGGGAAGATGGTGATCTTGCCACCACAAACCCTTTTTGGTTCCATTTTCAGTGATAAAACCACGAGCTGCCTTCTGCAGCCCTTTTTTTCACATTTGTTTGAAAAAAACTAAATTTTCACTGTATTTTGGCTAATTTCTTGGTCTCCTTCAGGGGAACCCACAAAGTCTGGGTACCTCTAGAATCCCTAGGATGTTGTAAAAAAAGGACGCAAATTTGGCGTGGGTAGCTTATGTGAACAAAACGTTATGAGGACCTAAGCTCGGCACAGGAGGGGAAAAAGGCCTGGAAGCGAAGGGGATATACCAGCCTATCATTTGTTTATAATTCTGCCCATCAATCTCTGTCTCTGGGTTGCGTCTTCATTACCCTACTCTTCCTTCCAAATGAAATGCTCTGGTGTTGCCACCATGTTAAACAGCTCTCCATATGACGCCCATCATTATAACTCAATTCATACCAATGCTCTCGTTCCGCCTCCTGGTGTCACCCTCTCATCCAGAGATGATGCTTCTTTGATCATGGACAATGGCTTGATTTGATCAGAACATGCAGTTGGCATAGGTTTGTGTGGTCAGTCACTGCAAAATGGGGATTTATTCAAACTTAGATATGGGGTGCTGAACAAGGGAGACAGTCTCTCACCTCACTGAGAAAGCCCTAGGATGAGGAAGAGAGAAGCAGCATAACTAAGATTAAAACACTGGAATAGTGAGAGCTCAACTAAATCCAAGGAAGTGGCCCAGGACGAATAATGGCTGGTGCAGACTTTCTGCTACAGTATTCCAATGTGTGTCTTTCTGTTTTTCCCTTTTTAATTGAGAACATTCCAACCCCACTGGGTGGAATACTATAATAACTTTATAGCCCTTCCATCTCAGGTTGTCACAGGTCCTCTCCTTTGTTATAAGCTCACGCAGGCGACTTGGTCTATAGCAAGAGTTCAGACCCTTTCACAGCCACTATTGCCCTCAGCAGCAGGCTAAATGCTTAATTATTGGTAAAAGATTCAGCCATTATTTATGTAAGGACGAGAATAATACGGCCTGTTTGTGTGTTATTCCCCATGTGTGCATGCACAACCAGTGCACTTGGAGTATGGTTTCCCGAAATACAGATTGTAAGAGCACCCAGTATGGCTGTTGCATTTTACAGAGATTGAGCTACAAAGTGGTGTTTAATCGAGTGAACCTCGCTCAGTCTAGCAATAAGGTTCTACAAAATATCACTTTCCTAATCAACAATACCTGGACGTGTTCCTCCTAATTAATTAGTTCACATATTGGCCTTGTTAAGCTCCATATGTGTCTCCTGCTTCCCCGCTATCACCCACCATTAGCTAGATCGCTGCTTTAATGTTCGTAACACATAAAGGAACGTAATTCGAGCTCTGGAATGTTTCCCGTCTGTTTTTCCCCACAGAATAGGGCGTTAGGTTAATAGTGGTTCCGCCCGTGTACTTTAACAAACACACTGCAAATACAACACTTAATCCGGCGTACGCGTTAACTGATTACAATCAAGACTCCTGCCTCTGAATGTGTATTGTAACATCCCCATTAAACAAACAAACTAAAGATTCCTCCAGGCTCAAGGCATTTGTCAATCCGCCCATGACCTTCGGAGCAGGTGCAGAGCCCCGTTATCACTTAATCAGTTCTCTCCCAGACAGCATTCAAAATAAATCTTACAGAGCCTTCAGCTAACTTTTCCACACAACGTCTTCAGCTGTTTATTATTTCTTTTTTTTACAGAAACAGGAAAAAAAGACTGTCGATCGACCCCCATTTTTCTGCGCTTCTTCAAACTTATTGCCCAGTGTCAACACAAGGATTTTAGGGTCTCTAGAGAAGGCGTATTCCAATGGCCCCTGTACGTGCCAATTTTGAATCTCGTTACTTACCTATATCCTGATAACGTAAGCCTGCATGATGCCAAACAATACTAAATCGCATGTTAAACCTTTATCAGGGTGTCAAAAAGCAGTTGAAACATGTCTCACTCGTGACACCAAAAATCCATAAAATTAGGCCCCGTAGAGAGACAGTGAGAGATAGACGTAGGCAGGGAGGTTTATCTAGAGAAACTGAATAGCTAGAATTCAAATAGAGAGAGCAGTCACTTCCCCTAGGGCCCTCTTGGAAGGTGGGGCCGTGGGCAATTGCCACTTCGCCCATACCTTAAAATGGCTCTGGTATTGTCATGATCTGCCTGGAGCTGAATTTTATAATTTTTATTGACACTGTAGAACAGACTGAATGCACATTGACAGCAAAAAAGGCAGCTCCACCATGCCATTGCATATGGGATTCAGTCAATCAATCACTCAATTGATTGGGAGAGCTCAAAGAAATTGGCTGGCTAAAGAAATGTGACAATTTAGAGGCTTAACTGTGTAGCTTTGGCAAAGAGCTGCAAAGACTCCTGTAGCAGTTGTAGGGGCAAGTCATCGTTTGCTTATGTGTCCATAGCCAAAGTTTGGGCACTGTCTTACTGCATCATGGGCCAGCAGGAGCTTTGCAGCAATATCCACAATTTGTACCAGCGAGCACTTGGGCTTTACCACATTGTTGGGTCTCTGTGTTAATGGGTGGCTAATGGGTGGAATGGGAGGCACAAGGTAATTGTGAGGTAAGGGAATGTGGAGGGATGGAATGCAGGTGGAGTCAGTTACCGGTATTGCTGACTCGCTGGTCACAGAGATACTTGTGAAATAAACCTCTTGAAACTTACATGCTGAGTCCTCTTTCCTGGTAAAAGCAGGCATCGTTTCACACTTGTTTATGCCTACTCCATATAGGAAGACAGCTTTCAATTCTTTCCTTGCTCACAAAGACAGCATCAGCAGGAAAACCCCAGGGCAATTGTTTGTTAGGTGGCTGACGCGTATTTATTAGCCAATGAAATGGCAGAAACGTGCACAGATTTATTTTTGCTCAGTTATATTCCAGGTCCATTCGCTTTAAAATGCACTTTCAAATATGTAGCCCCGTTTGTTCCTCTAGTCCATGCACCCTGAACATATTAGGCTCTATGCTCTTTCATAGACAAAATAATAATGTTGATGTGGCTCTTCTGTAAAAGGCAGCAACACTAGTACATGTGTTTATTACTATAAATATTGTGAACTATCTATTATAACCAATAGGCACATAACTGCAGTGCTCCAGTTACATGACGTAATTAATACTGGCCATTACACGGTTACTTAAAACGTAAAGGCAACTCGCCTTCCCTTAATGTAAAGAACCATTCATAAAAAACAGGAATCTATCTTGAAAAGGCATCATCAACACCCATGAAGTCTCAGAAACTATTGACAAAGCACCACATATGACAATACTGCCCTAAAAATAGCATACTCCAACTCCCGGTCAGTCAATGCCTACCAATATATTGTTATATGGCCTTTTGCCTATCAATGTAGTTGCATTTGCCATGCATTTATCTAATCTACTCAGGAGTATTAAGCTTTCTTCAAAATGACAAGCTTTGAGCCATCATTATATGTGTGGATTTTCGTTGGTGACCTAAAATTGGGGAAAGACACAGAATATGGGCCAGTGAAAAGCTGTGAATCACACAAAGACGATAGCAGACTTCAGACAGGGTAAGGAGGAGCAATGTTTACATCAATAGACACAAAATGCATATTAAGTAAATCCAGGCAAAACGTGCCCAATTTCCTTCGTAGAAATTACAGAAAATACTCAGAATACCAAAAAATATGCAAAATAATGCATTGTTAATTTAAATGAGGTTCTGGCACATTGCTCCCACAAAAATGACGAGGGGACTCGTGGGCTAAAAAAACAGCATGAAAGGCTAGTGAGGCAACTCACTCGAACGGCTATTTTTACAATACTTCAGGCTGCTTCTGTTTGCCTGTTTCTTAGTGTTTCCCTGCCCATCACAGTTCATCTCGACTCTTTTCCTACCTGCCTATATTTTTTATTTTCAATTTACTCTACTTTCCCAGTGTCCAAGTTTTTTTTTTTTTTTTTTTTTCCTCATGTATCTGCTTTTTGTTTTTCTGTTACCTCCATCTGCCAAGAGCAAAGTCAAGCTGTGGATCCCATAAATCCCACTATAGACACTGCTGTGACAGACAGAATATTTATTTTAGGAGGATGTGGTTTTACAGATTATTTGTACAGCATCACCTCCCACTCATGTAGGCAGCAGGCTGCAAGCCCAAAGAGGGGTACACGCTGCGGGAAAGTGTGGTGCAGCATGCACCTCCACAATAGGATTTCCCTCACTCAGCAGAAGGTCATGTACTGATCGGCTGACATTCTCAGTGGTGAGCAGGACTTGGTCAGCATAGAAATGGCGGCAAGGACAAGTAGGTAATGTTTAAAAATGTATTTTTTTTTATTACTTCTTAGGAGGCACATATATATATATATATATACATATATATATATATATATTCAATTAAAAAGAAAGGTTACAGATATGATATAGCTAGGCTCACATTTTAAACATACAAAACCATAGAAATTCAGCTGGTATAGTTAGAGGTATTTCAATTAAATATAACTTGTGCTCTAAGGTAACTGTAACTCATGCCCACGCCATGCACAGTTTCTTTTTTATTAATAATTTTACAAAAAATTATTATGATGTTAAAAAATGTCATGATTGCTGTAATATCTGGGGTAATTAGCAGTGCCTGGCGAGGGTGCAAATTATAGTTACCTTAGGGCACAAGTTATAGTGGCCAGGCCCTGTAGTCAACCTCCTATTACCACCCAACCCCGCACCATGCATGGCCTATAGCCCTGCGCGGAAACCCCCCTATAACCACCCAACCCGGTGTATGCATGGCCTTTAGCCATTCTTTGTGGGGTTTGGCATCAGGACCTGGCCTGCAGCCAGTCTCTGTAGCCAACCACCTTATAACCTCCAAACTCCATGCCACGCAAGGCCTTCAGCTGTGCACAACAGGGGTTTGCCATAGGGTCTGGCCTGTGGCCAAACCTCAATAACCACCCAACACCGCACCATGCACAGCCTTTAAAGCCCTGATGGACCAAGGCTAGGGGTTTAGGATAATGGTACCCTGCCCCTTTTCTTTGTAATTTTTTTTAGGGCAATTGGCTGAAACAGAGTCCTAAAATGGCTGCCAACACTGCCCGTTTGAAGTGTTGACAGCCAATAAAATCTATGCACGAGTTTGGGAGTATTCACAAAGTCAATGAGACCCTACATATAGAAATTAAGATTTCCATTAATTTCTCTTAAACTACTGAACAGATTTTAACCAAATAATTTAAATGGTAATCTGCGGACCAAATGGTACCTATCTGCCAAGTTTGGTTGAGTTCCATCTAGCAGTTTGGGCTACAGGTGTGTCTAAATATTCTATTGGAATTAACATGGGAAGCACACTTTTTTTTACCTCCCTTTTTCTCTGCCCAGCCTGACGGATCCCCCCAAAACTTTTTATGTACAACAAGATTTTAGAAGGCACATTTTTCACATTTTTTTTAAAAAAATTGAGAGGTTCGTCAAGCAGTGCCAAAGATATAGGCAAGTCAAAAACGCTTTTTCTATGGAAACTAGGTCCTAATTATAACTACCTACATATATATATATATATATATATATATATGTGTGTATATATTTTTTTTTCACCACTTCATCCCTTACAAAGAAACGCCTCAGTCACGCGATATCTCCATCAAAATGAATTTATTAGGCAAGATAAACACTCACCCGACGCGTTTCGGGAATCCAAGCTCCTGTGTTCACGGGCCTATTATATATGTATATATATATATATACATATATATATATATATAGAGAGAGAGAGAGAGAGAGAGATAGTGCAGCACGATAGCGTGATCATATTCGTGGTCATTTATATATATATATATATATATATATATATATATATATATAATATATAGGACGCAGAACAGCCATGGGAATTTCCTTCTCGCCAAGCTATTCAAATCTCACCATGGAATGGTGGGAGAGGGAAATAGCTTGGAGAGAAGAAAATCAAATATATATGACTTTTTGGATGTAAAAATATATGTAAGAGAAGGAAAATTGAAAACAACTCTTTTTCGAAAACCAACTGTGACGAATAGCATAATACAGGGAAAGAGCTTTCATCCGAAACATCGAATAAAGAACATACCATATGGAGAATTTCTAAGGCTACGGAGAAACTGTTCAAATGATGAAGAAATGTTACATCAATATGGAAAAATGAAACAAAATTTTTTAAAGAGAGGATATAAGAAGAGTGATATCAATCAAGGAATGCAAAGAGCCAGTCAAATTGAGAGAAATATACTCAGAGTACAGAATAAAAAGGAAAGCAAAGATAAGAATGAAAAAATAAGATTAATACTGAGATACAGCAAGGAAAACTTTGTAATTCATAACATTTTGGAAAAGTATTGGAACTTGTTCTACAGAGACCAAGACAATAAAGATAAAGTTGGAATAAATGCCTCAATAACTTACAAGAAAGCACCCTCACTGAATGACATGCTTGTGAAAAGCCACTTCTCAACACCTTCAAAAGAAACATGGCTTAGTAAAAATAAAAATGTGGCTTTTTGAAGTGTAAAAAATGTAAAGCGTGTAAGATTGGAGTTAATAAAGTAAATTTTGAAGAATACACCTGAAAACAAGTACAAATAAATCAAAGGATTACTTGCGAAACGGAATATGTGATACATGTCATAAAGTACGTTGGAAGTACAATATGCCACCTAAAAAAACGAATTAAAGGACACATAAGAGTGGTACAAAATAAAGATACGAGCTACGCATTGACAAAACATCACTTACAACATACAGTGAAAATTGGACAAGTATGAAATACTATGGCATAGCACATGTGGAAAAAGCAAAAGAGGGGAAACAGAGAACAAATACTCCAGAGATAATAATTAAGGTACATTATATGGCTCCGAACAAGGTCACCTTTTGGGCTCAATGCAGATGAAGAACTCCATGTACATCTGTATTTGAGACAGAAGAAATAATAGAGGAAAAAATCTAGAAAGAAACAAGGCAAAATATGTGCAGAAATATATTTTTGAGGTCTAGACATAAATTATCAAATAAAAAGAAGGGTAAATATACAAAGGAACAATCAAAAATGGAAGCAGTCCTGAGTGAAATCTGTCCAACTTAAGTACAATATTATGCCACAAAGAATGGGGAAATGTTGCCCAAACAGCCACTGAGAGATCAATTTAACATAATGTGTGACTTCATGACTTATGTTTCCTGAGAACAATAATGACAAGATGTCATGCCACAAATAATGCAGGGAACATTGCCCAAACAGCCACAAGGAGCTTAATTTAAGATAATGTTTGACTATACGATTCATGCTGTCTGAAAACAGCAATGACAAGAAATAGCCACTATAATGAATTTTAATGAATATCCTAAAAAGAATAAATAAAATATAAAAACCAGGATAAAAGAAAGGACAGTCAAAAGTAACAAAGATGTTGCAACAAACTAATGCTATATAATCATAATAATAAATGTATAGATTGATTGTTTTTAAAGGAGAAAACAGAACGTCCACTCCCATAAGGCCTCATTATGGCTGAGTGGGAGGTAGGATATAAAAGGTGGAAACAGAAAAGGGCGAACATGCCGAGAACAAGACTCTTGCAGTCGAAACATGTTGGCGTTTACTTGCGTGGTGAAAATAAAGAAATAGAAAATTAATTGTTTCCTGCAGTGCGATTTCGTAAACTTCTGGCTGCAGCGATTAAAACAGAGCAAGATCGGGCTCTGGCAATCAGTGCGCTGTGATTGAACTGACCGTGGAGGCAATATATATATATATATATATATATATATATATATATATATATACACATACACACATATATATATATATATATATATATATATATATATATATATTCACTAAGAAAACGGTTACTGAGATGTTATAGTTAGGTTCACATTTCACACGCACTGAACAAGAGAAATTCAGCAGTGATAGTTAACTGAGCTAACTATACCTTGCATCCCCGTGATGCACTACATATGACCTCACACATTACTTCACTCATGACATGGTCAGTGACATCACTGATTACATCACTGATGACATCATTCACTGAGTGTGAGTAGTTCTATGGATGTGCGACTGGGTGGGTGAGGGGTCTATGTGGTTGATCGGATCAAGAGAGAGATGCACTAATGAAATTACATACAGATAAGATGTGGGACTGGGTGTGAGAGCGGGGCTATTTGGTTGATCAGATCAAGGGATTGATGCACTAATGAGATTACAAACAGATGAGATGATAGAAATTAAGCCTGCGGATAAAGGCAGAAACACTGTCATCCAGAACAAAGAGGATTACATCAACGAAGCCAAACGGCAATTGCCGTAAAATAATGTTATGTTAAATTGAAGTCCAGTCCAATGGAATAACACAGGCAAGAATTACACATTCTTGAATGAGTGGCTGGAATCGAATTGATTAAGATGAAATAAGTATTTAACAGTAGAAAATCCCATCATTCCTACAATTTATTTTCTCCCTTAAATTCAGAAGAACCTGAAGAAACCACCGGGGAGACCAATCATCTCAGCAAAAGGGTCATTATTTTTAACCTGTATCGAATTACATTGACCACTTTTTGGCCCCACTTACAAATAATCCAATCTCACATCTAAAAGATGTGGAAGATCTCCTACAGGAGATACCCTGGCAAACTAACTACAAATTTATAACAATGGATGTTATATCCCTTTACACCAGCATTGAAAAGTATATTGGAATCAGAGCATATGAGTATTTTCTGCAGAAAAGGAAAATTCACCATTTCCAACATAATAAAATGCCAGTGAAAATGATCTCAATGTTTTTGGTTTACCAAGAGGTGAGAGGAACTGCTATGAGTTTTCAGCATCTCCCAGCTACACACACCTCACTATGGGCTGGTGGGAGGAGCAAGTGGCATGGGCACCAGAGAATGAGGGATATGTACAAGAAATTGTTGTGTGGCTCAGATTTATTGATGATTTATTCGTAATCTGGGATGGTAAGGTGGTAGATTTTGAGGAATATTTGTGATCTTAAATAACAACATGGGAAATCTGAGGTTCACATATGAAGTATGTGAGACATTTTTGGACATCAAGATTTATATACATGGAGGTATGATCCAATCCACAATTCACAGAAAAGGAACATCCACAAATGCAGTCCTCCATGCGGAAAGTTTTCATCAAACAAACTTGAAGTGAAGCATCCCTTATGGGGAATTCCTTTGAATAGAGAGATATGGCTCACAGAGAGCAGAACAAGAGAAACATGACATGAGTTCAGCTAAATGTTTTCTGTCTAGATGATCCCCAAAATATGTGATCCAGAAAGGGATGAAAAAATTAGAACCAGCAGAGAGAACGTAAATTTTGGTTGAAAAAGGAAAAAAGAAGGAACAGAAAGGAATAAGGTTGATTACCACATTTTCAGAGGAAGCAAAAGCATTGAGAAGGATCCTTGAGAAACATTGTGGACTATCACAGTTGGATGCAACAGTAAAGGAAATTGTGGAGAACCACCCTCAAATAACATTCAGAAGAGTCAAAAATTCAAGGGACAGTTTGGTTCATATCCATTTTGAGAACAACAAGAAACAGTGGATGACTAACCCATTGTTCTGAGGGTGTAAACAATGTAAGGCATGCAGAACTGTGAAGAATGTGCACGAATTTAGAACATTCACAGACCAAAAATGGAAGATCAGGCTGAATATGACTTGCAGAAGCAAATTTGTGGTATATGTGAGTGAATGCCCATATGGGAAACAATATATTGGAAGTACTATCTGTGAATAGAAAAAAAAGAATCTTAGAACATATCAGGGCAACGATCACGAAATACAGGAGCAATGCTATTGCCAAACACATGGAGACACACCACTCAATTGATTAAAAAAAGATGACATTCTATGCAATAGATCGAATAGAAAGAACACTCTTACTCCAAACAGTGGCCCCAATGAAGAACTTCATGTTCACCTTGGCTCATAAAAATAAGAAGTGTAAGGATGGTAATAAAAATGAATTGGTAAAGAACAGCATGGAATGAACATCAAGAATGATGAACATTCAAGGAACTCTTTAAGGTAAAATGCCCCTGTGATGAAAGTATGATACAACAAATAAGAGGTGAAAAGGACATATGTTTCTAGGTGCATTGCACGGCTGAATACTTTGACAGGCGATTGGACACCTGGATCAAGGGTAATGTACTTCTCAGCGGGAAGTTTTAGTGTGGATGGCATAATATTAGGGTCAAGTGTGAAATATAACATGAAACAATACAAAGATGAAGAGGAGCACATTAAGTGACAAAGAGACATGGAACACCCTTAGGAGATGGAAGCCCCAAATAGAAGTGGAGATTTGGGAGGTGGCCCATACACAAACCAATAGAAATTCAGGTGGCCAGACGCCTTGGAAAAAAGCAGTGATCCCCTCATATTTGGAATAAAGAAGTATGAATAATGGATATAATGTGATTAGAAACATATCATGGGCTAACTCCAATATAGCCAGTATAAGGGAATGAGGTGCTAAATAATACAAAGGAAATAAAAGAGTGCTCGTCCACACCAGTGTGGTGTTTATGAACATGAAATGGGGGCTGAACCAAAGACATACTGAGCGGCAGATAGGGTTGATGGTGATTAGACACCTTGAATGTAGTGAAGTGTTGCCACATTGTGAGCATGAGGGAAAAGTGAATATGTGAGGAAATGTTGAAAAATTCATACATTGGCATCCAAGGTAAATGTATTGTAAAATAACTAAGCAAGAAAGAACAAGGCATAACAGACATTTAGGGGCTGATTGTGAGTTCAGCTGATGGTTTACACTATCTGCCGAACTTCTGATGGGGAGGTTGCCGCCATACTGACTACCTCCCCACTGGCCCCATTAAGAGTTTCCGGTGGAAACCTGAGTTTCCGCCCACTGGCCTAGCAGGAAACAGCCTACATCATTGTCTCCAGCTCATAATTGAGCCAGAGGCAATGCTGTGGAGAGCAGGGTGCACCAGCACCCTCACAGTGTTCACTGTCTACAAAGCAGACAGTGAACATTGCGATGGTGCTGGCCAGGGAGGCCCCTGCATTGCCCATGCCAAGTGCATGGGCAGTGCAGGGGCACCCCTGGGGCCTCCTGTGAACGTTCCCTGCCAGCATTTTCATGGGTGTGGTACCTCCAGGAAACCGCTGGCAGAGAAGGGGGCCGTAATCCCCAGGGCAGCACTGCTTGCAGTGCTTCCCTGGTGGATTAGGACCGCCACCACCTGCGGACCGCCGGGATCTCTGATCCTGGCTGAGCTGGCAGTTCCCTGGTTGCCCGACCACCAGGGTTGAAATATGGTGGTCAGACTGCCTCATTGGCAGCGTCCAACCACCATCTGCAAGTCTTGTGGTCTAGTGACCGCTAGACTAGTAATGAGGCCTTTAGTGTGCCTATGACAACCAGAATACACCATAATAGAACTGAGACTTCAAGTAAAATGATTGATATTGTTGTGGTTCACAAATGCTTTGGAACATGATAATACAGGTGCTCCTGTTTAATCCAATGATTTGTTAGCATGGTCAGAAATGGAAAGTGGAAATAGAAAAACCTTGTAGGAATTTATGTATTAATGGTTCACTTTAATTTAAGGATGGGTGATGGTAAACAGAATACGTAATAAGCAGTTGTGGGTTTTAAACACAGAAAATGGTCTGTGAAGTTTGAAGTTATCTGCGAGCAATGTCAAGGATGGACCGAAGCACGTCAGACACTGTGGTGCTGTATGGGTGTAGAAGACTAATGGAGAAACAATAAAATAGTGTTACCCACAACAGTGCGACACAAGGTTGTTCGTGTGGAGCAACGGTTGGTGCAATAAAGAGCAGCATGGTAAAGACGCATGAGTAACGCACCCTGCAGATGTCAAAGTGCGCCGAAGTCCGAACGTGGACTGAATAGGAGCAATTCATATATCTGTTTCTTCACTATTAATAACTTTGCTTTCACTTGACAAATCTCCATAAAACTATGCAGTTTCGTGGTGATTGGTCAATTCAATGCAAATATAAAAGGGGGGACCCAAAATGCATTTTTCCACCAATGCATTTTCATTAGACTTTTGTATTGGACGTAGTGAAAAAAAAGCTGAACAGATTTGCGTGAAATTTGTCAGGATTAGACATTATGCTGCACAAGTGATCTTTTTGGGTAATACAGAGAAGTAGGGCAAGTATTTTTTAAGTTATAAGGCATTTTAACTTAGTGAGATCTGTTGTTGTGGTATTTTTGCAAAATTTCATGGGATTTCATGGAAGTACTGCACCACATAGTGATGACAAGTCATTGTATGATTGGCTAATGACTGCCTTTACAAACGTTAAATCAAATATAACATGTGAAACCCTTGTAAACTAATGGAACTAAGGTATAAAGATCAGTAATATACAAAAAATGTTCCGAAGGCAATCATTTAAATAGAGCTTGATGCACAGGTAGGGGAACAGAATACAAACATCCTGCTTTCAATAAATAACAAATAAGAAATTATTTAGTTTTAATGAAGCCATTTTTCACAATCTTCAAAAGACAATTCCATACAGTATTATGGTGCTAAATGGGACGGTGTAGTGTAAGTGAAGGTAAGTGGCAAAAGAAAGTGCAGAAAAATATGTACAGTGCGCATAATACAAACATGGTTCAAACAACAGGACAAAATATACGATAAAGAGGAACAGCAATGCAGTCAAATTCACAATTTTTGTACCACATTAATCTTTTCATTAATATAGTGATGATTAGTACATAAAAGTCGACATTTGGAAAGAAGTAATTTGGCAGGGTCTTCCTTCACACAGACCAAGTGTGAAGTAAATTAGACCGTCAAATAGGAAGTAAAGTTCCTGAGGGCACATTGGAAAAAAGTCCTCCTCTCAAATTAAAGGGTAGTCACTGCAAGCTACACATCAAAATACTTTCCCGCAGGACCACCACCTCACTTTTCAGTCTGCCAGATTACCTTAGTCAGGTAGACGGACAAATGAGGTATGTCATTTAGAGATTATGAGCAATGGATTTAATAAAACTAAATAATTTCTTATTTGTCATTTGTTGAAAACAGGGCTTGTTTTACTATGATTCCCTGCCTATGCATCAAACTTTACTTGCCTTTGGAACGTTTTTTACAAATGTTAAAGGCAGTCATTTTGTTGTTAGGTACACCTTGCTTGTGTTCTGCATTTCGCTCTTAGATGTGAGTGAGTATTAGGTTTGATGCTTTTCCTCTACCTATTACCACTTTAAGAAAGTGGTAATAGGTAGGGAAAAATGTTTCTATATATTTAAAAATATGTATGGAGTACTGAAGTACTGTCTCTGAAGTACCCTGGTAACAAAAAGTAATTACATTTTATTTTAAATTAAAAATACACTTTAGTACCCTCTATTTTACAAATATAGGATACTATAGTCTAATTGCCATTTTCAACATATTTAAATTATCAGTAAATGTCTATGTAGTACATCAATAATACCCACAACTTACTGCAATACTTCAAAAATGATTTTTAAAATGCGCAGTTTTCCCTAAACTGCTGTAAAAATATATATAAAATTATAAATGCATTTCTCTACCTGCTAACACTTTAGTAAAGTTGTAATAGGTAGGTAGCAACAATAAAACCTACTACTTATCTATACCTAAGACCCTAACCCAGAGAGCAGTGAAACGTAGACCGCAGACAAAACGTCATGAAAATGACATGATTGCCTTTTACCTTTGGTAAACCAAGCTATTAGCCAATAACATATTACCTTGCTTATGTACTGCTTTATACAGCAAATGTACCACAGTATACCATGGCACAATATATAACTAGACCGCCAGACTTGCAGATGGTGGTCAGACCGCCAGGGAAACGCCAGCCCCTCCAGAATCGGAAATCATGGTGGTCTGGAGGTGACAGCGGACCTAATCCGCAAGCAACACTGTCTCTTCTCTACCAGCGGTTTCATGGCGGTACCACTGCCATGAAATTGCTGGCAGAGAATGGGTGCAGGGGTCCCAGGGTGGCCACTGCACTACACTGCCCATGCACTTGGCATGGGTTGTGCAGCCCCCCCCCGGTCAGCACCCTCTTAATGTCTTGTAGACAGTGAACATTGGAAGGGTGCTGGTGCACCCTGCGCTCCATAGCATTGCTGCCGACTCGAGTACGAGCCAGAGACAATGCTGTAGGCAGTTTCGCGCTAGGCCAGCAGGCTGAAACTCAGGTTTCCTCTCTCTGACCTTGCAGGAAATTCCTAATGGGGCTGGCGAGGAGGTAGCTAGTACTGCAGCAACCTCCCAGTCAAAAGTTCGGCGGATAGTGTAAACCGTCCACCGGACTCATAATCAGCTCCTAAGTATTTTTAAAATTATAACTCTAAAACTACTTACACTGTTCACACATACTACCAAAAATGGCCATTACACCCAATAATATGTTTTCCGGCCACATTACATCTACATCCTTTAACACACTTTCACGCCACATCTGTTTCAGTTACCACACTCTTCTGTATGCCACTATTCTTTGTGCCACCGCACACCACTCCAATCCTAGCTATTACAGCCCATGCCAGTGCTCTACGCCACCCCACCCCACTGTATGCTAATTCACTGTATGCCACTCTACTCTACCCTACTACACTCTATGCCACTCCACTCTGAGCCACTACACTGTACGCTATTACACTCTATGCACTCTGTTTTATGACAGTCCAGTGTATGCCAATGCACTGTGTGCCCTTCCACTCTATGCTTCCATTGTACACTACCCAACTGTACATAACTCCACTTTATGACACTACAGTATACACTATTACCCACAGATCCCCTTCTCCTCACCCCCTTCATCACAGTGAGATATATCCCATCTCATGTACAGAAAAAAAGAACACAGGAATGCTAGTATCTTTTGCCCCACCCCCTCCTGCTGGGGCTACACAAGCAGTTCCTACCCAGCATTCCTCCTGTTCTTTTTTCTGTCACCATCAGATGAAGAGGATGAGGAATGGGGGTTGCCCCTGCTGGGCTTAGTTGATCCTGGATGCTGTTCATCTCCGGCTGGTGTGTCAGCAGGGCAGAGATGCCGACTGCTAGAAAGACAGCTCTCCTGGTTTTCGGGGCTTGCCTTGAGAAATGTGGGTGTCCTGGTTTATGTGGTGCTGTTTTCAGGGAGAGGTCCTAAGTTGGATGATGTTGGGCACCTGGCTTCTGGGTCATTTGGTGGCGCATGCGCACTGGTGTAGGAAGTGACTCAGGCATAGAAGAGCTTCAAATATCAGTGTTTTGTGTTCTCAGACAGAGTGCTGCTTCCTCCTTACTTAAGCACTGCAGGGAGAGAATGGATGACAGACGGTGGAGGCTGATAAAGGAGATATTAGGAGAAATTAAAACTGAGCAGCTAAGGCATAGGCAGGTGTTGCCACTGCCCTCTTCTAGGTCTTTAGGGTCTGAAAAAGAGGTCCCTGGGACAGAGGAGCATAAGAGAAAGTATATTGCTCATGAAATGCATGGGATTGCCTGAGGAGGAGGCTCCAGGCTCTTCTGCTGGGTCATTTCTTCGTCAGTTTAAGAGTTCTGCGTAGTTGGATGTGCCTGTTCATCCCTGTATTTCTGAACTCATTAAAAGGCAATAGAAGGATCCCGACAACATAATTATGCCTTGTTTCATGGCAAAGTTGTATCGGTTGCAGGATATGCAGTGAGATTTCTTGGATTCTACCCCTATTGGCTCTTTTGTGGCCAGTTTGGTGAGGCGAGCATCCCTGGCAGAAGAGGCTGTCATTAAGGATTCTGTTGATAAAAAGATGGATGCAGCCTTGAGGAAAGTTTATTCTGGCTCGCATCTGGCTCTGAGGGCTGGATATATAGGGCCCAAGTGGCTCAGTCTTTGATTTCAGACTTCAAGGCCCTCTTCAGGTCTATAGTGGATGGCTCAGACTGTTCTGGGTTGCTGGAGCTCATCGAGCGTCAAGTCAAATATCTGTTTGGCATCTCCTTTGATGTGGTCCAAGCAGCGGCCCTGTGTGGACCGGGAGAAACTTGGTTTCAAAGGACTGGTAGATGGATTCTTCCTATAAAGCGTCAGCACTCAGGCTTCATTTTCAGGGTGCTCAGTTGTTTGGGGCCGAGATGGAGGAGAAGCTCCACAAGTAGTTTAGGGAAAAGAAGCATTCCTCCTCCCTGAAGCAGTGATCTTCTGAGAAACTCTTTGTGAACCCAAAGATGCATTTTCATCAGTCCTCCAGGAGGTAGCCTCATCAGGGGAGGATTCAGGCTCAGAGGGGTAGAGACAGAAAGGCCAAGTCACCCCTAAAACCTTGCTCCTGGCTATATGATGGTGGATCATGAGGGGACTGTGGGGAGTCATCTTCAAAGATTTCTTCCAGTGTGGAGGCATCTGTTTCTGATGCTTGATTGCTGGACATCCTTTAGGAAGGATACAGGATAAATTTTTCAACTCTGCCACATTCCTCTGGTATGAGGCCTATCCCTCTGCCTAAATGGTGCAGACCTTGCCCTTCAAGATGAATACTCTACAGAGGACCATTCCTCTGGTAATCATGCACCACCTGATGTGTACTTTGTATCTAAAGGATGTGTATCATCATTGTCCAGTTCATCCTCTACAAATTAACACGCACAACAAAAACAGTCACTCCCTTCTAATGCAATCCAAAAATGATTCAATTTTAATAAATAGAGCCACTGATCATTAACTTGAAACATTTATAAAAAGAGTGCACCGATCCACGTTTTGGTGTTACCCAGAGATTGAGACAGCTTCTTCAGGATGCCAAAACTTGAGGGGGGAGATGAAGTGGGGATAGTGAAGGAATCCCAAACACCAGACGGATCTGAAACCAAACATAAGAAAAACAAGGATCAGGGCTCAAAATAAAGAGGTAAGATAAATCAACCACATACTTTATAACTGGCTGATTGTGTCAACCGCCTCTTTCTGATGACTCATTCATAGCAGTGCCTTAGGATAGAGTACTCACAATCTGTGTTGTCAAGAAAAGATTAGAAACATGCTCCCCATGTGTCAAGATGCGTGCCAGACGACACTAAGGATGAAAGATAGACACACCGTAAGAATAAAATGAATCAATCAAAACAAAGTATAGGTCCCCAGTCCTGTGACACCAATATAATAGAGACCTTGCACCATCTTCCCATAACCTCAATATGTACATTTTGTGTTCTCACTATGAGTGACAAGGAGAAATTACTCTACTGGAGTATGGTCCAAGTATCAAGAAATCTCCAGAGATGCAACAAGAGTACAGAAACGCCGTTCAGAGGGAGGGCTACCAGCAAAGGTTGAAGATGAATGTCCTCTGACAAAGCCTTAATAGTTGGTCCTGGTGAACTCCTTCCAGATCTGGCAAATGAGGGGACACAATGAAAATTGCATCCCACATACCCGTCTGGCCCACACACAATAGCATCACAACACTCGTATACCTTACCTTAAAATTACTGGCAACTAACAAGGAAGTCCGTGAGACATGGCCTCTAGATATCCCAGGTTGAATTACCACTCTTTTCAAACCGCCAGCTGAGCCAGGAACAGATAAAGGATAACGATACAAGATGTCCAAACCTTATCTGTAAAAAGAAATACATCACAGGGTATAGAGTATCCATCAACCATATGGAGTGGGGTAACCCAGAGGGGCACAGACAACCTAATCTCATTTACTGTAATGGGACAAGTCCAACTATATAGAAAGAATTGTAAGAAACTGTTACAAAAAAACAGCAGTAACTTTCTAAGTAACAAACATAGAGAACTAATGTTAAAGAATAAGCATAATCTTAAAACACAAGACCAAGCAAAGAAAATAAACATGCGGAACGAAAAGTACCAGGGAACAGTTGTACATGGCCAAAAACAGAGGTCTATAACACAAACAAAGGTAACCATCTACGACATAAGTGTAAATAAAATACTAATAAAGTAGCTGACACCATGGACCGTACTTACTTTTTTGATCTCAGATCATCACGCCTGCGCACTTCTGAAGTGCATCCCATGGATCTCGATGTTGAAAAGAGAAATACGCTAAAGATCCGACCCAGTAAAAATACAGTCACCAAGGGGAAGCAGAAATGATAAATCAGGAGAGGCTGGGCCACCGCCGCGGTCAGGAGCACCATCTTAGAACAAGTAAGAAAACACCAAAGTTAAGACTTCACACTCCAAGACAAAACAAAGACATAAACACAAAAAAATCGGGATCATGTATATGGGCCCGCTAGGTATAAAAACTGCCTCATATCACTGACCAATCTCGGTACATACAAAACAACAAACTCAATAATCTGACATGCATACAGCATAGGGATCATCAAACAAGGCGCCATCTTAGACAAACAATTAAAATGTAAAATATACAGAATATATAAATGGAAAAACAAGTGAAGGATAAACAGTATTTAATGACCAACAGGCAAAAGACCGGCATCAAAAGTGGGACAACATATGTATACGGCAGCATCACTGCATAGCCCAAAAGAAAAAAGCAAATGTCTGCTCAATTCAAATAAACACCCACAAACTTGCGTATGAAGGTACTTCCACAGGAATAAATATAGGATCCCTCCCAGGCAGGTACAAGAATGATGCAAAGCCTAAACTAGATACCAAAAACTCATACTAGAGGAACTTCATGACTTGAGAGGAACAAAGTGCTAGGACCTACCCTATAAAGCAGAGGTCTTCAAACTGGGGGGCGGGCCCCCCTAGGGGGGCCTCAAGTGATCCCGGGGGGGCACCAAACTCTGGCCAAAATAAATATTATACAGATAACATGCCTTTGTTTTAAGCAGAAGCATGTAATTGCAGTTTTAAAAAGGTAACAGTACTTAACTGCAATGTTTAAATAAGTAAATAGACATATTTAAACATTGCCATCTTTCTAAAATAATTGTGAAAATTCTGAGGGGGGCCCAAAGATTTTTATTTTTCAACTGGTGGGGCACGGCATTAAAATGTTTGAAGACCACTGCTATGAAGGGAGAGAATAAATAACCCCTGCCTGCAGTTCAGATGATCTCTTTCTCCCTCTGAATTGATTAGTTGAGTCCTTGCTTATATGTACCCAAAGTAAAAATCCAAAACACTTCTTTGTTTCTGTGCATTTTTCTTGCATCTTGTCTACTTATTACCTTCACCTTTTCAATTCTGAATAACTCATCTTCATCCAATGTTTCACTAAGGGACCTCCCATTCTGTGATTATGTAGGCAGATTTATGTTCTGCAAATCTAGTCCTAAATTCCCCACCTGTTTCTCCAATATACCCTAGTTGACATGGACTCCTAATGAGATAAACTACATTAGGTATTATACCATTAGTCATGTCCGTTAAGATGATTCTCTCTTTTCCCCATTGCAGAATGCTGCCTACTATCACTTATTCATATACTCGACATGATCCATATTTATGGTTTTTCCAGACCGGATTTGGTCCTGTGATGGATGTTTAGAGAAAGTAGATGTTACCAAGATGTTCCGTAGGTTGTGATTTCTCCTGAAGCAAAACATTTGTTTTGGCATCCTGTCCAATTCATCCTCTACACCAGCAGTACCTGAGATTCTGCTTCAGGGAGTGGCATTTTGAGTTCCGCGTCTTGCCTTTTGGGCTGAAGTTAGCATCTTGGGTATTCACGAAAGTGGTGGCACCTTTAGTGTGTTAATTCATCGGCAGGGAGTCCATCTGTATCCATACTTGGATAATTGGCTTCTTCATGTTCCCAAAAGGATTCAGCTGCTTCAGGACCTGGCCTTTGTCTGCTCTAAGGTTAAGATGCCTGGGTATTTCAATCAGCAAGTGCCAGTTGACTGCTTTCAGGGATCTGACATTCACAAGGGCACATTTTTGGACAGACCTCAACAGGGTGTTCCTTCCAGAGCCAAAGGCAGTGATGCTGAGGTCTTTGGCCTTGCACATCATGGGTTGTACTAACTACCAGTGAGACGGTGGTTGAGGTTGTTGAGGCACATGGAAACACCAGTGTTCACAGTGCCCTGGGCTCGTTTTCATCTTTGTCCCCTGTGGTCTCATCTTCATTCTTAATGGAACCCACTGTCTTGGAATTTCAAATGTATGGTACCAGTGACTATGGTGGTTGTCGAGGTCCTGAGGTGGTGGACTCAGCTGGACTCTCTTTTAACAGCGATGAGTCTTCAGCTGGATCCTCCTTTAGTACTCATAACAGATGCCACCTCCCTGTGGTGGGGGGACCACTCTGGGGAACAGGTCATTCTGGGCGAGGTGGTCCCTAAAGGACAGCAGGTACTCCTCCAGCTGGAGGGAACTCATGGCTGTGTACAGGGCAGTGATGGGGTTCCAGTCATTGCTGGTAGGTTGCAATCTGATTGTCAGGCCCAACAATCAGGTCACTGTGCCATAACTGAACAACCAAGGGCGGAGTTGGTCCAGATCCTTCAATGCTGTGGCTACCCTGATTTTTTAATGGGAAGACAGTACCTGCAGTCACTAGTGGCACTGCATGACAGAGGGGTGGACAATGGTGTGGTGTATTCCCTCAGCAGGTTGTTTCCTCCTTTCCAGGACCTGTCTCTGACAAGCGGTGTGTTTCATCAGCTGTGCAAGAGGTTTGGTGTGCCATTTCTAGACCTATTTGCTTCCCCAGGTCATTACTTAGGTTCCCTGGTTTTGCTCCTGGGTTCCTCTGGTGGGCCATGGGGTTGACTCTGTGATGGGCGGATCACCTGTTGTATGCCTTTCCTCCGGTGCCTTTGATTCCTCCTCTATCGGCCAGGTTATCGGGGGAGGCCAAGTTGATGATAGTGGTTGTCCTGTTTTGGCCCAGCCACTCATGGTTTTCCAGGCTCAAAATGTTGGCAATTCAGGGCCCTTGAATGATTCCATGCTCTCCTTCCCCTCTCAGGTCCACCCCTTCCTATCACTACAGCGGCTTTGTATTTTGGTTTGGAAGTTGAGAGGAGGGGGCTAACCCAGCATTTAGCAGAAGCTATCCAAAATGTACCCAAGCATTCCACTTTGTGCTTTTATGAGCAGCGTTGGGGTAATTTCCAGCAGTGGTGAACCCCTCTCTAGCTTTCTCCACTGGATTGTCAGCTGAGTAATGTTTTGCAGTTTTTGTGGGAAGTATTTGAGAAACGTCTAGCAGTCTCCACTTTTCAGGATCAGTGGGCTATTATTGCTTTTAGTTCTCCGTTTGAGAATCTGTAGGACACAGAGAAATTGGTGGCAAGATTGCTGCACAGTTTTTCTCTTTCCCGGTCTTTGATAAAGCCATTGTTTACCTTGTGTTGCCCTTCCCTTTAGTGCTGAAGGTAGTGGTTTCTTCTCCCTTTGAGCCTTTGGAATTGTCAGACATTAAGTTTGTCATTTTTAAGTTGGTGTTTTTGGTAGCCATAACTTCGGCTCATTGCATTGGGGAATTGGGGCCCTTGATGGCTACGGAGCCTTATTTGTATTTTTCAGAGGGCACTGTGATTCTACATCTTGACCCCTCCTTTGTTCCTAAGGTTGCATCCCAGTTCCGAGGAGGTGATTCTTCCAGCCCTGGATCCCGAGTCTGGGTCATCAGAGACTTAGTGGTCCCTGCTGGATGTGCGGAGAGCTCTGATGGTCTATTTGGACAGGACAAAGGGGGTCATTCCGACCCTGCCGGGGACCACGGAAGCACCGCCAACAGGCTGGCGGTGCTTCCAGGGCCATTCTTGCCGCGGTCAGAAAAGGGGAACCGGCGTTTTCCCGCCAGATTTCCCCTGGCCCAGGGAATCCTCCATGGCGGCGGTGCTTGCAGCTCCGCCATGGGGATTCCGACCCCCTTCCCTCCACCCTGTTTCTGGCGGTTTTCACCGCCAGAAACAGGGTGGCGGGAACGGGTGTCGTGGGGCCCCTGGGGGCCCTTGCACTGCCCATGCCCGTGGCATGGGCAGTGCAGGGGCCCCCTAACAGGGCCCCATAAGGATTTTCACTGTCTGCTTTGCAGACAGTGAAAATCACGACGGGTGCAACTGCACCCGTCACACCCCTGCAACTCCGCCGGCTCCATTCGGAGCCGGCTTCCTCGTTGCAGGGTCTTTCCCGCTGGGCCGGCGGGCGTCCGCCGGCCCAGTGGGAAAGCCAGAATGGCCTCCGCGGTCTTTTGACAGCGGAGCGGCCAAGTGGCGGTTCCCGCTTGACGGGCGGAGGTAGGAATGAGGGCCAAAGTCTTTTCGTAAGATGGACTTGTTGTTTGCCTCATTTTGTTCCTCTTTTAGAGAGGATAAGTCTTCTTCGTTGCCTAGTAGACATTGGATCAAACAGTTAATTTCACTGACATATTCCTTTTCTGCTGCACTTCCTCATCTGGGATTCAGGGGAGATCCACCAGGGGGTTGTAGCTACCTAGGATGAATTGAAGGGGGGTGTCCATTTAGGAGATCTGTGGGGCTGTTATGTGGGCTTTCCCAAATATCTTTGTGAAACATTACCAGCTTCAGAGTGCGTTGTATGACAGTACCAAGTTTGGGTTGGGAGTGTTGCATTCTGTTGTACCTTGATTTACCCTTGTTTATTCTTTTTCTGTGTCATGAATAAATCACTTATGGTGCTGCATTCCTATGATGGTATCTGGTGTTTTATTCGGGTGCATATGAATGCCAAATGGTTGACTTGGGTATTCTCACTTGTGATGAAGGGGACAAGGCCAAAGGGGGAATGTCCAATTACTTACCAGTAATCTTCATTACTCCTGGTCCTGTTGTACCTGTCCCATTCATCATGCCCATCCCTCTCTCCTGGGCTGCCGGCCTTCATATGGTATGGGTTTGGTAGTTCAGGAGGAATGCTGGGTAGGTACTGCTTGTGTAGCCTACAGCAGGAGGGCGTGGGGCAGTAGGTACTAGCATTCCTCTGTTCTTTTTTTCTGTACATGAGATAAGATATATCTCACTTATTATGAATGGGACAAGGACAACAGGACCAGGAGTATTGAAGGTTACCGGACATTGGGCATTCCACTTTATGTCACTCCACTGTCCACCACTTCACCACTTCACTGTACACCACTGCACTGCATGCTATTCCGATGTACGCTACTGCACTTTATGCCACTAAACTGTATGACATTCCACCATACAACGGTCCACTGGTGGCAGCTGGTGAACTTTGGAAGTGGGGGGCATAGACTGGTATGTACAGCTTGAAATTACAATACATGATCATGGGAATGTCTGTTCTTTGTGTGAGTTATATAATACTGCTGTATCATAGAGGGTCTGTGGGTTAGAGCTTACCACTTAAATATCTATGCCAAGATAATGACTTTCTAAACCAAGATGCCTCAGAAAATGCACATTTACTTCTTTGGCTGCTATTTTGTCTATTTACTCTTGACATGACAGACAGCTGATTAATCCTGGGGATCAGGCCACATGGGAATCTTAAGAACAATGATATTTCACTATAAAAAGTGATGCTTAAATAAGGCGGGAAATAGAAGTTAACATCAAGGTATCAGTGATTCTGAGGACATAGGGTTATAAACCAGAAATGGAGACTGCTCTGTATTCTCCTCAATAAAATGCCCAGTGAATAAAAATTTACACGGTTAAAAAGCACTAAGGCCTGAAAAATATCCCTTCCAGTTCTTCCTAAAACATAACAGTGCTAAAAACACCAATTGAAAAATAACATTTTGGAAAGGCTGTGCTAATTGTAGACAGATTATCCTGTATCTCATTCAGCACCTGGGAAGAAACATGGTCTTGCTTTTACAGAATTTTCTATTTTCTAACTGCAAGCCCATTATCCCAGTGAAATAAAATGCACAATAAACTTCCAACAACAGCAAAATTCTATGCTCCATTTTATCTCAGTGAAGTGCTAACCGGGCAGTCCTTTCTGCTGTTATAGCATTTGAACGTTTCACTTTCGGAATGGCTTGTGATTTGGCCAGGTTAAAAAAAACACAACAGTTTATTACTTTGCATAATAGGTACCGCTTCAAAAATGCGAGATAAGCAACACATGCGAGTTTAGACGCAATAATTCAAAACACCAAGCAGACACGATGCATTGGGATTACCTCTGACAATTGCAGATAACTGCAGCAAAACCTCCCTGATGTTAAGGTCATCAAGTGTGCTATTTTAATTTCATACCTTAGTTGCAGGCTAACATCTGCAGATGTGTCTAGTCAGGCTTTATTCAACTCCGATTCAGTTCTCTCAGTAGCCAAGAACCACTATGGCCTGGCCCAGTGCAGTTAACATCAAGCAGGTAGTAAGAGGTATATTTCAACTTTGCAGCACGTTCTATTCCATTTCACTCGAGGACATCACATGCACTCGGATTGGAGGGCCCTGTGGAGAGCAGATGCAGTCTAGTCTCTCCAAGGGAGCTTTCGGGAGGGGACATGAAGACATGGGCTGACAGGATTGGTGGGGGATACATGGGAGAGGGATTAAAGGTGAGGTTTATATGGGGGTTTAGGGGAGGGACCGGCCTCTTCCGTGCCAGCCCATCGCACGGTCGGAAGATTGGCCGGTCCTATTAGGCAGGTAGGGGAGTGTGTTTTGCGCAGGGGCATGGCTATGACCCTGATGCTATAAGGGCTATGCTTCGCATGCTCGGCGAAGCAGGCTGTGCCGATTTGCTCAGGCCTCGTTTCTTGAACCAGGCCTGGGTTGGCATGACTGACCTGTCGTGCACTGCTTCTAACAGGGAGCCGGCTGCGGTCGAAGCATGTGGGTCACCCGAAAGGGCCAAAAAACATAAATTGGTGGGGGAGGGGGCGCAGCACGTCCACCCCCGGACTCCAAACTGGGCCTGTTTGTGGCCTTGAAGGGAGGGGCCAAGGTAAGGGAGAAGGGGGTGGGGCCCAGTGGTGATGAGCTTACGCTGGGCCCTGCGCGACTGATACTGCTGAGCAAGTGTTTTAGCAGTCAGGGAAGCAGCTGTCTGCGGCGGCTGGGTCCAGCTCTGAGAGCAGCTTGCCTCTGGATCTTTCCTTTGACAAGGGCAGGGCCAGTGCAGATGGAGGGGGTGGTGCCCCTGAGAAGAAGAAAGGCAAGGGGGCAGGGAAGCAGAGCATGGGGATGGGGCAGTGTAGGACACAGGAGACTGGAGTCATGGTGGGTAGAAAGGAGCCAGAGGGGCAGAAGGGGTTTTAAGGGGACATGTCAGGCCATGTGAGGAAGGACCCCATGGGCAGTACAGCAGGGTAGTCCAGGGCATCTGATTGGTCGGCTGTGGATATAGAGGCCAGGATCAGAGAACAAAGGAGAGCGGTAGCGAAAATGAAGGAAAGGTGGGCCCTGCTATGCAGGGACAGGGAGGAGTCCTTGGGGAGAGAGAGGCAGCCCGTGAGGAAATCAGGAGGTGGGGGATCTCTGGGCCCGTCGGGCCCCGCAGCAGGGCAAGGCAGTTGGGTATGGGTCCCAAACACGGAGAGGGAGAAGAGCCAGGAGGCTTGTGTGGCCGGGGTTCCAGCAGCATGAGGGACACTAGTGGTGCACACGGCCATGAGAGGCGCTGGGAGTCCAAGTCAGTGTTGGAGGCTGGCAGAAAGAAGGTGACGCCTCCGGGCGAAACACAGCCCTTGGACATTGGTCTGAAGCAATAGAGGGGTCTTTGGCAGCCTTTTCTACAGTGCAGGAACGTGGCAGTCACAAGTATGGCATACGCCATGGGGGACAAGCACCGGAAGAGTGGAATGATGCAATAGATGTGAGGGGTGATGAGGACAAGTGTGAGATGGACGAAGATGAGGTGGTGGAACTTGACTATGAGGATGAGATGGACAAAAGGGCAGACGGGGAGATTCACGAAAGTGAGGTGAGTGGGGACAAAGGGAGGGGGAAAGGGTGCAGGAGCAGCACAACCGCCTCTTCATTTTCTGTCTTGCAGGAGAATAAGAACAGTGGAACATTACAGTAGGTGACACACAAGGAGGAGCGTGGTCTCAAGGCTGTGACAGATTCTAGGGCTTTGGTTCCCTGTGTTCAAGGTAAAGGAGAATGGTGGTCAGTTTGGGGAGAAGCCCAAGGCACTGCTGTGGCTAAAACACACAAGTCAATAGGGTTGGGTGATCAATCTGTACATGACACACCTGGAGCAAGTGTGGCACAGGAGGGGGACGGTAAGAAGACGATGGTACAAGACACCACTGCTGTAGGTGAGGCTGGGGCGAAGGCGACTGGTGACAGGGCCGGAAATGGACGACAAGGACGGGGGGCATAAGAAACGACTCCCTTATATGGTCCCAACGATGCTGTTAGGTTCACATGTGGCTGACAAGACAAAGGCTAGGATTTGGCAGCACAAGTATGTGGATGTTTTCAAGCTACTCCATAGGGACGTACAGGCTAAGGAGGGCTCCAAGGAAGAAGAGTAGGAGTTAGCTCGTCGGCCCAGGGTACTGATCACTATGGACAACTGGACCTCAGCTTTTATGATATATCCCAGTATCTGTTGCGACAGGGCCATCGCAATGTTTAAGTACATGGACATTATACGCAAAGCCCAAATGCATTTTGGGGGGTTCGCTTGGCTGAGCTATGACAAAGAGTTTCAGGCACGGGTAAGTGTGAATCCAGATAAGCCGTGGGGGACTGTGGACTCAGAATTGTGGACGCAGTGGATGGCTTCATCACACTCCACAGCATCAACACATACCGCTAGTAGCCTACCAGTGGCGAGTACTGTATACAGCGACCCCAGGCACCTACCTCAGTGGCCTGTTTGAACTTTAATAAGGGTTTCTGCTTGAGACATCCATGTAAATTCAAACATGAGTGCTCCAAATGTGGGGGAAGACACCCAGTCATGCAGTACTTTTCACTCACCAGCCCAGCTGAGCAGTGGTGAAAGACCAGGGATAGAGGAATGCAGGGTGCTCCTGCCCCAAAGGGCACCTACGTCAATTAAGCTGAAGGTCTTAATGCCGTGGTTGCCCATGTAACCGGATGGGAATATAGCGTGCAAAGTGGAGTGGGGTTTCAAGGAAGGATTGCGCATAGGTTATCAGGGGCCAAGAAGAAAGAGCTGGGCAGACAATTTGCGCTCTGCCAAAGAAATGCCTCGGGTGGTGGCAGATAAGTTGGCTAAAGAAGTGTCAGAAGGCAGAATTGCGGGTCCATTTTTCGATTGGCGAATCTGATGATTTCACCTCTGGGTGTGGTCCTCAAAAAGACTAGAGGTGATGTTCACCTCCTCCATCACTTGTCATAGCCGGAGGCGGGCGTCGGTAAGTGACTTCATCGTGCCAGAAGAAACGAGGGTGGTGTACGCATCAGTGGACAATGCGAATCGGCTCGTTCGTGGGTGTGGCAGGGGAGCGGAGCTTGCAAAATGTGACATTAAAGCAGCTTTTCAGCTCCTGCCTATCCACCCTGAGGATTTTGCACTCCTAAGCATGCAGCTAGATGGGGCAATCTATGTGGACAGAGTCCTCCTGATGGGTTGCGCCATTTCATGTGCGTTGTTTGAGGTGTTTAGTACTTTTCTACAATGGGTTTTCCTTAGGGTGAGTGAACATCAGGAGGTGACACATTACTTAGATGATTTTCTGTTTGTGGGTAAGGCTGGATCCAATTCCTGTAGGAAGGCTTTGGCAGGGTTTGAAAGGCTGGCTCTGGAGATGGAGGTTCCTTTGGCTCCGGAGAAGACAGAGGGCCCCTGTTGTGTGCTGACATTCTTAGGGATAGAACTGGACACGAAAGCTTAGTGGCGAGATTGCCGGTTGGGAAGGTGGACAAGATTCTAGAGTTCCAGAGACATCTCTGGTCCTTGCATGAGATCGACTTGCGCATGGCACAACAACTCCTGTGCTTTCTCAATTTTGCATGCAGGGTAGTCAGGGGGGCAGAACATTGTGCAAGCGGCTGGGACTAGCTGCGTCCGGTGCCTCCGTCCTGCACCACAGGATTCATGTGTCATTAGGTCTGAGAGAGGACATCAGGGCGTGGGAGACATTCTTGACACAATTTAGTGGGGTCTCCATGGTTTTTCGAGAAGAGGACACGATATGGCAGGTTCAGATATTCTCGGATGCAGCGGGGGCTTCTAGTTTTGGTCTTTTCTGGGGTGGGAGGTGGTGTGCAGAGACATGACCTAAACAGTGGTTGACACAAGGCAGGAGCATTGCTTTTCTGAAATTTTTTCCTCTACTGGTGGCCTTGACAGTGTGGGAGTACAAGCTGGCCAACAGGACGGTAGTGTTTCATGTGGAAAGCATGACAATGGTGGACCTTGTGAACAGACAGAGGGCAAAATACCGTAGGGTATTGCAATTATTGAGGTGTTTTATGTTCAGACGTTTATCTCTAAATGTCATCTTTAAAGCAGCACATATTCATGGGATGAACAATACTATTACAGATTTCCTGTCTCATTCACAGGGGCAACGGTTTCGCAGTTTTGCACCAGGAGCAGAGCAACACAAGACAGCGTTCCCGGCAGACATTTGGGAGTAGGGGATGTGATGGTCATTAGACTGGTGGAGATGTCATTAGCGGAATCCACTCTGAGGAGTTATCGACTTGCATGATTGGAGTTTCAGAGTTCTGAAAGTTTTGAAGGGGATTTTTGTGTTCAAGACAATGGCACGCTTGAGTCCCGGGTATTACATTTGTATTGTTCTTGATACGAAAAGGTTCATCGCGCGCCACAATTGGTAACAAGTTGGCTGGTGTTTCCTTTTATGGGAAATTGTTTTTTGGCTGCAACCCGGCCAAAGATGACATTTTGGGGAGAATGTTGAAAGGTTGGGGTAGGGCCAGAGTGGGGATAAACAAGGCGGCACGGGAACCTAACACATTTGACTTACTGTTGTAGCTATTGCATGTGTTACCGGTTTGTTGTACAGATGCTCATGAAATTTTGTTGTTCAGGTTGTGCATGGTGTGGATGTTCTTTGGGGCATATCGGGTGTCTGAACCTTTGGGTGTGGGTAGGTCTGTAGGAGTGAAGGTGGGAGAAGTATGCTTGCAAGGGGGGCGATTGGGCATATGGCTTAGAAAGTCAAAGACTGATCAGTTGGAAAAGGGGAAATGGGTGTGGTTGCGGTCGAGATGCAAGTGTGTCCTGTTGTGGAGTGGACTAGTTTTGGGTCACAAGGGGCCCCAGTTGGGGGTTAGTGTTTTTAGACTCTCGAATGGTGAGAAGCTCACAGAATTTCAGTTGTTGTCTGTGTTGCGGATGGTGTTGCAACGGATTGGGAGACAGGCACAGTGTTATGAAACTCATTCATTCAGAATAAGGACGGCTACAGTGGCAGCTCATCTAGGTTGGGACTGGGCACAGATTAGGTGGATTGGTAGGTAGAGATCTAGATGCTTAAAGCGATATGTAAGGTCTTGATCTGGGGGGACATGTACAAGTGGTTAGGGCAGTTACAGGGTTCCAATAGAGGGGGGTGGGTGATTGTAGATTTTGTACTAAAGTTTGTTCTCTTTGCAGGTTGCGTGAACGGCCCCAGGAATGACAAAATGGTCACTTGGATGGTTGGGCATTTGTTCATACACTGGGGAGCAAAGTACGTGGAGAGGCAGATTTATGGATGCTCCTTAGGACTGCTGAGTAGCCGTCATGAGGTGTTGTGGTGGGGAAAGAGCATTATGAGGTGGGGTAACTTGCTTCCTTTTTAACATCTATGATGCCGAATTGGTGTTGTCCTGATCTTCTGCTATTGCACTTGGGATCTGGTGCGGCTTTCAGGGCTCACCCTACTGCAACATATGCAACGTGACTTGGAGTTGCTTCATCAGAAGATGCATGGTCCTCCTAGGCTAAGTTTGTGCGTAGGAGGAAATGGAGAGGGGCACTGGAACATGGTGCTATGGAAAGGGCTCAGGGGAAGCTCAATCGAGCAATGAGGGTTTTCTGCTGGGGGTGTCATATTAAGGTGCTGAAGCATGAGGAGATTACAGAGGGGGAGGCAGGGCTTTTCAGGAATGACGGTGTGCACCTGTCCGAGTTGGGCAATGCATATTACCTTACAGAGCTCCGTTTAATTTTGGGGGATTTGTGGGAGGTAAAGATGTGGCTCAAGGAGAAAGTGTAATGTTGTGCAATGTTGCAGTGGCTTCGTTGGTGGGGCAGCAAAACGCCTAAAGGGTTTGTGTTGTGTGGCAGTAGATAGGGGAGGGTGGTGATTCAGATGCGGGCCTGGCCACCTTTCCAGGGGGGGGGGGAGAAGCAGGTGAAAGTTGATAGCATGGGGGATGCCCGATGCAAAAGGGGGATGTGTGGGTGAGTGGAAGTGGAAGATGAGTGAACAGAGGAAAAGTGAGAGAATGAGTGAAAAGGATGACTGGGGAGAAGTTCCAAAGGGGTTGGGTTTTAAAAGTTAGAGTTGATTTTGAGCATGTTAAATGTTACATATAAGATGCAATCCTGTCCTAAGTAAATGGCCGTTTACACTATGTAAACCTATGTCATTGACTTTGTCCCAATGTTTTTCTCTCCAAAGAGGCAGAGGAAACATGAGTCTGACTTGAGTGACATGGGACTGACGCAGGGTTTCTCTCTGCAACGCCTGATAATTGTCAATCCGCTGTGCTGCTAGTTGCTGACCCACACCACCTACCCACTAATATAAAAGTGAAGGGCTGTAAAACTGTAAAACTGTAAGCCCCACATCATTGTACATTCATGATTGGGCCCCTTGCGCCAGAACTTCAGGAAGTGCCTGGTTGTCAGGCCTTTATTACAAGCAAGGCTCGAGGAACAAACCATTTATCATTACTTTACATGTGCCTGTTGACAGTCAGAGGTATATTTATGCAAAAAAGATAATGGGGTTGCCAAATAGGTGAGTTGGTGAAGCCTCAATGCCCTAATCAAGAAACCGCTACAATAGTCCACTCTATGATAATCCACTCTATGCTGTTTCACCGTACATCACTTGATTCTACACTACAATCTATGCCATTCTACTCTACTCCAATCTTTACTACCGTTCTACACACTGTGCTATACCACTCTACTGAACGCTACTCCACTGTATTCCACTCTACTCTACGCCACTCCATTGTATGTCAATGCACTCTATGCTATTCCACTGTACACCACTGCACTATACAACACTCCACTCTATAGCACTCCACACTATGCTATTACACAGTATGCCACTACACTGTACCCCACTACACTCTACTTTGCTCCACTTTACAACTCTCCACTGTACTGTATTCCACTGTATAACACTCCACTATACACCACTGAACTGTACAGCACTCCATTCCACACCACTCTGATCTATGCTATTCCACTGTACACCAGTACACTGTACCTCACCCCACTCTATGCCACTTTCATGTACACTGCTTTACTATACACCACTCCACTCTGCACCATTATACTCCACACCTCAACACTCTACTCTACCCCATTCTAGTGTTCGCTATTCCATTGTATAGTACTCCTGCATATGCCACTCTGCTATGCTATTCTAATGCACACCACTACACTGTACTTCACTCTACTCTATGCCAGTCCACTCTACAACACTCCACTGCATGCCACTCTACTGTATGCTATTCCACTGTACGATAAGCTACTCAAACACACTCCAGTGTATGCCACTGCATGCTGCTCAACTGTATGGCGTTCCAGTCTACACCACTCCACTGTACGCTACTATACTAGATGCCAATACACTGTACACTATTCCACTGTACTCAACTCCACTGTACAACATTCCACTCTGACCCATTCCACTCTTTGCACTCCGCATACTATAATAAACCATATTCCACTGTACACCACTCCATTTTATGCCTCTCCGCTCTACACCACTCTGCTCTACCCCACTCTACTCTACGTCATTCAACTCTACATCACTCTTGGCCACACTACTCACTGCCACTTCAGTATACACCACTCCACTCTACACCAAATCCACTTATGCTATTGCATTGTACATCACTCAATTCTACACCACTTCACCATACGCCACTCCACTCTTCGCTAATACACTTTACCCTACTACACTCTACCCTATTCCAATGTACAAGACTCCATTCTACACCACTGTACTGTACACAATTATACAAAACTCAAAGTGCACAGAAATTTAAATCACAAGACTTATGCCTTTAATTTACATTATAAATTTAAGGTATAACTATAAACAACAAATTTCTAGTGTGTGTGTATTTTAAATTTGGATTGTATGGAAAGAATATATAAATTTTCCTAACTATAACAAATGTTTAACCTTTGTCTTTTAGTTGAATACACACATACACACACTCTCACTTACTCTCTCACACACACACAGATATACATTTGCATGTATATAGAATTATACATTACATAATGTTTATCACTGTGCCAAAACACCATTCCCACTGGTGCCCTTAAATTACATTTATTTGCGCTTCTCTGATTTAACAATTAATCTCACCTAATAAGCAGCATGATCTTCTGTATTATTCTTTTTTAGTAATGTTTCTAACTTTTTCCCTAACTTACTGTGAGAAATTAGGTTATTAATTCAGAGGGGTGGAAGCACCAGTCAAATATTAAACACAATCCTTGTCAGGCTAAACCTCAAAATTCACTAAATTAACCTGGACTGAATCTGCTGAACCCTTTGGTAGCTTGGCGCAAACTAGCTGGGCTTAATTTAGAGGCAATGGTAAGGTATTTACGCATAACTCAAGCAGTAAAAACTTGAAATTACAACACAAGAAAAAAACAACACCAAATAAAAGAAATAGACTACATTTTAATAAATAAAGTGACACCATTATGAATTAAATCCAATCAATAGAACCAGAGTTATTGACTTTGAAAGTGTCTATAAAAAATTGCACATATATAGAGAGATATGAAGATATTTGTGAAGGTGCTGGCCACCCGATTGGCCCGTACCCTGCCTTTCCTTGTTCATCCAGACCAGTGTGGCTTCATGCCGGGGAGGAACACGTGTCATTGCTTGAGATGGGTCCAGGCGGTGGCCTCCCAGACGGATGGACTGGAGGGAGACTAGGCGCTCCTACTAGTGGATTTCCATAAGGCCTTCAATACACTGGCGTGGGACTTCCTGCAGGAGGTGTTGACCCACAAGAGACTTGGCCCAATATTTAGAGGGATGGTACACCTCTTCTATCGTGACCCTTCAGCACAGGTGTGGGTCAATGGCATCTTGTCGGACCCCTTCCCGATCAGAAGGGGAACGTGCCAGGACTGCCCTCTTTCGCCCCTCCTGTTTGGTCTGGCCATCAGGCTGCTGGCCCTCCTTCTTCAGGGAGACCCGCTTATGAGAGGCTGGAAGTGGAGTGGATGCAAAGACCGCGTATCTTTGTATGCAGATGATGTCCTGGTGTTTCTGGGGAGGTCTTGAGACTCTGGCCCCCGATGCCTCGAGCTCCTGACGCTATATGGCGAGGTGTCTGGCCTACGTCAAAGCCCAGGGAAATTGATACTGGTGGAGGTGCGGATACAGGCGGGGGAAACAAATGGTGCCCCACCATCCTGGTGAGGCATACTGCCTTCAAATACCTGGTAATCCACATCTCGACCATCCCAGAGTTGGCCTGGGTATTGAACTTTCAACTCCTTGCACAGACCTTGTCAGCGGATCTAGACAGGTGGCGACACCTCCCCCTGAATCCCTTGGGCCTCATTGCTCTTTTCAAGATAGTCTGTCTCCCCCGATACTTATACATCTTGTCCAATTTCCCATACTTGGTCCTGCGGGACTGGTTCCGATCCCTTACTTCTAAACTTACCTCCTTTGTATGGGCAGGTGGGCCACACAGGGTGGCCTTCAGCTCGGCGTGGAAGTCTCCATACGAATGGGGGATGGGAATCCCAGACTTGTACATCTACTATTTGGCGGCTCAGACGATCCCCATTAATGAATGCTTCAATGGGAGTTGGGACGACCCGGCCTATTGGCTGGAGATTTGGCAGATGGGTTTTGAGGGTCTCCTGGGATTCCTATACGGAGGCCACATTCCCCATACTGCCCCTCACTGTACGCAGGTGGCGGTGAAGTGCTGGAGGGCGGCGCTGCCATTGACGGGGTGGAAGCGACCCCTCACTAAGTTAAAACCCTATGGCAAGGCATCTGGCTCCTGCAGGTTGAGGAGCTAGAACGTTTCAAACAATGGGACAATATTGGAATTACCTACCTAGGTGACGTGACCAACACAGAAGGGATTTTGTCCTTTCAACAGTTGAAGGACCATTATGCACTGACTAATGCACAATTCTTCTGTTTCCTCCAGCTGCAGCATGCCTTGAAGACTCACTTGTCTCCGGCTCAGTCCCTCCCTTACTATATCCCCCTTGAAGCTAAACTCCTGATGGGAAAACAGGGAAAGGGTGCCATTACCCAGATTCACTGCTCCCTACTCACCAATGCACCCGACGGACCTGGAGGGCTGCAGGACAGGTGGGTGGCCAGGGTGGAAGATTTGGTAACTGGCTATATCAGCACACTTGAGGATGGTGCAGATAAATTATTCCACATGGCGTACCTCACTCCACGTCGCTTGTGACTCATGAGTACTGGGACTTCTGGGAAATGTGTGAGGTGTGGATAAGAAGGGGGGCATATCTTGCATGTTGCCTGGGAGTGCCCGAAGGTGTGCCACTTCTGGGAGGAGTTGGAGAGGGAAATCTCCACGGTACTGGGACGCTTGATCGATTTGACTGTCAAGGTGGTGATATTGGGCCTTTTGGAGGAGCTTGAGGGTCCCCGGGCAGAGAGAACTTTCATTGGGCTGGCAGGCCTAGTGGCCAAATGAGTCATTGCGCAACAGTGGCAAAATCCTGAGATGCCATCTGTCCCGAAGTGGCGAGCAGGGATGGACTGGTGTTCTCTAGTGGAGAAGCTGATCTAATAGGTGAGGGGCTGTCCCCGGAATCTGGGGGAAGTGGAGGGTACATTGTAGACTGCACTACTAAACAATGTACTAGCCTGGGGCAAAGCTTGTTGGTATTTGGCTCCCGACGCCACACTATGTATAGACCCACCTATTGTACTTGTGTTCTACTGTACTAGCTGCACTGTACTGTTGTTTTCTTGTGTTCTTCAATTTAAAAGAATGAAGAAAAAAGAAATAAAATTGGATATAAAAAAAGAAAATTGCACCCAAACCAATAAATATCAATTGTGGTAATCTGGTCCTGATGAACAGGAACAAAGTCACAAGTTGAGGCCGACTGCGGTGGAGTGCAGGCCGGGTACAGGACCGATTTCGGCCCACTGTAAGGTGTACCTGGCTGTACTTGGGGCTAAGATGCGAGGTCCTGCATCGTGATGTATCAATTCCAATGAGTCTACAGATGAAGAGCTGCTAGGTGCTGTGATGCAAGGTCCTGTGTCGGGTTGCATTGCACTGCATCGATTGCACTGAGGCTGTCAGGAGTTGCGAGGAGCTGCAATGTAAGGTCCGGCATCAAGTTGCGTCGCTCTGCGTTTGTTCCAGTGAGGATGCTGCTTAAGAGCTGTGTGGTGTTGCAATGCGAGGTCCTGCACTTATTTGTGTCATGCTGAAATGGTTTTGAGGGATGTTGGAAATTGGGCCTCTAGTTGGAAGATGTATGCATCCTGTCCCAGTAGGGACCACAATCCTAGTCAGGTAATTAAGATACACATCCTAAATTAACTTGTGCTCTCCCTCTGGTAGCATTAGCAACACAAAAGGATGACGGACGGAGTGCAGAAACTTTTCAAACACTCACCCCGAGTCACAGATCTGGGTTTAATCCATTGTTCTTTTGCTCTCAATGCCACCCCAGTTTGGCCCCAACCATATGCAAATCAGTCTTTACCCTGTTCCCCATGGGAACAGTCCAGCCCGATCTGCCAGGTCAGGTCCTCCCTGGACTGGAAACAAGCATCCTGGGACCAGATTCAGGGTATCACCCTTCATCAACCAGGCTAGCTTGGATCCAGTGGCACAGTGAGCAAGGGACCCACATCTGGGCATACCCTTCCCACTTAGGGCAACTTTAGCAACACAAAAGGATGATGGACGGAATGCTGAAACTTTTCAAACACTCACCCCAGTCACAGATCCGGGTTTAATCCATCATTCTTTTGCTCACCATGCCACCCCAGTTTGGACCGAGCCATATGCAAATCAGTCTTGGCCCTTTCCCCCATGGGAACAGTCCAGCCTGAACTGCCAGGCCAAGACCTCCCTGTGCCGAAAACAAGCATCCTGGGACCGGTTTCAGGGTATCACCCTTCATCAGCCAGGCTAGCTTGGATCCAGTGGCACAGTGAGCAATGGACCCAACTCTGGGCATACCCTTCCCACTTATGGCAACTTTAGCAATATAAAAGGATTTCCTCTGGTAGCTTGGCACAGAGCAGGAAGGTTTAATTTAAGAAGCAATGTGTAAAGTGCATACCTTAATTACGGTAACACAGTGAAAGACACCAAAGAAAAAGACTCCACACCATTTTAGAAAAAAAATGAATATTTATCTGAGTAAAACAAGACCAAAACAAACAATCCAATAAGTAGAAGTCGAGATATGAATTTTTAAAGATTAAATGTGAAAACAGTGCTTAGAAGTCAGTAGCGTTCAAAAGGTTACTTGAGGTCTCAAGGGACTGATGCAAATCCCGACTGCAATGGTGTGTAGGCCAGCTACAGATCCCACGTATGTTCCACTAAAACAGTACCTTTGATGGAGCAAAGCATCAACATAGAAGGCATGATGCATGTTTTTTGCAGAAATCAGCTACAAAACTATTTTCTGTGGCCCAGGATGGAAGGAGGCACCTCAGGGAAGGGTGAGACTCACAGATGGCAGATTCCAGCAGCACCGGGAGAGTTGCACATGGTCTTCAATGTCCATCAGACTGCAGAGAAAAGGGGGCAATCCAACAAGCCCTTGGAGAATCTTGGGCTCAAGGATGGAGAGAACAGGTCTCATTCCAGGCAAGAAGCAGCAGGCAAACAAAGCAAAGCAAGTAACAAAGTAGCAATCCTTCCTACAGCACAGCACACAGCAAGCAGTAGGCCAACATAGGAATGCAGTTGCAGAGTAGCAGTCTCTCCTGGCAGCACATCAATCCTTCTTCCTGGCAGAGTGTCCTTGATTCCAGTAGAGTTGTGATTTGGTGTGGTTTGGGGTTCAATACTTAGATCCAAATGTGCCTTTGATGTGAGGGAGACTTCAAATAGGTGTTTGAAGATCACAAGGTCCCTCCCCTTCCCTCCCTGGCTCCAGACACTCTACAGTGGGTTATGCAACCCCTTGTGTGGAGAGAGGCACAGCTCTATTCAGGTGTATGTGAGGCAGTGCTAAGCTATGCCCCGCATCAAGCCAGTTATTAGCCTATTAAACCACACCTAAGCTCCCATTGTATGTGACTGTCTAAAGGGAATGTGCAAAGCTCAGCTGTCACCAACCTCAGATGGGTATTCAGAAATAGGCAGAGGCACAGAATGGTTTAAGTAAGAAAATGCCAACTTTCTAAAAGTGGCATTGTCAGGATTACAATTTAAAGTCCGACATTACCATCAGTTGAGATTTTAAATTGGGAGTCCAGAGACACTAAACTCCAAATTTCTATATTTTCCCAGTTGGAAGTTACACTTAAAGGCTGCTTCAAAGTAATCCCAATGTTAACCTGTGAGAAAGAAAGGCCTTGGGTAGTGAAATATGATTTTATTCGTTTTTATTACCAGGACATGTTAAACTTTAAAATACATGTCCAACTTGGGGCTAACTAGTACCTACCTTAGGGGTGAATTATGTGATATGTAATAAAAAGGAAGGTTTGGGCCTGGCAAGTTGATGGACTTGTTAGGTCCAAATGGCAGTTTAACACTGCACACACAGGCTGTGCAGTGGCAAGCCTGAGACATGTTTGAAAGGCTACTGTAGTATGAAGCACGATCAGTGCTGCAGGCTGTGAGAAGGTAGCCTCTTTCTAGCCTTGTTACCCCCACTTTTGGCCTGTTTGTGAGTGTATGTCAGGGTGTTTGTCACTGTTTTCACTGTCTCACTGGGATCCTGATAGCCAGGCCTCAGTGCTCATAGTGAAAACACTATGTTTTCAGTATGTTTGTTATGTGTCACTGGGATCCTGCTGGTCAGGACCCCAGTGCTCATAGGTTTGTGGCCTATATGTATGTGTCACTGGGACCCTGTCACACAGGGCCCCAGTGCTCATAGGTGTGCATGTATATGTTCCCTGTGTGGTGCCTAACTGTCTCACTGAGGCTCTGCTGACCAGAACCTCAGTGGTTATGCTCTCTCATTACTTTCAAATTGTCACTAACAGGCTAGTGACCATTTTTACCAATTTACATTGGCTTACTGGAACACCCTTATAATTCCCTAGTATATGGTACTGAGGTACCCAGGGTATTGGGGTTCCAGGAGATCCCTATGGGCTGCAGCATTTCTTTTGCCACCCATAGGGAGCTCTGACAATTCTTACACAGGCCTGCCACTGCAGCCTGAGTGAAATAACGTCCACGTTATTTCACAGCCATTTTACACTGCACTTAAGTAACTTATAAGTCACCTATATGTCTAACCTTTACCTGGTAAAGGTTAGGTGCAAAGTTACTTAGTGTGAGGGCACCCTGGCACTAGCCAAGGTGCCCCCACATTGTTCAGAGCCAATTCCCTGAACTTTGTGAGTGCGGGGACACCATTACACGCGTGCACTACATATAGGTCACTACCTATATGTAGCTTCACCATGGTAACTCCGAATATGGCCATGTAACATGTCTATGATCATGGAATTGCCCCCTCTATGCCATCCTGGCATAGTTGGCACAATCCCATGATCCCAGTGGTCTGTAGCACAGACACTGGTACTGCCAAACTGCCCTTCCTGGGGTTTCACTGCAGCTGCTGCTGCTGCCAACCCCTCAGACAGGCAGCTGCCCTCCTGGGGTCCAGCCAGGCCTGGCCCAGGATGGCAGAACAAAGAACTTCCTCTGAGAGAGGGTGTGACACCCTCTCCCTTTGGAAAATGGTGTGAAGGCAGGGGAGGAGTAGCCTCCCCCAGCCTCTGGAAATGCTTTGTTGGGCACAGATGTGCCCAATTCTGCATAAGCCAGTCTACACCGGTTCAGGGACCCCTTAGCCCCTGCTCTGGCGCGAAACTGGACAAAGGAAAGGGGAGTGACCACTCCCCTGACCTGCACCTCCCCTGGGAGGTGTCCAGAGCTCCTCCAGTGTGCTCCAGACCTCTGCCATCTTGGAAACAGAGGTGCTGCTGGCACACTGGACTGCTCTGAGTGGCCAGTGCCACCAGGTGACGTCAGAGACTCCTTGTGATAGGCTCCTTCAGGTGTTGCTAGCCTATCCTCTCTCCTAGGTAGCCAAACCCTCTTTTCTGGCTATTTAGGGTCTCTGTCTCTGGGGAAACGGGAGATAACGAATGCAAGAGCTCATCCGAGTTCCTCTGCATCTCCCTCTTCACCTTCTGATAAGGAATCGACTGCTGACCGCGCTGGAAGCCTGCAAACCTGCAACATAGTAGCAAAGACGACTGCTGCAACTCTGTAACGCTGATCCTGCCGCCTTCTCGACTGTTTTCCTGCTTGTGCATGCTGTGGGGGTAGCCTGCCTCCTCTCTGCACCAGAAGCTCCGAAGAAATCTCCCGTGGGTCGACGGAATCTTCCCCCTGCCACCGCAGGCACCAAAAAGCTGCATTACCGGTCCCTTGGGTCTCCTCTCAGCATGACGAGCGAGGTCCCTCGAATCCAGCAACTCTGTCCAAGTGACCCCCACAGTCCAGTGACTCTTCAGTCCAAGTTTGGTGGAGGTAAGTCCTTGCCTCACCTCGCTGGGCTGCATTGCTGGGAACCGCGACTTTTGCAGCTACTCCGGCCCCTGTGCACTTCCGGCGGAAATCCTTCGTGCACAGCCAAGCCTGGGTCCACGGCACTCTAACCTGCATTGCACGACTTTCTAAGTTGGTCTCCGGCGACGTGGGACTCCTTTGTGTAACTTCGGGTGAGCACCGTTTCACGCATCCTCGTAGTGCCTGTTTCTGGCACTTCTCCGGGTGCTACCTGCTGCTGAGAGGGCTCCTTGGCTTGCTCGACGTCCCCTCTCTCTCCTGGTCCAATTTGCGACCTCCTGGTCCCTCCAGGGCCACAGCAGCGTCCAAAAACGCTAACCACACAATATGCAGCTAGCAAGGCTTGTTGGCATTCTTTTGGGCAGGAAAACACTTCTGCACGACTCTACAAGGCGAGAGAGATCCATCCTCCAAAGGGGAAGTCTCTAGCCCTTTGCGTTCCTGCAGAAACCGCAGCTTCTTCTGTCCAGTAGAAGCTTCTTTGCACCCGCAGCTGGCATTTCCTGGGCATCTGCCCATCTCCGACTTGCTTGTGACTTTTGGACTTGGTCCCCTTGTTCCACAGGTACCCTAGATTGGAAATCCACAGTTGTTGCATTGTTGGTTTGTGTCTTTCCTGCATTATTCCTCTAACACGACTTCTTTGTCCTTAGGGGAACTTTAGTGCACTTTGCACTCACTTTTCAGTGTCTTGGGGAGGGTTATTTTTCTAACTCTCACTATTTTCTAATAGTCCCAGCGACCCTCTACAAGGTCACATAGGTTTGGGGTCCATTTGTGGTTCGCATTCCACTTTTGGAGTATATGGTTTGTGTTGCCCCTATCCCTATGTTTCCCCATTGCATCCTATTGTAACTATACATTGTTTGCACTGTTTTCTAAGACTATACTGCATATTTTTGCTAGTGTGTATATATATCTTGTGTATATTTCCAATCCTCTCACTGAGGGTACACTCTAAGATACTTTGGCATATTGTCATAAAAATAAAGTACCTTTATTTTTAGTATAACTGTGTATTGTGTTTTCTTATGATATTGTGCATATGACACTAAGTGGTACTGTAGTAGCTTCACACATCTCCTAGTTCAGCCTAAGCTGCTCTGCTAAGCTACCATTATCTATCAGCCTAAGCTGCTAGACACCCTATACACTAATAAGGGATAACTGGGCCTGGTGCAAGGTGCAAGTACACCTTGGTACTCACTACAAGCCAGTCCAGCCTCCTACATTGGTTGTGCAGCGGTGGGATAAGTGCTTTGAGACTACTTACCACTCTTGTCATTGTACTTTTCATAAGAGAAAAATATACAAAACAAGGTCAGTGTATATACACATAGCCAAAAAGTTTTGCATTTCCTCTTTTCACTCTTTTCTAAGTGCTGAAAAGTACTTCTAACTTTCTAAAAAGTTCTAAAAAGTTTAAAAGGTTTTTTTTCTGTCTTTCTAAAAGTTCTGAAAACTTTTTTCTCTTTTTCTATCACTTTAACTGTCTCTAGAAATGTCTGGCACAGGCCAAAATGTTGACCTGTCTAAGATTGCATATGATCACCTTAGCTGGAAAGGAGCAAGGAGTCTCTGCATAGAGAGAGGTTTGAGTGTAGGGAAGAATCCTTCCTTGGAATTGTTACTTAACATGCTTAGAGAACAAGATAAGGCTAAAAGTGCCCCATCTGTTGAAAAAGTAGCTAATGGTTCCCAATCTGATCCAGGGACTCCCCCAGGTAAAGGTTCAGGAAAGAAACTTCTTAGCCTTCCCATTACAAGACAGTCTAGCATAGTTGGTACTGAGGTGGAGTCACATCATACAGATGATGTGCTCTCACATTACACTGTCAGCCAAGCTGTTAGGGTGCCCTCTGTAAGGGACAGGTCTCCTTCTGTCCATTCTCACCATACTTCTGTTTCAAGACATGTCCCTCCCACCCACCCTGATGACAGATTGTTAGAAAGGGAGCTCAATAGATTGAGAGTGGAACAAACCAGACTGAAGCTCAAGAAGCAACAGCTGGATTTGGATAGACAGACTTTAGAAGTAGAGAAGGAGAGACAGAAACTGGGTTTAGAAACCCATGGTGGCAGCAGCAGTATTCCCCATAGTCATCCTGCAAAAGAGCATGATTCCAGGAATCTGCATAAGATAGTTCCCCCTTATAAGGAGGGGGATGACATTAACAAGTGGTTTGCTGCACTTGAGAGGGCCTGTGCTGTACAGGATGTCCCTCAAAGGCAGTGGGCTGCTATCCTATGGCTATCATTTAGTGGAAAAGGTAGGGATAGGCTCCTTACTGTGAAAGAAAATGAAGCTAATGATTACAAAGTTCTTAAGAATGCACTCCTGGATGGTTATGGCTTAACCACTGAACAATACAGGATAAAGTTCAGAGAGACCAAAAAGGAGTCTTCACAAGACTGGGTTGATTTCATTGACCATTCAGTGAAGGCCTTGGAGGGGTGGTTACATGGCATTAAAGTTACTGATTATGACAGCCTGTATAACTTGATCCTGAGAGAGCATATTCTTAATAATTGTGTGTCTGATTTGTTGCACCAGTACTTGGTGGACTCTGATCTGACCTCTCCCCAAGAATTGGGAAAGAAGGCAGACAAATGGGTCAGAACAAGGGTGAACAGAAAAGTTCATACAGGTGGTGACAAGGAGAACAACAAGAAGAAAGATGGTGAAAAATCTCAAGATAAGCATGGGGATAAGGGTAAAACCAAAGATCCCACTTCAAATCTTAAACACTCTTCAGGGGGTGGGGATAAAACAAATTCTTTGTCTTCTTCTCAACCTACACAATTTAAAAAGCCTTGGTGCTTTGTGTGTAAAAATAGAGGCCATAGGCCAGGGGATAAGTCCTGTCCAGGTAAACCCCCTGAGCCTACCACCACTAATACACCAAGCTCTAGTGCCCCTAGCAGTAGTGGTACTAGTGGTGGGACTGCTGGCAACAGTCAAGTTAAGGGTGTAGTTGGGTTCACTTATGGGTCCATAGTAGAAACTGGGGTAGTCACTCCCAAGACAGTTTCTGTCACACCTAGTGGCATTGGCCTTGCCGCACTGGCTGCTTGTCCCCTTACAATGGATAAGTACAGGCAGACAGTTTCAATAAATAGTGTTGAGGCCTTGGCCTACGGGGACACAGGTGCCAGTATCACTTTGGTGACTGAAAACCTAGTGGCTCCTGAACAACACATCATTGGACAACAGTATAAAATTATTGATCTCCATAACTCCACTAAGTTTCTTCCCTTAGCTATAATTCAGTTTAGTTGGGGTGGAGTTACTGGCCCTAAGCAGGTGGTGGTATCACCTAGCTTACCTGTAGACTGTCTCTTAGGTAATGACCTAGAGGCCTCAGGTTGGGCTGATGTAGAGTTTTATGCCCATGCAGCCATGCTGGGCATCCCTGAGGAATTGTTCCCTCTCATTTCTACTGAAATGAAAAAGCAAAGGAGAGAAGGCCTGAAAACTCAGGATCCCTCCCCATCAATAGGTAAAAAGGGTATCACAGTATCCCCTAACCACCCTACCATTCAGGATACCATTCCTGTGGTGGGAGAAACCTCTCCTGGGGTGGCACCTGTTCCAAGGGAAGCATCAGCTAGCAAAGCTGTACTCCCTGAGGTAGAAGTACCTCTCTGTGGGATAACTAACATTGGTGATAAAAAGAGCACCATTTTAGTTAACATGGAGAATCCCTCCAACCCTCCCAGAGAAACTTTAGTGCAGAAACTCTGCACTGCCTCACAACACTTAGGACAGCATCCCTGCCCTAGTGTGGAGCTCATAGGACAGCATCCCTGCCCTGCTCCAACTCAAGAGAAACAGCATCCCTGTTCTCTCTTCCAGCCATATGGACAAAGTTTTTGCCCAGCTATGGCTTTTCTGAGACAGCATCCCTGTCTGGCATTTCCATCATTACAAATAGGTTCAGTGGACAATTCCCACTGCTCTAAACTAAATCTTACTGATAGAAACTCTGAAAATACATCTTCACATTGTTACTTAGCTAAAAAACTTCAAACAGGGTGGTTTACATCCCCACAGGGAAGTAACCATATAGTGGATGATAAAGGGAGTAACCAGTCTATTGCAGAGCTACTCTCTACTTATCACCACTTAGACAATAAAGTCTCAACTGGCCAAGGTTAGCCTTATTGTCCTTCGTTTGGGGGGGGGGGTTGTGTGAGAAAGTAGCCTCTTTCTAGCCTTGTTACCCCCACATTTGGCCTCTTTGTGAGTGTATGTCAGGGTGTTTTCACTGTCTCACTGGGATCCTGCTAGCCAGGGCCCAGTGCTCATAGTGAAAACCCTATGTTTTCAGTATGTTTGTTATGTGTCACTGGGACCCTGCTAGTCAGGACCCCAGTGCTCATAAGTTTGTGGCCTATATGTATGTGTTCCCTGTGTAGTGCCTAACTGTCTCACTGAGGCTCTGCTAATCAGAACCTCAGTGGTTATGCTCTCTCATTTCTTACAAATTGTCACTAACAGGCTAGTGACCAATTTTACCAATTTACATTGGCTTACTGGAACACCCTTATAATTCCCTAGTATATGGTACTGAGGTACCCAGGGTATTGGGGTTCCAAGAGATCCATATGGGCTGCAGCATTTCTTTTGCCACCCATAGGGAGCTCTGACAATTCTTACACAGGCCTGCCACTGCAGCCTGAGTGAAATAACGTCCACGTTATTTCACAGCCATTTCACACTGCACTTAAGTAACTTATAAGTCCCCTATATGTCTAACCTTTACCTGGTAAAGGTTAGGTGCAAAGTTACTTAGTGTGAGGGCACCCTGGCACTAGCCAAGGTGCCCCCACATTGTTCAGAGCCAATTCCCTGAACTTTGTGAGTGCGGGGACACCATTACACGCGTGCACTACATATAGGTCAATACCTATATGTAGCTTCACAATGGTAACTCCGAATATGGCCATGTAACATGTCTGAGATCATGGAATTGCCCCCTCTATGCCATCCTGGCATTGTTGGCACAATTCGATGATCCCAGTGGTCTGTAGCACAGACCCTGGTACTGCCAAACTACCTTTCCTGGGGTTTCACTGCAGCTGCTGCTGCTGCCAACCCCTCAGACAGGTTTCTGCCCCCCTGGGGTCAAGCCAGGCTTGTCCCAGGATGGCAGAACAAAGGACTTCCTCTGAGAGAGGGTGTTACACCCTCTCCCTTTGGAAAATGGTGTGAAGGCAGGGGAGGAGTAGCCTCCCCCAGCCTCTGGAAATGCTTTCTTGGGCACAGATGTGCCCAATTCTGCATAAGCCAGTCTACACCGGTTCAGGGACCCCTTAGCCCCTGCTCTGGCGCGAAACTGGACAAAGGAAAGGGGAGTGACCACTCCCCTGACCTGCACCTCCCATGGGAGGTGTCCAGAGCTCCTCCAGTGTGCTCCAGACCTCTGCCATCTTGGAAACAGAGGTGCTGCTAGCACACTGGACTGCTCTGAGTGGCCAGTGCCACCAGGTGACGTCAGAGACTCCTTGTGATAGGCTCCTTCAGGTGTTGCTAGCCTATCCTCTCTCCTAAGTAGCCAAACCCTCTTTTCTGGCTATTTAGGGTCTCTGTCTCTGGGGAAACTTTAGATAACGAATGCAAGAGCTCATCCGAGTTCCTCTGCATCTCTCTCTTCACCTTCTGATAAGGAATCGACTGCTGACCGCGCTGGAAGCCTGCAAAACTGCAACAAAGTAGCTAAGACGACTACTGCAACTCTGTAACGCTGATCCTGCCGCCTTCTCGACTGTTTTCCTGTTTGTGCATGCTGTGGGGGTAGTCTGCCTCCTCTCTGCACCAGAAGCTCCGAAGAAATCTCCCGTGGGTCGACGGAATCTTCCCCCTGCAACCGCAGGCACCAAAAAGCTGCATTACCGGTCCCTTGGGTCTCCTCTCAGCATGACGAGCGAGGTCCCTCGAATCCAGCAACTCTGTCCAAGTGACTCCCACAGTCCAGTGACTCTTCAGTCCAAGTTTGGTGGAGGTAAGTCCTTGCCTCACCTCGCTGGGCTGCATTGCTGGGAACCACAACTTTTGCAGCTACTCCGGCCCCTGTGCACTTCCGGCGGAAATCCTTTGTGCACAGCCAAGCCTGGGTCCACGGCACTCTAACCTGCATTGCACGACTTTCTAAGTTGGTCTCCGGCGACGTGGGACTCCTTTGTGTAACTTCGGGTGAGCACCATTTCACGCATCCTCGTAGTGCCTGTTTCTGGCACTTCTCCGGGTGCTACCTGCTGCTGAGAGGGCTCCTTGTCTTGCTCGACGTTCCCTCTCTCTTCTGGTCCAATTTGCGACCTCCTGGTCCCTCCAGGGCCACAGCAGCGTCCAAAAACGCTAACCACACGATTTGCAGCTAGCAAGGCTTGTTGGCGTTCTTTTGGGCGGGAAAACACTTCTGCACAACTCTACAAGGCAAGAGGGATTTGTCCTCCAAAGGGGAAGTCTCTAGCCCTTTGCGTTCCTGCAGAAACCGCAGCTTCTTCTGTCCAGTAGAAGCTTCTTTGCACCCGCAGCTGGCATTTCCTGGGCATCTGCCCATCTCCGACTTGCTTGTGACTTTTGGACTTGGTCCCCTTGTTCCACAGGTACCCTGGATTGGAAATCCACAGTTGTTGCATTGTTGGTTTGTGTCTTTCCTGCATTATTCCTCTAACACGACTTCTTTGTCCTTAGGGGAACTTTAGTGCACTTTGCACTCACTTTTCAGGGTCTTGGGGAGGGTTATTTTTCTAACTCTCACTATTTTCTAATAGTCCCAGCGACCCTCTACAAGGTCACATAGGTTTGGGGTCCATTCGTGGTTCGCATTCCACTTTTGGAGTATATGGTTTGTGTTGCCCCTATCCCTATGTTTCCCCATTGCATCCTATTGTAACTATACATTGTTTGCACTGTTTTCTAAGACTATACTGCATATTTTTGCTATTGTGTATATATATCTTGTGTATATTTCCTATCCTCTCACTGAGGGTACACTCTAAGATACTTTGGCATATTGTCATAAAAATAAAGTACCTTTATTTTTAGTATAACTGTGTATTGTGTTTTCTTATGATATTGTGCATATGACACTAAGTGGTACTGTAGTAGCTTCACACGTCTCCTAGTTCAGCCTAAGCTGCTCTGCTAAGCTACCATTATCTATCAGCCTAAGCTGCTAGACACCCTATACACTAATAAGGGATAACTGGGCCTGGTGCAAGGTGCAAGTACCCCTTGGTACTCACTACAAGCCAGTCCAGCCTCCTACAGCTTATCAGAGGGTATTGTTAAGCATTTGTTTTATGCACACAGGCAATAAATGAGGAACACACACTCAAAGACTTACTCCAGGCCAGTAGGTTTTTATATTGAAAAATACCTTTTCTTAGTTTATTTTAAGAACCACAGGTTAAAGATTTACATTAAACACTTTAAATGTAAGGTACTTCACTTAGATACTTTAGGAATTTTTAATGAAAACAATATCATGTACAGTCTTTGTAAAAATGGCAATAAGCTATTTTCAAAGTGGACAGTGCAAAAATCAACAGTTTCTGGGGGAGGTAAGTAAAGGTTAGATTAGGAGGTAAGTAAAACACTTACAAGTCTCAGTTCTGGGGCATAGGCAGCCCACCGTTGGGGGTTCAAGGCAACCCCAAATTTACCACACCAGCAGCTCAGGGCCGGTCAGGTGCAGAGGTCAAAGAGGTGCCCAAAACACATAGGCGCCTATGGAAAACAGGGGTGCTCCGGTTCCAGTCTGCCAGCAGGTAAGTACCTGCGTCCTCGGGGGCAGACCAGGGGGGTTTTGTAGAGCACTGGGGGGGGACACAAGTAGGCACACAAAATACACCCTCAACGGCACAGGAGCGGCCGGGTGCAGTGGGCAAAGCAGGCGTCGGGTTTCAGGTAGGAAACAATGGAGGGACCCGGGGGTCACTCTAGCGGTGCGGGCAGGCACAGGGGGGCTCCTTGGGGCAGCCACCACCTGGGCTAGGCAGAGGGTCGCTTGGGGGTCACTCCTGCATCAAAGTTCGGTTCCTTCAGGTCCTGGGGGCTGCGGGTGCAGTGTTGGTTCCAGGCATCGGGTCCCTTGTGACAGGCAGTCGCGGTCAGGGGGAGCCTCTGGATTCTCTCTGCAGGTGTCGCTGTGGGGGCTCAGGGGGTCGTCTCTGGTTACTCATGGGCTCGCAGTCGCCGAGGAGTCCTCCCTGAGGTGTCTGTTCTCTGGATCTCGAGCCGGGGGCGTTGGGTGCAGAGTGTGAAGTCTCACGCTTCTGGCGGGAAACGTGCAGTCTTGGAAAATTGCTTCTTTGTTGCAAAGAAGTAGCTGGTTTTGAACAGGGCCGCTGTTCACAGGAGTTTCTTGGTCCTTTAGTCCAGGGCAGTCCTCAGAGGCTTCAGAGGTCGGTGGTCCCTGTCGGATGCGTCGCTGGAGCAGGTTTTCGGAGTTGGAGACAGGCCGGTAGGGCTGGGGCCAAAGCAGTTGTCGTCTTGTATGTATATGAAGATTGTATGTATATGAAGATTTATATAGCGCGTTCCGGCCTTAGCATCGAAGCGCTCGAGGACATAAGTAACGAGAGGATGACCGAGAGCCAGTAACCCTAACGTGGAAACAGCCAAGTTTTCACACGCTTCCTAAATATCGTGAAGTTGTGTTCTTTCCTGATGTCTAGCGGTAGAGCATTCCAATATCTGGCAGCCGCCACTGGAAAAGCTTTGTCTCACCACCTGACTCTACGCGTTCAACAAACCTGAATCAGGTAGGAATTGTCCGATCTTGGGACTCGTCCTGGACGATACCACCTGAGTCTATCAGCCAGGTGTTCAGCACCGTCCCCCGTCTTCCTCCTTGTCTGCAGGCTTGTAGGTAAGCAGTCCTTCTTGTTTCTTCAGGTTGCAGGAATCTAGTTTCCTATGTTCTGAGGAGCCCCTAAATACTGAATTTAGGGGTGTGTTTCGGTCTGGGAGGGCAGTAGCCAATGGCTACTGTCCTTGAGGGTGGCTACACCCTCTTTGTGCCTCCTCCCTGTTGGGAGGGGGGCACATCCCTAATCCTATTGGGGGAATCCTCCAAAATCAAGATGGAGGATTTCTAAAGGCAGGGGTCACCTCAGCTCAGGGTACCTTAGGGGCTGTCCTGACTGGTGGGTGACTCCTCCTTGTTTTTCTCATTATCTCCCCTGGACTTGCCACCAAAAGTGGGGGCTGTGTCCAGGGGGCGGGCATCTCCACTATCTGGAGTGCCCTTGGGCATTGTAACATGAAGCCTGAGCCTTTGAGGCTCACTGCTAGGTGTTACAGTTCCTGCAGGGGGGGGGGGGTATTAAGCACCTCCACCCAGTGCAGGCTTTGTTTCTGTCCTCAGAGAGCAAAAAGGCTTTCACCCCAGGGGGTCAGAAACTCATCTCTGAGCAGCAGGCTGGCACAGACCAGTCAGTCCTGCAATGAAGGATTGGGTAAAATACAGGGGCCATCTGTGTGCATTTTTTAATAAATCCAACACTTGCATCAGTGTGGGTTTATTATTCTGAGAAGTTTGATACCAAACTTCCCAGTGTTCAATGTAGCCATTATGGAGATGTGGGGTTAGTTTTTGACAAACTCCCAGACCATATACTTAATATGGCCACACTGTACTTACAATGTCTAAGAATGGGCTTAGACACTGTAGGGGCATATTGCTTATGAGGCTATGCCCTCACCTGTGGTATAGTGCACCCTGCCTTAGGGCTGTAAGGCCTGCCAGAGGGTTGACTTACCTATGCCACAGGCAGTATTTTGTGTGCATGGCACCCTGAGTGGGATGCCATGTCGCCTTTGCCTTTTTCTCTCCACCACAATCTGCAATGGCAGTGTGCATTGTGTTAGGTGAGGGGTCCTTAAGGGTGGCACAACACATGCTGCAGCCCTTAGAGACCTTCCCTGGTCACAGGGCCCTTGGTACCTCTGGTACCTTTTACAAGAAACTTATCTGTGTGCCAGGGGTGTGCCAATTCTGGAAACAATGGTACATTTTTAGTAAAAGAACACTGGTGCTGGGGCCTGGTTAGCAGGGTCCAAGCACACTTCTCAGTCAAGTCAGCATCAGTATCAGGCAAAACGTGGGCGGTAACCACAACATGGAGCCATTTTCATACATAATGGATATTTGAAAAGGTTCACAATTAGCTCACTTTGGTAAGCAATTGCACTTTCAATTTTTATTTTCCTCAGACTTTTTCTGGTTTTGCTGTAAAGAGCACCTAAAAAGGATTGAGCTTGTCTCCTTTGTTGTAAACGTTGTTCTTTTTTAAAAAAACAACATGCTTACAAAGCCAGTCCAATTGTCCTCAATATAATTTAGTTGTGGTGCCAATTTCTCTTCAGTAGCTGAAGTACTTACTCTGAGTAACAGCTGAAAAAATGCTTGTTGATAAAAAAAAAGGCTAATTCAGCTTGCAATATGCTATCAGCCATGTGTTCTTTGTCTGTAAGACCTCTTCTATATTCATGCTGTGCCTTCTTTCAATTTATTTAGCTCTTTTAGTAGAGAGTGTGAAGTGCTAGGCATACACAGAAGTGTTGGTATCATATCTGCATTCAATCTACGCTGACATATTTTTATTGTCCTTGCTGTGGGCACTGCCATAACATCATGGATGCTTACATTGGAAGATAACTTTTTTTATTGTTTTCTTTACAGGGGCATATTATCTTTATGTAAATTGAGATGAGGCATTTATCTCCATATTTGTTTAGTCTTGTTAGTGCTTCAGTGTCCGCAAGTACTGTTTTATTTTATAAATACGAAATAAAATCGGGGATAAGATACTAATAAAACTAGGTATCTGATAATAAATACGTGGGACTTCACATTAGGACTGTCACACCAGAGGTCATGCCAGTTTGCAGTAACAACTAGCTTCAGTTGGGAGCTGCTCCAGGAGGGCGGCAGAGAAATGGCCTTCAGTCTAACACTACTTATTGTTGCCAGGTAAAAGCTTCATAGAGAATAGCTAAACAGCTACTTTTACAGACAGAAGGTATCTTAAAATCTAGATTTATAGGCTTCCAATTCCTGCTTCTGCTAAAATATAGCACAGCTCTTAGAAGTAGTGATAGGATGTTAGGATGCTAGGAATTTGCTAATCATCGCTGGCCATGTTAGGCATTGCTACATTTATTTTCTCCTTCTGTGATGCTACCGTTCATATTTCATAACTAAACATGGGTATTAAAAAAATATATTTTTCAAGTTCAGCCCCTGTTTCTCAGTGCTTTTTTTAGTGTGTTATTAATTTTCAAAAGTGGATTGGAGCTCCAGTGTATCAATGAGCTCATCTAGTGGAACTGATCGTGACCAGAAAACACTTCCTACCCAGTACTTCTCAGTTAGTTGCATAACTGGATTTCTAATTTGCATTGGTGAGGTGAACTGGATCCTTGCACCAGGGCTGAGGAATCCACCCCCAGTAGCTATGGGAGTGTGGGAGCAGATTACGACAAGATGGTCCATAACAACTTCAAGTCCCACCGAGCTATAAGTGGTTTGTGGTGGAAAGCAAGTGATCAGCTCTGCTATGGGACATAGGCAGCTCTTTCTTCAGTGCTGTCTCTAGCACTGGACAACAAGCTGAATTCTTACTATTTGATTGCCACCCTTTTTATACAGATTTTGCCCATGATTTTCAGGAGCTTTTTGCACCCAATATCTTAAAGCTTGGTGGCTCATCCCCAGAAAAGTATGCCAACTCATACCCAGCTAGAGGGCAGGACCATCATGATACCCCTTATTCTCTAAGGACTGGTTCTCTCCTCAAGATGGGGGTGTGAAATCAGAGACATCCCTAACACATGAAACAATATTGTATCAATTCCACACGGAGTGAGTTGGGGGCGATTTTATGGTACATTGTTGCCCTACATTTACCTTTTCTTCTTACTGAGCTCTTTGCCCACTGGTGGTTGTAGACAATGGTATATGTACTGCTTGCAGTATGAATGATCAAAAAATGAAACATAAAGGGCCTGATTCCGACCCCGGCGGTCAAGGACCGCCGGGGCCGGGGTCGGCGGGAGCACCGCCAACAGGCTGGCGGTGCTCCACAGGGTATTCTGACCGCGGCGGTTCAGCCGCGGCCAGAAAGGGAAAACCGGCGGTCTCCCGCCGGTTTTCCGCTGCCCTGTAGAATCCTCCATGGCGGCGCAGCTTGCTGCGCTGCCATGGGGATTCTGACCCCCATACCGCCATCCTGTTCCTGGCGGCTTCGGCCGCCAGGAACAGGATGGCGGTATGGGGTGTTGTGGGGCCCCCGTAAGAGGGCCCCACCCTGAATTTCAGTGTCTGCTTAGCAGACACTGAAATTCGCGACGGGTGCTACTGCACCCGTCGCACATCCTCCACTCCACCGGCTCCATTCGGAGCCGGCATCCTCATGGAGGGGTGTTTCCCACTGGGCTGGCGGGCGGCCTGTTGGCGGTCGCCCGCCAGCCCAGTGGGAAACCCAGAATACTCGCGGCGGTCTTTTGACCGCGCAGCGGTATTCTGGCGGTTCCCTCCAGGCAGGCGGCTCCCGCCGCCCGCCGGGGTCAGAATGACCCCCAAAATGTTTATTGCTCCCCATGCATCTATGTTTTCAGCATGCTCCAATTTTGGTAAGCGAGACACACTCCACGGGATCAATTCTAATAAGTTCCTGTATGGCCCAATTAAACCCAGGCTTAAACCCAGAAAATTGTGGGAACAGGCTGCCTCCAGGAGTTTGTGACAACTATGCATGACACTGTATTGTTATGCACGCCACCTGTCACAGTAGACCTACTTTCTACCCAAAACAGCACATATGCCAGACTGGGTCTTCATGAGCGGTCTCCCTTGAGCATAGCCTCCTTGTTTGCCGAGAGACCACCAAGCCCCTATCTCATCAGGTATCACGTCTGCTTCTGACTGCCAGTCAAATCATACTAGCATGTGGACAGTGAGGGCACAATGCCACAGACACCTCTGAATGGACCCCAACACACATGCATTCACCCCATTGTAAAAATGTTCTCTTTAAATTAATAAATAGCCCATGCGAGATCATGGTTGGGAGGACAAAGGTATAACACCTGTAGATCATCTTTTGTCTAATGGGGTGTTAAAAGGTTTTCAGGAACTCAGTAATGACTTTAAGATACCAGCCCAGTATTCTTGGCACTCCCAGCAGACATGTAGCTGTCTAAGTGGATGATTGGGCCCTTTCCCATAGTCATCTTTTGTGTGTAGACAATATTGTAGGTACTTTAGTGCTCACTGTCAGGATTTAAGGGTAAGGTGCAATACCTAAGAAGTGTAGAGCAGACAGTCCCAATCGTCCATCTGGTCCAACTCAGGTACTCAATAAAAATACATAGATTAGGAATCCAGGGAAAAAAATGGGATTCGGAAAATGACTCTGGAGACCCTGGTCAGAAGGGTACCCACAACACCTGAGATCATCTCAGAACTACTGCTCCCATAACTTGAATAAAAGAAACACAAAATACACTGTGATAATTATGTAATACCAAATATGTCATGTTTAACATATGCAATACTAATGATGTTATAAGTCTTACCTCTTCCTCAGTGAAGAAAGACTGTGTCTAGACCCAGTTGTACGGGGAGTCAGGTCCAGAGATTAATAGCAGAGGCTCCAGAACTGATGGGATGAAGGAAGTTAATTCATCTGAGTAGCAAGAGGGTTATCAGATGTAGCTGTTGAAAGATGTAACACACCTATGGAAAGGCTACTGAGAAGGCGAGCGTAACACTTGTAGCAGAACAGAGAACACATGTAGAACAGAGCAAGACAGGAATGGATTTAGAAAGTGAGCAGGAGGTATAACAGAGAGGAATGCCAAGAGATGTGGAGGGGTAAGGGACTGAAAGTAACAAAACAACAAAGGTTATGGTACAGAATGTTGGCTGACAGACTGTATGATTGAAGGAGTCGAAACAAAGCCAGGCACTGATGCAGTACCTACACTGAGTTTATATAGTCAGTGCCTTCCAGATTCACCACCCACCACACCTAAGTGTCCATCCAGCTAATCTCTAAGATCTCATTCTCTACATACATCAATCCTGACCTCTTCTAAACTTGACTGAAGGCTTGAAGCTTGCATACCTAAGTATTACCCCTAATTAGTGAGCCCATTCCTTTTAATCTGTAAACATAATACATTATTTTGCTCATTGTCTGATCTGTAGTGAGTACAATGATTAGGGGGGTTTAACATATGGAAAGTGAGCCTGAACATGGTTAGGGGTTTTAACATATGGAAAGTGAGCCTGAACATGTAAAATGTTGTTATTTGCATTTTGGTGCCTCTATCACACATTGCTGTAAATATTTTAATGCATGGTCTACGTTTTTTTTTAAATCAAGTTTTAATTAAACCAGGTTAGGTAAACTATTTTTGCCATATTCTACGAACTAATGTGTGTTTAAATATGCATATTTTGTAAACTTTCATGTGAAAAATACAAATTACATTTATAAAAATCAAAAGTGACCTATCCTTGAAAGAAGTTGGACGGTTGCAATAAAAAATTTTTTTTACATGGAAAGAGGGATCTAGTTATTATCGGGGTTTAAACATCTCCCCAAGACTAGATACAATGGTTAAGATGGTGATGGTGAACTAGTCACCCTTCAAAATTGATATTTTGTCCAATATAAGTGAGTGGAGTGTCCTTCCTGTTTCCTTTTTGGGAAAGATAGTCATGGTAAAAATGAATATCCTGCTACGGCTCCGGCACGGGTCCCAGGCAAGGCTGACCCAACCCTGAAGGAAAAAATAATGTCCTTGCCGAAAAAATAGTGGCTTTCGTATGGGGGCAAGAGAGCTATAATGATGCTATCCGTGTACAGTTCAAAGTGTGATGATAAATTACTGTGAAAGAAATTACAGATTTAATTAGTAGGTTATTTTATCTCCATGTATATATATAAGAGGTTTTAATTTCCCTCTGACTCCAGCTCTTAAAAAGTCATCAACATCTACATTTAGTGGTCTAGGTAAAGTTAGATTTTAGAAACTTCATGTCCACCTTGCATTGGGTAGCTATCTGGAGCAAAAACACAATGGAGGACATGCATTCTCTTTAGGGAGATTTAAACTGTATTTTGAGATAAAGCCCCTTCTGGTGGATTAAGAATTAGCCACTGTAGTTTAATACGTAACTTGAAACTTACCTAAACGTTTTACCAGTGTAGAATGGCTTAATAAGAGAGCAAGTATATCAGAAGAAATCGTGGTAGAAACTTGGGAAATCTCGGTTTCTGATACAGGTGCTATTTAAAGAACTGAGTGATAATTCACCAACCAGCCAAAATGTATGAGACCATTCTAAAAGGCCTGGTTAACACTAAGGAACTAAGGAAACCTATGGTAGAATTACAGTAGCTTGAGTGCAGATACACAAAACCACACATTATTTTGATTACTATGAAACTTTTGATATTTACACATTCTCACCTCAAGCTTAGGAAATACAACTTTTAGTTAGAACATCTTACTGAGTAAAAAATTAGATGGGTGGAATGCTTACATTAATCTCAACTATTTGTAATTATTCTGGATAGGATTAGAGTCAATTTTTGGTATTCAAATTCTCTTAAATGAAATTGAAGGACCGAATCACAACATTGATGATAGAAGAATGTTTCAGGCAAAGTTTAATGAAAAAGATAATGTTGTAACTCAAAATAATGAAAATGTAAAAGTCCTCAGATATGATTCGCTCACAGTCAAATATTGCTAAATGCTTGATGTCAAGAACACAGTGCAGAGACTCTGAACAGGAGCTGGAAACCCACTTTGTGCAGAGGTTCCCAGCTCACTTTTTATTTGACTGTGTGACACTGGCTCTTCACCCAAAGACCATGTGAAAGGAGCTGATTACATGTGACGCACAGTGGGTCCATGTGAGTTAGTTCTCTTCGTGTTAAACTGGTCAGTCAAAGAGACTATCAAATACATTATTCCGCTTTAACCCGTTTTTAACCTTTAAACTTTATCAAACGTTTTTGGGATAAGACATTTAACAAAGCATGGGGGTACATGAACCACAAGCAAACATATTTGTAACTAGGGCTAAGCACTATTGACAAAGATACTAAAATATTACGAATAGCCCCGTTTATTACCAGTTGAGGGGTTGTATTTCCTTACTTGATCAAGCCAGGGAGAGAGACAAGTTTTGTCTGGGAGCAGAATTCAGAACGTGCTGATAAGTAAGGTGCTTTGGAGTGGTAACTAGTGTTATTGGAATAAGGTCTCCGGAGGTTGGCGGGGTCGAATCCTGTGTTGTTGGTGGAGGCTGCTGTGGCACGCCACAAACTAGTTGAGACATTTGGAAGCATGATAGCTATTAGATGGACCATAGTGTAGGGTAAGGGGCCGTAGTCAGAGAAAGTTGCCTGCGACCTGGGCACCTGCTTTTCTGCTGATCTGTGAAACCGTGAACCTTCTCATATTCGACGATTTGTGTATAGAAGGTTTAGCTTTTCCGCCTGTTGAAGGTTTCTGTAAACAGAGGCGTTAACAGGTCAGCTTTCAGCTATTTACTAGAAACAATATATGAGTTGTTCATGCACAGGGCTAACTTTTTGAAGTTGAGGATGCATTTTATCTTAAATACAAAAGCAGAATTAACCCCCTGTTGTCAACTGATAAAGCACGTGTCCTTCAAAGTACCCACTGCAGATATCTGTACGTACAGGCAATTATATAGCTGCATATGGTTCCTGTATTCAGTTTATCGGCCAATTATCTCTGGTCTGTGAAATGAAGGTGCAATTTGCACTCTTTCTAGTTTACATATGGACGAGATGCCCCAGTTAGATGGTTGGTTCACAATTTGCACGCAAGTCTGACACCTCTAAAGTGTGAATAAAGCTACATCAACACCTCATTTCCCATTCGGATGGGCACCAACACCGCATGTGCCCTAATTTCTCCCTCAGTTTGCGGCAGGTTTCAACTGCTGCAAATCATAGGAACAAACTCCATAGTCAGGCACCATGTAGGCCAGCCTTGTAATCTCGTTTTTGGCAAACAAAATGTGTTTCTGCCCTAAGCGAGATTAGTGGCCCATGTGTAAGCGAGTACTTAAAAGGATAAAACTCGAATCTCACTTGGAAATTCGTAAACGCCATGAAACCATTTTTAAAAGCAAACCTCCACCTAGCAGAGAGTGTCAACAGTTGAAACTTCTTCCACTTCCACTAAATTGCAAGCATAAATTAGGAACACACAAAAGTATCTACGGCAGAAAAATATAATTGTTTATCGAGTATCCACATTATTGTGGATATAGATTGCATGCAAAATTTCACAACATTTAAATAAAGATTGCTAGGAAAATCGTGGCTATCAGTAGAAGAGCAGAGGCAATGGCACCGTGGCCCACGAGTGTGATGGACACACTGCACCCCAGATTTGGCTGTGTGGACAATGGTGGAGCGAGGCCAATGGTGGAGCGAGGGGACCCATTTTCTTTACTGTCGTTAGGCTCCCCATCTTCTATACCTGTCACTGGAAACAGCGTTCACTGCAGGAAACATTCTCGCCCTTCTCAGTTGTGTGGCGCCATTTACATTCCCCTACCAGGATAGTGAAATGTTCTAATCAGGTCCAATATTTTGGTTTTACAACAAATAATTGTCTGTGCAACACTTATTCTGAAACACTGGGTTTGAACGAAACACTTGCTTTAAAGCTTTCATTAAGGCATTTGTATTTTTCTATGTTTCATGTTGTGTATTAAGTTTGGGATTTGTAATGTTAAATCGAGCTGAACACATAATCATTTTGAAGCCTTCTTAGTATACTCCTTATTAATAAAATGCACAAAAAAGTTTCACGCATACCAAGCTAAGACAACAGTTGCTGTTGATGCTAAGTTCCCACATTGTGCCCTCTCTGCAGCTGCTTTAAGGCGTCATGGACTGCTACATTTACTGTCTGAGGAGATACAGTTTAATTGCCCAAGAGATTCGGTACAATTTTCTACTTGGTCCTTCTTTTAAAATCATGGTGTGCCATTTCATTTTTCCTCCATTGCACGGAAAAAGATGTGGTTATATTAGTGATTTACTTAGAATAAAAAATGCCCTGAGTTTTACCCTGCAATCTATACGCCTATTTATATTTATTTGTTTACTTTGTATTCCACTCAAAAAGAAGTTAGGTGCATACACACACCAGCGATGTGAATGGCATGCAATAATAGCGACCTATGAAGAGACGTACACACACGTAGCACATTGTCACAATATGATACCTCGTCTAATGGAAATATCTCGGCTTCGTTTCCAGGCCTAATGCTCAATGCAAAATAATCCTTCCTGTGATGAGTAATTCTACGCTTGGCAAAAGTGAATTTGCTCGTGGTTTGTCCTTTTTTTCTCTTTTGGGAAAAAAAACCTTTTGGAGAACTACCTCGCCATACGCCACCACCTATTCTGGGTTGACCTTTAGTATTCCCACCCTGGGTGCCTATTTACCTTTGATACTATATCCAGAAATGGAATGTGCCTTGCAAACATGTATGTGACCAAATTTCCTGGGGTTTTCACACCTCGGAATTATCATTATCTTCCACTGAGATAACATTTAGGGCCATTGCTCTCAGGTAGTACTTATACCATGCTGATGTACTGATGGATGTAACATTATGTAAATTCAGATTATGGGCCTCATTACCAGTTTGGAGGAGGGGATTACTCCCTCACAAGCGTGATGGATATCCCGTCCGCCGTTTTACAAGTTCCATAGTATAAAATGGAACTTGTAATAAAACGGCCGGGCTATGGTAATCCCCTCCGCCAAACTCGTAAAGGGGCCCTGTGTTCTTTGCAAAAGTGAATTTGTGCACATAAAACACTCCGATTGAGCACCGAATTTTAGGTGTTCCAACAGCTCTCCGAATTGGCCCCAAAGGGTGCCATTTAGGGGAAAAAAGAGACACATTTTGGATAGTTGTGTGAATGCGGTTGCCTTATAAAAGCTGAGCAAAAAAGCCTTAGAGTTTCCTACACTCAATGAAACACGTAATAACACCACAGTCCACAAGGAAAATGAAAAATGTGTTTTAATTTCCTCCTTTAGTGAGCGTATACGCGAATATATTGACTAAACAAGGCAACAAAAGTATATTGATGACGTTACCCTCCCAGTACTGATTGTTGTACGTTAGAAAAACGAACTGGAATGCATGCATTGCGCCCCTTTGCGACCCCTTGTGTCAAATTATGCCTGCATGTTCCAGGGTTAGGGGGACGCCAAAAATAGTGCAGTGAAATCTACCACATTTCACTGCACCATTTTTGGCGTCATTTTTAATACCTGCTCAATGCAATGCCCTTGGCCGGTGTTTAATGGCGCAGGGAAATCTTGTAAATTTCACTGCACCATTTTTTAGGGCTTCCCTGTGGGAAGACTCCCCCAGGTGCATACATTATACCTGGCTCAGGTACAATGTGGCGCAAGGGTTGACAAAGGAGCGCAAGCTAGCATTGTGCCACTTTGTAAATATGGCACAGGGTGAGGGCCTGTTTAGAGCTGTCATAGCGTGAAAAAATGATATGGCAGCGCTAAGGGGAGCAAGGGGCTTGTAAATATGCCCCTGTATTTCCAGGATTCTAGGCATTTTTATGCTCTCGAATTCTACTTGCTCTCAGCAGATGGTGTTTGGGACCAGAAAATCAGGTGATAATAACGGGTGTAGTGTTACTAGCTGAAATGTAACTGCTGTATAATGCCACAACTAGTTACACATATAAGCATGTGGAGCAGTATTGTGACTGGGTAATACTCCATACAACGAGGCCTTGTGTGCTACCTTCATTCATCGGCCTTGTAACACACTGAGGAATACAAGGAAAGAATTTAGTCATCGAGCAGTACCTACTTTCACTTAGTTAGTGTTACTCAGAATGGTGCTAACCAAACAAGACCCTAAGCACACAGAAAGTATGAGCTGCAGCAGAGAATTAAGGGCCAGATTTACAAGGCCCTTGTGCCCCTTAGCACCACATTTGCGGCAATTTTTTTGCAGCAAATGTGACTCTAATGGGCCACTACCAAAGTGCTATATTTACAAGGTGGCACAAACTAAGTTTGTGCGCCCTTGTAAATCCTTTGCGCCACATCATGCATAATATATGCATGATATATGCAAAGGGGGCGTTCCCTAGTTAGAGGGTCGCTAAACATGGCACAATGGAATCTACAAAATTCCATTCCACCATTTCTAGCGTCACTTTTAACACCTGCTTACAACAGGCATTTAAATCAGGCTTCCATTGATTTCAATGGGCCTCTTAACCCTATGCTGGATTAGCATCCTTTTTTTACGCTAATCCAGTATAGCGTTACAGTAGCATAAAAAAAATGACTCTATTGCCACAAACATGAGCCATGGTGTGTCATATTGTAAATAGGGTGCTACCATGGTGGTGTTAGGGGATGCAAGGGGGCCACAAGGAAAGTGGCGCATCACTAGTGATGCGCCGTTTTCTTGTAAATATGGCCCCAAGTCTGAATGTGAAAAGAACATTAGTCAATTCAGACAATAAAATATCCTCATGCACAAATGTATGTATGCTCTAATTTCTTCCAATTAATGCATACACCTGGGTGCAAAGAAAAGGCTTCCTTTGTATTTGTGGTCATTTGCATCGTAGCTTGATACAATCCATGCTGGACACTGGGTTTCCAAGCTGTCAATTGCATTGTGTGCAGTCGTTGCTTTCCATTACTTGCTGGTCACTGCGGCTTCTGTTCTGGATTTGCAGACATTATTCAACCACAGCAATAACCACACAAAGAGCCCAATCCAGTTACAACTGATGAGCTGGTCACTTTAGGAAAATGACTTCTTGTAGTTTTTGGTGTCCCTATAAATACACAGGAGGTCAGCCAACTGACCGTTGGAGTCCAACTCTTAGTACTGGGTAAAACTGGGAGCAGGTCCAGCCCATCTGGTCTCCTCTGTTAATCATAGAAAACAGATCATGTTTTCTTCCGTACTTCCATAGGCCCAGATGTGTACTGAGGAGCTGATGGTAAGGTGACACTTCTGTACAATTCGCTAGATAGTGGGTGACAGTAACTCCGGAACACTCCCTAACCAAATGGGCACAAATAAACTAGTGGAAGCCCATCCTATTTTGCTGCACATTTTGCTTGCCTTATGACAAACTATCCTGCAGTGTACCATTCAAGATGGCAGAACTTGCCCGTGAAGGAAGTTGCTGGCCCACCTGCGCTGTCTAGGGAAATGAGCGGCCTCTTCCTCCGCAACTTCATCAAAATGGTTTTGGGACCAGCTCATTCTCCTAGTAGAATCGAGCCAGGTCCGTAGATCAAAGGACCCCTCTTCTACAGGTTACAATTCATTCTTTTTTTAAAGTTGTTGTTAATTAAGTTTTCAATATAAATACAACTATTTAGGATTAGTAATGCCAAATGAGCACATCAGAAGGCAGGAGATTCACAAAGGAGATTTGCATCAATGTAGGAGGGTAGCTACATTGATGCAAATCTTATATTAAACCAGAGTGCATGTTAGACCTCAACATTAACATTAACAATACAACAAACGAACCCCACTCTCACTCAGTTGGCTGTACACACCATATATAATAGAGTATCAAACAGACCCATGGGTAGCAACGCATATACACTGAAAGGAAATAAAAGGAAAATCTATTAGGAACCTGGCACTACTTAAATACCTAACAGCAGCTTAGTGGCTTTATTGACTTGTGCAGATCCATATATCCCCTCTACATCTCTTCCCATCTGTCTAATCCGACAGTATAGATCAAGAGTTATTGAGGATCTCTCAAGGCGGTCTATCATCTGACTTCACCACTAAGTCTAACAACACAGTGTCCTAATCTCTTGCTGTAACCAATCTGTCTAGTCTGCAATGCTATGGTGTTAGAGCCATAACTTAAGCCATGCTCCATTTTTCCACACACTTCAAAACACCCAGTGCATCTCTTACAATGCATCTAACCGAACAGTATGAATCAAGTGTATTCAAGGATGACTCACTGAGGTCTATCATCTGTCTTCACTGCTAAGGCTACCAATGCAATGTTCCAGCCTATTATGGTACCAGATCTACCCAGACCATGGAATTGTGTTGTTAGAACCATAATTTTAGCCATGCTCCATTTTTCCACATCTCTGTGTCTATTCTTAATATTCATTGCCCCTTCAGTTCTGCAACGCACAGCAATATTTTGTTTGGCTAAAACTAAAGCCAAATCTATGTATCAAAGACATCTTTTTTAATCTCTTGGCTCTTGGCAGGCATTCCAGAAGACAAGTCTCAGGCGCAAGCTTCAGGCTCTTTTTACTCACTCTCGGAGCAGTGCCGTTTCTGAAAAACTGTGAACATGTTTGTTTTTCCATACCTTATGAAAAAAGTCTGCCTTATAATATTAGAGCAGTGGGTCTGCCTGAAGGCATCGAAGAACTGAGCTTGAATTAATTCCTGGAAACATGGCTGACTGAGCAAGTGCTGGGGGGAAAACCTCCACGTTCTTTTCAGTGAAAGGGGTGCATAGAGTGCCTGGCCACTGCCCTGTGCCAGGAGCCTTGCCACGACTGGTGGTGGTAAAAAGTATACAACTTTAGAGACAGAGACAATATATTACAGATTACTAGAACTAAGGGTCCATGGAAAATCAACAATAGTACTGTCACAATCTTCCCAGAATATAAGGTGGACATGCTCAGACTGCGAGAATAGTTTTGAGATGTGAAAGTGCAACTCCACACCATGGGAATCAAATATGCACTATTATATCCATAGAAACTGAGAGTCATCCCAGACAACAAGACTCTTTTCTTCTTGTAGCAAGACAAAAGGAGACTTTCAGCACTCGTCCTCGTCAGACCGAGGGGTAAAATGGAAGACACAGTGGAACAGGCAACAATCCACCAGGAACGCTTGTAGCAAACCATCGAGGATGCAAGCAGCCCTGCGAAGAGCAGAGGTACTGGCTGTGGTGGAGCAATCATCCTTGTATGGTGGGCCGGGAATCAGATGAGGATGTGAGAACATTTGTGGATGTTTCACAGATGATCAAGCCGCTGGAGGAACTGTGGGGTGGCCCTCAGGTTACTCCAGTGACAACAGACTTTTTGGAGTGCTCCTGATCATCACAAGTATATCCTTTTCTGAGGGGTATATTATATGGGTGACTGCTAGGCAGGGGGAGGGGGAGTTGCGGGTTGATGCCAGTGGTGTAACAAAACTTGAGGGGGGCCCCCTCCAAATTACACAGAGGGCCCCCTTGAATTCACTCAGTACCTCTCAGGCCAGGGTACTGGCCTGAGTGGGCACCCTGGAGCTCGTGGTCCCTCCCACCCACACCGCAGAGGCTGCAGGGGCCTTTGTTATGCTACTGGTTGGTGCTTGTGTTATAGTGCGAGTGGTTAACTCTCTTCTGTACTGTTGGTGGGGATCCAGACCACAGTGTATATCGATGGCTAACTTGGGCCACCCCACCATCGAGTAGCATTGATAGCATTGGTTGGCCGTGATCGAGGAGGGTGTGGCTCATGATTTTTCATTGTTTGGTTTCTCTTTGTGTGGCCTGCTGTCTTCTACACCAAACCCCCACCATGCATGTTGATGGGGGAATTCACCTAACGTGCAACATACATGTGAGTATAACATAGTGACATGGAATGTGAGGGGCATGAGCACATATGCTAATCAATACAGAATTCATTCTTACTTAAAATGGTAACAGGTCCAGTTTGCCTGCCTTCAGGATACACGTCTGACAGCTGGGGAGCTCCTTAGGCTATGCAAGCGCTGGCGAGGTTCTCTCCTTGGCCGTACTTATTTTGTCCACACCAGGGGCATCTTGCTGTGGGTGACTCCCAGGGTCTTGATGGAGCATGCCTTGGTATAGCCAGAGGGCCATTATGTTATTACAGAAGACACTTTAGATAGGGAGCCCCTCATGTTAGCAGTATTGTGTGCGCCAAATGTGGGCAGCCCTCTTCCTCACCTCACTGTCACAGGTTCTCCTTCGATCGGCAATGTACCCAATATTTTGATGTGAGGACTTCAGTTGTGGTCCAGGTCTGGTGGAGAACAGGTCTACTCCCACTGTACCAGGAGATCAGTCACACACCACCACTAGGCAGCTACAGCAGCGAGCCCATAATGTACAAGCAATAGATGTTTGGTGCACCTTGCAACCACACCAATGAGAGTACTCCCATTACTCTTCCCTATACACTCTTCACGCGAAGATTGATCTGGAATATAGCAGCGAGTGTTTGGTGAAAAAATGTAAACAGCATTTAGGAAGGTCATTGTCTGGCCATTGCCCCTTGATGGTGACTTTTCAGTGGGGGAGACGCTGCCTGGTGATCCCCACCTGGCATTTACAACCCCTGGCACTGGAAGACATACTGTTCTGGGCTCATGAGGGGAACACATCGACAGATACTTAACCGAAAATTAGGGTTCTGCCACAGATGTGGTGGTTGAGTGGGGTTCATTTAAAATGGTGATACATGGTGTGTATATGACTACACAGTATGGCATGAAACAGGGACTTCAGGAGAGGTGTTAGAGCTGGAGGAAAGATTGAAAATGGCAGGAAGAGAATGAGCATCAAATCCTGCTATGCACTCTACAATGGAAGGTGCTAGGACCAGGCCCTTGATGTTGACCCCCCGCTCCACCTGCAGAGTTTGCAGAATTTGGCACTTTGTGCTATCCAAAGTAGCGTGGAGTTCCCGAATTCTGCATTCTGGGGTGGAGCGGAGTTAATTCATGTGCGCAAGATTTGGTTTTGTTGCTCTCTTGTGAGCACCACGATCCTCTCAGACCACTAGCGAGCGTGCACAAGACTTTACATTCACTTGTGCTGTTTCTGGCCACAACAGTTGCCAAAACAATCCTGCTTGCAAGCGCACATGCACCTGGAGTAGATTTTCTACTCTAGATACATCTAAATCTAATAAAAAAAGAGGGTTTTGAGTGGAATGTCTTCTCCAATTGACCTTTCAAGTTGTTTTTTTAGTGTGAGAAGCCTTTTTTCTATTTTTTCAAACAGAAAGTAACTGCCCGGAGACTCCAACTTCCCATTCCTGTCCAGCATGCTCCTCCCAGTGCGTTGTCCATCTCCTGGTCACTTTTCACTTGGATTTTGAGGTGGACAGATCACTCTCTTTGTTTCCTGGATATAATTTATTTGGATTTAAGGACTTTGTTTTTGTGCAACCACACAAGTTCAAAAACTATTGAAGAAGAGTGTTGTTTGTTTGCTTGGGCATGCACCAATATTTCTTTGTACTTTGATTTTAAAAATTTATTGTGGTGGGTGTCTTGGAGTTTAAATATGGGCCTAGTTATTATTTATTTTGCATTTAATAGATGTTTGATCTTTTTTTAAAGTTTAGTAGCTTTTCCACATGTTTGTAACATTTGCAATATTATTTTACTATGTGGCCTAGATTTCCAAAGGGCCATATAGCTAGTAGGCTCAGTACTAGTAGTCATCAGTGCATGAAATAAATGTTGCAGTGGTATATGTTTTTTAAAACTTCATTTAGGGCAGGGATGGCATTAGATTGAATTAAAAATGCTGGCTATTGTTTGCATTTCATTTTTTTGCAAAAAGTGTATATGTTGTGGGGTAATATTTGATGGCATAGTAGGATGTGTGCTATTGTTGTGAAATTTTAATAGCTAAGTTAATTTCCTGTTTTGCGTTGCTGAATTGATGTTAGTGTTTTTTTACGTGTTAGCACCATGCCTCCTTATGGATAGTGTGTGTTTGTCATTGTCCACCATTTGTCTTTGTTCAACATGTTGTGTGGCCAGGATCCATTTTGTGTAGTCTCTGTCCATAGGCTTGCATGTGTTTTTTGTTATTCATGACTCCTTCTTTGCAGTTGTTGTTTGACCTTGAGGCTAGTGGCCATTTTGTGCATCTAGCCAATTTGTCTTTGCCATAGGCTTGTATGTATTCTTTGTTTGACATGCCTCCTTGCTCCTTTTTGTTGTTTGACCATGTGGCTGGTAGCCATTGTGTGCATACAGCCAGTGTGTCTTTGCCAAAGGCTTACAAGTGTTCTTTTTTCACCATGCCTCCTTTCTCATTGTTGTTGTTGTTTGACCATGTGGCTGGTGGCCATTTTGTGCATCCAGCCAGTGTCCCTTGACCATAGGCTTGTGTGTTTTCTTTGTTTGCCCTGCCTCCTTGTTGTTGTTTCACCATGTGGCTGGCAATCATTTTCTGTATACAGCCAGTATCCATTTGCCATAGGCTTGCATGTTTTATTTCATCCCTGTGCCCCTTTGCTCCTTGTTGTTGTTGTTTGCCCAAGTGTCTGATGGCCATTTTGTGCATCCAGCCAGAGTCCTTTTGCCAAAGACTTGCATGTGTTGTTTGTTTGTCATGTCTCCTAACTCCTTGTTGTTGTTGATTGACCATGTGGCTGGCAGCCATTTCTTGCATCCAGCCAGTGCCCCTTTGCCATAGGCTTGCATGTGTTGTTTGTTTTTCATGCCTCCTTGTTGTTTCACCATGTGACTTCCAGCCGTTTTGTGCATCCAGCCAGTGTCCCTTTGCCATAGGCTTGCCCGTGTTCTTTGTTTGCCATACCTGCTTCCTCCTTGTTGCTGTTTGAACATGTGGCTGGCAGCCATTTTGTGCATCCAGCCAGTGTCCCTTTGCCATAGGCTTGCATGTGATCTTTGTTCCCCATGCCTCCTTGCGCATTGTTGTTGTTTGACCATGTGGCTGGCAGCCATGTTGTGCATCTTGCCAGGGTCCCTTTGGCATAGGTTTGCATGTGTTCTTTACTTGCCATGCCTCCTTGTTCCTTGTTGTTTGACCATGTGGCTGGCAGCCATGTTGTGCATGCAGCCAGTGTGCCTTTGCCATAGGCTCATATACAAACATCGACAATTACTGATCATCTGTTTATTTTAAGATGATATATATTTTTTTTTTTCTATTTTAATTTTAATGTAACATTTTTTTTTTTTTGTTTTTTTTTTTTCTAATTTCTTGCTTTTTCCCATTTTTATTTGAGTTAAAAAAAAATTGTGCTCATATTTTACATTTTAAAACTTTGTTGTTACTTTTTATTTAATTCTGCATTTTGCCTTGATCCATCATCCATCCATCCGCACAGCTGTGCTACTGCATTCAGTTTCTTTAGGTGTATAATAATTCAATTTCTTCCTGGACACCCTCACTGCAGTGAACTGCAGACACATCATCAGCATAAATAATATTTGTAATGATTATTCCATTTCCCCTGGACCACCTTCCCACCAGAGGACCACCTCTCCCTGTCTACCACCTTTACAGATGAGATAAAGCAAAGAGCTATATCTGCTTGCTGTGCTGCCGGATTTAAATACAATTTTATTCTGTGGTCATGTGGTTAGGCATTACAATGTTTGATTAAATTGGTTATTATTACATAAGTAACCAATCACACTAATATTGCACTTGTCTGTACTATTTCAATTTGCAACAATGCCATATTTCCCTAACTACATGTTTTTCTTGCTTGGTTGATTTTAAGTGCACAAGAGAAGAACTTGTACAGTTAGTCCTCCATTCTCTTCCATTTGTGCAGCTTAGTGTCGCTTTCAACTGAGAGCTTTAAGATGGCCCCAAAGAATGTTGATCCCAAGAACGTGGTTAGTGAGAAGAAGCAGCTTTTCACCAGTGGTGTGCGGACTGCAACCTTTTTCAGGAGATGTGTGCCTGCCACACTGGCCTCTGGGGAGTGAGGCAGCCACTGTTCTCATGGTGACGCCAACTAGCAGTGATCCTGAATTTGATTTGTCCCTTTTGCAAAGTAGTATACAGTTGTTTCAGGAAACAGAGCAAACTGGATAGCAGCCGCAGACAGTAATAGAAGTTCTTTCTGAAGTTGGAGCAGTACAGGAGCTCAAGCTTCCTGCTGAGCAAGAACCTCATCTTTTAGAATCAATGGCTCCCAGATATCAAGCAAGAAAAAGGAAGGATACTACTCCATTATTTTTTCCAAGCATCACTTGTGATAACAATGATAGGGATATTGAGTAGACCCCGGCAGAGTACGGGAGACGCCAGGAGAGGCAAGGGAAAAGAAAAGTTCCAGAAAGCCTTAAAATCATGGAAGAGGATGATGGTGAGGAGGATGATGACGACGAGCCAGTCATTGTGGAAGCTGGCACAGAGGAGTCCGACATTTCAATCAAACCTGCTCCAAGGGGTGTGGCACAGACAGCACTGCCAGCGCTCATATTTGTAAGGTCCCAGCAGAGACCTGTACCAATCCATTCCTCAGTAAAAGTATGAACTGCAGAGAGGAAATCAACACATCCGCCAACCTCCAGTTCTTTTTTTATGGCATTAACAGTGGCCCAGTAGGGGATGTTTTTATGATTGGAAAACAGGAAGAGAATATTTTGATATGCTCCATTTTCCACACGAGTGTTTGTTTTAGTAAGCCAAGTTCACATTATGGTACTGGAGTCCAGATGACCCATATGAAAAAATGTCAAGCAATCCAGTGGGAGGAGCACCCTGAAAACATTGCTGAATGTGGTTGTGGTGGTAAAAGTGAGGACAGACTAGACACATCAGCTACAACTGGTTAAATCACTGTGAAAGGTGAGGAAGGTGAGGATCCTTATGTAAAGCAGCCCTGTCCCCAGGAGTTAATCAGAATCACCGGCCTCAGCGACCTCACAATGGCATAGGAAGACTCAGAGTCAGATGAAGATACCACGGCATACGGTAACTGCATCACAATGCACATTGAGTCTATCACCACCTACATCTCAAAAGCCACCTGCATCAGTGGCCCTAGAAGGGAGAAAAAAATTCATGCTCCTATTCCGTACATGTTTAGGCCAGAGGGACCCTATGATTACAACCACCCAATGGCACGTTTGTACAGTAGGAACATGGGGAAAATGTTAGCACTGGACCTGCTCCCTTCTTTGTTCGTGGAAGGAGTGGTATTTTAGAGTTTGTTGCAGCCTTCTGCCCAAAATGGAAGGTTCTAAGTAGGACCTATTTTGTCAGATTTGCTGTTCCAACACTGCATCACGATGGGCTGCAATGGGTTCGACAAGCTCTGCAGTAAAGTGTTGTCCACACTATCCCCCTGACGACAGACACGTGGACCAGTTGTCAGGTTACTGATTACTGCACACTGGATCTCTTTTGTGGGGGTAAAGCAAAAGCTATCAACAGGTCTTCGCCCTGGAGAAATCTTTAAGAGCACTCGGCGGCATGCAATAGTAACCATGTTCGGCATAGAAAAATCACATACAGCTGCAAACATCTTGGATTAATTTAGTACCAATGTGTCTGAATCATTGTGACCCAGAGGTCTCTGAATTGGATTTATTGCCACGGATAATGGCAGTAACATAGTCGAGGCCATGGCAGATGATGGCTATTTCAGGGTCCTGTGTTTGGCGCACTGGTTGTGCATGACCTTCTCAAAAAATATTACATAGTTAGCAACATACTGACCACCTACAGATGAATCTGCACTCATTTCAGCAATTCTTTCAAGGCACAGAAGCAGTTGTGGATTATTCACCATGGTTACAGAGTACCAGTTAAAGCCCTGAAACAGGACATGCCAACATGTTGGAACACAACCTATTATATGTTTCAATGTCTGTTTGAGCAGTACAGACAGATCAATGATTATATCATTCTAAGAGGAGGGGATGCAATAGGGAAAGTTATGACCATGGATGCGGACAAATGGAGCCTAGTCAAATACCTGACACAGATGCTGCTCCCTTTTGAGGTTTTAACACGGGAAGTTAGCAATGGGAACAGTACAATGGGCCAACCTAACCATTGTTGCATTTTCTACAGGAGCAGCTACAGAAGGTATATGAAAGGTTCGCAGTTGGAGATGTAAACAAAAACTCAGAAGCGCATGCCTTGGTTGAGAGCCTAAGCTATTGATTGACTTGTAATCCACGCTACAAAAAACTTCTTCCAACTTTTATTCCTTTTGCTGAAGCTGAAAGGGGTGTTTCAAAATACAAGAGGTGAATTGTTGAGCAAGCTGGATAACTGGAAGAATGGCTGGAACCTAGAGTTCCACTTCCCAGTTCTGGGGTGGCGCCCTCAACTTCCAGAGAGGGCAGTCTTGTCTCACAGCAGTCAACACCAGCAACAAGAACACCAGCAACAACACCATCAAAAGAATCAGACCCAACCTCTGCATTGATTTGGTTTCAAGTGTCATGTCTTAAGTCCAGTGCAGAGGCAAAGGCAAAAGAGGTTGAGCAAGTGGCAGCACCAATGACACTTCAGAGGATGTTCCAGGATGACTCAAAAGAGGTATATGTCGGTCAAAACCCATTGGTGTATTGGTATGGGAAGATGCGCCAATGGCCAGAGCTCAGCAGGCTGGCAATAAAGTGTCTGGCTTGTCCTGTAGCCAGCATGTCAGCTGAGTGTATGGTCAATGCAGCTGGTGCAGTTGTTACAGTGAGAAGGACCAGTCTCTCATCTCAAAATATGGAGAGATTAAGCATGATTGTTAGAAATTGGGTTTCTGGTTGGCTAGGGTATGCACCTCAGCCAGGCAGAACTTACCCACTCTAGTCAGGGCAAGGGAGTTACACGTCCAAGATAACCCCTGCTCACCCCCTTGGTAGCTTGGCACGAGCAGTCAGGCTTAACCCGGAGGCAATGTGTAAAGCGTTTGCACAACACACACAACACGTGACGCAATATCCCCACCACAAAGGAAACACAACACCAGATTATATGAAAATATACTGTATTGTACACAACGCAATTATCAGACCAAACATCACATATCAGTACTATCCTGCTACCTTAGCAGTTGTCAGAACATTACACATTAGTTACTCTGCAACCTAGCAGTAGTCACACATAACACACGGGTTACTCAGTATTCTGCAACATAAGCAGTAGTCAGGAAAACACATTATTACATCACAGCACTTGTCATAAGAATATCATAAAATGCCCATAGTAGGAACATTAGGAAACATATGACAAGTTAGAAAAACATATTAGCAACCATGTCCATAAAAGGAACATTTGCATACACATATGTAAAAACATCAACCGCAGGTAGGTAATATATGAATCAAACAAAAGTCTGTAGAAAGAGCTTTGGATTGCAACTATATTGGTCCTTTAAACAGTACCTGGTTGCATGAAGGCACCTCCAGTGCCTAGAAGGCGAACAATGGGCCCCCCGGCGCTCCTATGTGCAAAACGGGGGCCTCCCTTATGCTCTGGGGTCAGAGGAGGGTGACATGCACCTCCTCTCTTTTATAGACAGGCCCCTCCGGGGACCGTGATTTCTGGGGGCCCCCCAGGGCTTTAACCGGCCCTCACGAGGGGGGCCAAAGCCAGCAAAAACAACTTAGGGCAGGAGGGGGCACCACGCACCCCCTCCGGTTTAATGACAGGCCCCTCCCGGGACCCGCGATCTCTGGTGGGCCCCCCGGGCCTCCACTGGCCCTTTCACCAAGGGGGGGGGCCACAATAATGCCCGGTTTACCTAACAGCAGAAAAGGAGCGTCCTGCTCCTAATGCAGAGGCCAGGGGGAAGGGGGCACTCCCCGCGCCTTCCCCTGGTCCTGCCGTGAAGCTACAAGAAGATCGGACCCCTCCTGGGGCCCGAGCAGACACTCGCCTGCACCCGATGCGGTGCGCAAGTGTTCTTCCAGCTTCCCGGGCCGCTGCGGTGATCTTATTTAAAGGGGCACAATGCAGCCAGGAGCCTACGAGCTCCCAAGGCTCCATAAGCGTGCTGCAATCAGCGCTATGGCAGCCGCAACCACGGAGAAGCACCCCTCGTGAAGAAATGGATGCATGGGTCAGGGGCCACAGCACCCTGCCCCTGGGGAGCAGAATCTTAAGACATGGTCCTCAGGTGGAGGGCCCAGCTACAGGCCAGCACAAGGGAAAGGCAGCAAGTGGCAAGTCCTTCACAGTGACCAGGCAGGTCACAGGTCAGCACAGCAGCAGCAGTCCATGGCGGTTCCTGGTGAGTCCTTTTAGCCTTTGGTGTCCAGTTCCAAGATGATTCCAAGAGTCTCCAAATTGTGGGGAAAATTCCCCTGTACTTATAGTCAGTTCTTACAGCATTTTACAATGGTAGGGAGAGGGGGTTCCAGCCAGTTACAACTGGTTCTGGGAGTGCCCCCTCTCTCCTTTCAGCACAGGGTCCAAACATCATTGGGGGGTTAACGACCCTATTGTGTGAGGCCAGAGCAAAGCCTTTACAAATGTAGGTGTGCCCCGCCTCTCCCATCTCTCAGCCCAGGAAGACTATTCAGTATGCAGATTCACCTCTGTGACACCTCCACCCTCCCTGTGTACAGGCTGTCTGAAAAGTATGCACAAAGCCCCAACTGTCATTCTGCCCAGACGTGGATTGGAGTCAAGCTGCAAAACACCAGAGTCATAAGCACAGATAAATGCACACTTTCTAGAAGTGGCATTTCTGTGATAGTAATAAAAAATACACCCATACCAGTAAGCAGCATTTATTATCACCATCACAACCATACCAAACATGCCTACGCTACCCCTCATAAATCAGACAATACCCCTTACACATAAGGCAGGGCATTTCTAACGCAATCCTATGAGAAGGCATGATTAGGCTGTTTGTCACTACTAGGACAGGCCATGCAATATGGCACATGTCCTGCCTTTCTACATACATGGCACCCTGCCCATAGGGCTAGCTAGGGCGTACCTTAGGGATGACTTACATGTAGTAAAAGCGGAGTTCTGGGCCTGGCAAGTAAGTTTAGATGCCAGGTCCCTGTGGCAGAAAATTGCGCACACAGGCCCTGCGCTAGCAGGCCTGATACAGGTTTTGAAAGTCTACTTCAGTGGGTGGCGCAAGCAGCACTGCAGGCCAACTAGTAGTATTTAATTTACAGGTCCTGGGTATAGAGATACCACTGTACAAGGGACTTATAGGTAAATTAAATATGCCAATTAGGTATAAGCCAATCATACCAACTTTAGATGGGAGAGCACCTGCACCTTAGCACTGGTCAGCAGTGATAAAGTGCTCAGAGTCCTAGAGCCAACAGCGAGAGGTCAGAAAAACCAGGAGGAAGGAGGCAAAAAGACTGGGGATGACCCTGCATAAGGCCAAAAGTCCAACAATGATCAAAATTAACCAACACTGCTCCTTAACCACCACAGACAGAGGACGAGGATGATTGGTCAGAATCAAGTGTGTTTGCTGAACAACTTCTTAGTGAACCACCTGAGTTTGAGGATGAACTCTACTTCCTGGACTGATTATGCCAGTACCACCATAGAACCTTTAAAGTAGTTTTTCGTTAAACGTATTTCTTTCATTGCAAAAAAAATAGCTAGTGGAACATTGTTTGTGTCTAATTTATGCTGCTCCACCATTTATAATAATCACATATATGGATGGATTGGAGTTGGACCCGTGTGCAGTGAAGAAGCCCCCACATTCCCTTCAGGACATTTGAGACAATGCCTGCCTCTTTCACATGCCATTGCCTATCCTTTGTCTTATTTTTACATAATTTAGCCAGGTTGCCCCAGAAGATTATTGATTGAAAGACAGCAAGTGCCAATGCCAAATTCCAATCTGTTGCTACCATCAAAGAGGAGATAATATTTAGTATCAACCACTATGCTTGGATTGGAAGAGGTAACTACAATCTATTGCAGCATTGAATGGTGATATATTGACTGATTGTGAGTGATGATTGATGAAGTGGAGCTACTAAGAATCAGGAGGAGTAGGATGGAAGTACTGATGGCAGGACTACCTCAACAGCTAGAAGGATAACGTTATCAACTTCAAAGAGAAACCATGATGATGGAGAAGACTCTAAGGCCTACTACTCACTCAGCTCCATGGTCTGGAGAGAGGTGCGTTGATTTGGGAAATGCTGCTTAGTGTGTGTTTTGCTGCATTGCTGGCTCAAACGTGAAACTCCTCTTTAGGTTCTTGCTATGCCTCTGAGTCTTCTTGGTGCACTCCTGACTCCTCATGAAGCTTATCTTGCTTCCTTTTGTCCTTCTCCCTTACTCTATAATATAGTTACAGCTTTTTTAATACGCAGGCCTTCTTCTAGTTCTCTCCTCCACAAACAAAATTTGGTGAAAGCTCAACACTCCAACTTATCTACCGGACAGGTTCAGCCAGGCACCCAAGAAGACAGACGTTCCAAGAAGAATGAAGATGCACCACCCAATTTGGCTAAACAGCATAATTTTCCTTTTAACAATCATCATTTTTAGAACTGAGTCAGTTAATTCAGTCCTCCCTAATTTGTATTTTTCAAACCTAGAAGTCAAAACATTTAAAGATATAATATCCTGGGTCTCTGTGGGGCAGAAGGACTGTTTGGAATGCATATTACTGAACTGTGTCATACTTATCCCTTCATTGTTTCCTTCCACAACAGATTGATGATGGTGTGCTGCTCAGTGCCCCAATGAATATTGCTATGGTTTCTTTTGCGTAGTGTTTGTCTTTGTCACACCTTTCCCAAAATCCACTTTCCCATCCATCGAGCCCCTAACCCTCTTCCCCCATGCTATATGATTTATTGAGCTGTGGCTTAATTTTACACCATAAATGGATCACACACTTGCTAGGGCATATGTGGTGAAATTGACACAAACTCAATGCATGATCTTTTATCACCTGAACAATGTTCCACACCAGCCCCATAAATATAAACATGCCTTGTGTTGTGTGTTGCACAAACGTTTAGCCTTGTCCAACCACTCCTGACTCTGAGTCCACTTCTCCTGCCTCAAGAATTTCTTTTCCTATGTTTAGTTATTAAATATTACCTCCCCTCTGCTCAGAAGATGTTGATATGCTAATTTCTATTATCATATCAGGTCTTCTTTGTTGTATGTCAATTACTGTCATTGTGATAGTTTGGTCTCGGTCTTCCTAATCTTATGATATAATATATGACCCACTAACTCTCTGTTTTTTAAAATCTGTTTGACTGTGATGGATAGCCCTGTGATTAATCCTGCAGTTGGAGTTCGCGTAGGAGGGAGTGGCATCTTGTGTTTTCCATGTTATGGCACTAGCCTGCTCCTACTACTACCACTCCCTTAAGTTAAGATAAGATGTCATCCTGCAGTAAGAAGAATGAGGTGTCAGCCCTCACTTCATCTATTCAGGTAAGAGCAGAACTATGAATTGAAGCGATCTTGTTTAGTTAGTAAATAACGTCTACTGAAGACAATGTTGTTTGTGTTTATCTAGGTTTTTGTAGGCAAAATAGTTAATGGTAATCATCCCATAGTGGTCAATGTAGTTACATAGGGTAGTAGAGCAAGGATATAAGTAAATGTCATACAGTTTTTTTAGCAGATTTAAAAAACAGGCTACACTTAAAGACAGTAGTGCAAATTAAAACCCCATAATAAACATTGGAACATAAATCAAGTAAATTAATATCCCCTTTTATTTTTAATATGTAGAAAAACCGACCTTTCCACCCACAACATACCCAACCCTCTCCCCCAAACTAATAGCCCTGTCCCCAAAAAGTCCAACAAAAGTCCAATGTGAAACCTTGTCCCAACTCCCTCCTGCCCTCTCCACCTCAACAAGTCCCTTCCACCTAAACAAAAAAATAAAATAAGGCTCAGAAGAGGGCATTGCCTACATGGGTCCAGAGCTGGTCCAGGCTCTGCTTGATCCTTGTGAGCCGGCTCTCCATGTGGTCCATCCACTGCAGGATACAATGGGGTAATACCCTCTCTGAGTGGGAGGGGGTAGCAGCAGGTGCAGTCAAGGCCTCCGACAGCTGGCAGCAGCACCGGCGATGCAATGGCCCGGGAGGAAGGAGGTTGGAGGCTGGGGCTGCTGCTGAACTAGGTGCTGGATCAAAGGCAGCTATTTCTACCTCTTCGCCATCCAGGACCAACAGCCACAGGAATTTAGCCTGTATAGTATCCAGCCTTTGCTGGTCTCCTAGAGATGTTAGAATTTGATATGATTATGATTAGGAGAGTAAGAGGGCCAATTATATTTGTTTACCCACACAAGCCTCATATTAAAAGCACTGCCTAGTTGGTAGAAAAGAATTAAGGCAGAATAACACCAGATTAAAAAAATAGTGATTTTATTTTTTTAAAGACTATTCTAGTAACTAAACAGACAATTTTAGTTGAAGAATGAAAATAGATGACCTCTGATTTATGAGAGAGGCATTATGCACTATGGAGTAAGTTCTTGTGGCAAATTAATGGAGGCATGCCAGCCTGCCCTTTGGGTACTTTACTACTGTTTGCAACTGGGGAAGCTATAGTTGACAATTATCTATCTGCTCTTCTCCAAATGCCTTTCACTTAGTTTCTGCCCTGACTCCAAAGAGGCAGATGAATAATAAATAAGATACTATGTCACACACATCATGTGTAAAATGTAGATATATTATCCTGTCTGCCGTAAGTAGATGGTGGGGAAAACGATGCACTTCACTACAGGGAAATTAATTGGCTATATAGATTGTATTTGGCACACTCATCACAGAGTATTGCTTACATCAAACTTGAAATCAAATCAGGCACTTACCAGTGCCACTTTACTCACTGGTCTCACCCACCACCACAAATTATTTCCAACAAATTATTTTGCTGGGCAGTAAGGAAAGGAAACTTGATTTACTCTACTGCAATGTAAGGCAGGGGGATTGGGCAGGTAGGTACAGCTGCTTTTGTAATAGAATACTGGGGTGTAATTGATCATCAACTCACCATGTGCCTAAGCTTTTGATTATTCAGTCACTGTATCGCCGAAAGTCTAAAGGGAAAAATCAGAAGAGACGTAAAATAAATCTGTTATGGGAAACCTTGAAATATATTTTGGAAACACTTTACATGACCATGAAAATGTGGGACATGCCAAGAATGGATTTTGATTTTTTTAATGTTAGGCTGGGATGGAAAAACCTAGGAAAGAATAAAGGAGTTGAGTACTATGAGGTGAATGAGTGGGCAAAGGGAAACACACCTTGTGTGCTTGGTTTGCAATGCATTGAAAACTTTGTAAATGCCACATTAACTCAAGCAGACACACATTGCACAGCAAACATTGCAGTCACAAACTGAACCATACTGTATTTCTTCAGTCATGGGTGGTGAAATGACATGGGCATGGGGGGTTGATGAATAATGATGGGTGGGATACATATCTGCCTCGCTTAACAAATACAGTGAGTCAAGGGATCGGAACACAAATTTAAATCCCCCCACTTTGAGCCATACCTTTCATACCCATAAAACAAAGTAAGAAAAGTAGGTGAACAGCTTGCCCCTCTCCAGAAGAGCTCCCTTGTTTATTCATCCAAGCAATAATTCAATCATCCTTTCATTCTTACTACTATATTTACCCATAGCCACCATTACTTCAGGTTTTACTTTCTCTCACCTAGTCTTTCACTAAAATTTCCAATTCATTATCCATCTTTCCACTATCCACCCTTTCTTTCAATCATCCTTTCACCCATCCATCCATTTACCCAATAATCACCGACGTATCCTTTCACCAACCCACACATCATTTCCTTTTACTCATTTCACTCATCCTTTCTATTATCCTTCCCTTCTTTTCCATTTCCATCAAGCCATCACTTTTAGGGTACATTATGTGAGCGTTTACTGAGTTGCAGATAGAAGAGGCCATAACTCAACCACCGCTGTAGCTGGTAAAGCCAGGGGGAGTTCACAATCACAACACCCTTATAGCTAGATAAAACAACAGTAATTGTCAATAAGCAAGCAATGTGACTTACCACCGTCCATTCCTGCCGCAGCTTCTACCCTTTCAAATGACTCTCCTACTGCAGCAGCACTTGAGCGGGCACCACTGGTGGTCAGTGTGGCTAGAAAAACATTATACATTTTTTAGATGCAAGATACACCTCCCTTTAATTTTTTAAATCAAGAAAATGCAACTGCAAAGAATTGCTAAAGTTCGGTTAGCACTGCAGAATCTTCTATTAAAAATATCAGTCTGGGCATTTTGTTGGTCACAATGTTAAAAAAGCCAGGTAGTCAAGCCAACCAAAAACTTTTCTTAATGGAGGGGAAGAGCTGCAGCCTATGATGATAATGACTTGAAATCATTGAAGCACATTGAACTGGAGGAATAATAATGGTCAATGAAAGACAGAAAAAAAGATAATGCAGGAATAACAGGAATTAAACAAAAATTGGATAGGGGAGTTGGGAAAAAAGGAGACAGTACTAAAAAAATAAATAAGGGAAAATTAAAAGTCGTAGAATAGTGGGCAGAGGTAAATAATAATAATAAATAATAGGAATTACTGGCATGATCAGAGACGTGAGCAGGGCATTCGTGGTCAGTACCTCATCCTCCCCAGCTCATCCCAGATCCGCCTTGGCGCTGCTCCTCTTCTTGCCTCTGGGTGCTGATGTGAGAAGTAAAGAAGATAAAAACATAGATTAGTGGTACAGTTAATCACCGCAAAATTATCATAACAGGCAAATGCAGTAACATTGTACTTCTCCAAATCAGATCGCCTATGGTATTAGTATCAACTATCGTTAAGCTGGCTATACTAATCCTAAAATTCCTATTCGAAATTTACTTAACAAAAGCTATTTTTGAAACTAATGCAGTGCAATAAATGATCTTTGATTTTATTCGCATTTCTCAGCCAGCTTGATTGAACAACTCAGTCTCCCTTTTTTGCAATGCTTGCAATGCATAGATGCATATTAGTAGTACTAAATATCACTGTGAAATTGCCTGGAACTGATTGAGCTGCATAGATAAAAGTCACAGATAACGCTAAATCAATGATATCCCTTCTTTACTATTGTGACAGGAGGACAGATGAGTCTGCTTTGCAATGCCTTCTTAAATAATCAACCAAAGTGAGCACCAACGAGTATGATTAGGCATTGCCAAGTACCTGCTTAGCTCAAACTGGATCACATAATAATATTCTTGATGTAAACTAAATGTAACTTACCTCTGAGTGTGAGTAGTATGCTATTCGGAAAAAAGTTACCATTGTAGAACACAAACACAACAAATAATATAAATAATACTCACCGAGCCTTGGAATCTTGACACCTAGCCGGTAGAGCAGGTCCTGCTCCTGGTCGAGGATATCTGCCCAGCGGTGTATCAGCAACTGGGTGGTGCGCTGGACCTGGCTGGTGTACCGCACACACCTGCACACCCTCCCCCAATGCAGCCAATGCTCCCGCAGGTGGTAGCCAGTGCCAGGTCTGCCGCCTGCTGCTAGCATGGAGAGGAAGTGGTGTTGCACATAAAAAAACAGTGCTGCCATCTCCACCTGACAAAAGATTGGCAGGGGCCGCAACCTTTGGTGGTGCCGCCACCCACAGGGTAGGCGGCTGCTGCTGCTGACTTCTCTGGGTGTCTGGTGCCACCGCTTGCCTCCTTCCTCTGCCATGGCGCTGGGTGAGGTAAAGAAAATAAAAACAAACAGGAGAAGGAATGAAGAAAAAAAGGAAGGCAGAAGGAAATAAAAGGAAAAAAAAACAAAAATACAAAATACATAAAAACACAAAAAATATGATCAAAGACATAAAATACACAGACCAAAAACTCACACTAATACAATAAATAAAAGTGAGGGGTAGATTATTGTGGGGTATGGTGGATTGAAAAGGTATAGAAGGATTAAAAATACAGCCCAGCACCATGAACAGAGTAAGAAAAACAAGATGGCCATGCCCATGAGAACTGTGTGGTGCCATTCACACATGATTTTGAACATGAAAATACAATGCGAATGGACACGACTGGGAAACTCCGCCCGCCTGCAGAACTTCGCATAGTGCGGCAGAGTGTTTAGACTACTCCATGGAATTCTGTGATGTGCGATTCTGCGAACTCCGCCCAGGCCTAATTAGGACAGATTACAGGAAAGCAACAAGACACTTATCTGCCTTTGATGATAAAGAATATACCAAGTGTCAGCAAGAGCTAAGAGACAATCCCAGTAGCCTAGAAGCTGGGTTGTTAAAATCTGAATACTCATGCACCCCGATTGGGGCTATACGTTCAGCAGAAGGCCTGGTGGTGAACTCTCAATTAGCTATTAATAGGGAATTTGAGGTCTACTACATGGCGATATATCGACCCCCAATGTGTGTGGACCAAGAGATGATCTCCACATATCTGAGACACCTTGAGAGCCCCCTTCAAAACCTCTTGCTGAGGCAGGAGTTGGACAACCCCTTGACCTTTGAGGAGGTTAAACTGGCCATCAAACAAATAGCCAGAGGCAAGACTCCAGGCACAGTCAATCTACCAATAGAGTTTTACACCACATATCAAGCCCATCTGGCCCGCTGTTGAGAATGTAGAAAAAGGCCAGAGAGCATGGCAGACTTTCAGACCGGATGAGGGAGGCTTTAATTACAGTACTCCCGTAACCCGGGAGGAATCTGCTTGAGGTGGCCTCCTACCCACTGCTCAACCTTCATTACAAGGTACTGGGTAAGGTCCTAGTGAACAGATTTACCCCAGTAGTGCACACAGTAATCCACCCAGACGAGAATGGATACATTCCTGGTAGAACTATATTCCTGAATCTGCTTCGGTTATTCAATATCATGATCTGGGCATGCAGAATGGACACCGAATGTTGGTGTTCGACAGCCTTGGGTGGGCCTACCTGAAAAATGTACTATTGAAGCTAGGGTTGGGACTGCAGTTTGGCAGATGAATAGGGATTCTTTACAAGTCCCTCTTGACCAGGATGTGTACAGCTGATATTTGTCATTGAATGGAGCACTAGGCAGTGTTGCCTCCTGTCCCTTTTGCTGTTTGCCTTAGCCATGGAACCGTTGGCCTGGCTGCTGCACCAGCACATCCCTCAATGGCAGTGCTGGGTCACAGGTCACCCCAATGTGGTCCCCATGTATGCCAATGACACCCTGATCTATCTAAAGGCAGATCCATCTATCCTATTAGCAATTATGATGGTTCTGAATGACTTTGGATGCATCTAGGTTCTCCAAATCCATTGGGGAGAGTCATGCTTATTCCCCCTATTGCAGAAACCCAAACTGCTATGCTGCACAGACAAGACTGACTTCCTAAAATGGAAATATAACAGCATTGACTACTAAGGGGTTCAGATATACTATATGACCTGATAGAGGGTAAAACACTAATAATGATCGGACAGTCATTAACCTTTTGGACACAGTTACTCCTATCGCCAATGGGCAGAGTGTCAATCACGAAAATGGTAATTCTCCCCTGACTCCTCTACCTTTTTGCAGCACTCCCAGTGATACTGAAGAAATCATTCTTCTTGGAGTTGCAGCAACTGCTTGCTTCCTTTATCTGGGAAAATAAGAGGTACAGGGTAGAGACTGACATTTTATATGCCTGTGGTGGCCAATTATAAGCTTTACTATGCTAATGCCCAGCTCCAGTGGCCATTGCGATAGCTACAAGACACTTCAAATCCTGAGCAGGTTATGCTGGGCTTTGTATTCAGGGGCACACCACTGGTGGAGTTGTTCCTGGAATACCCCTACTTTCGTACAAAACCGAACGTGCTATTGAAGGTGCCAGTATGGTGTTGGAGGAGAAATATGCATAGAGGAAAGAAGGGAGAGCCATATGAAGCGAGCCTAGTGTTATCAGCTCCACCACTCTGTAGGTATTTGGCTGCTACTCACCAGACAGACTGCTGGACCACAGCGTGGTGTGCAAAGTAGGGGGATGTGGTGGCGGAGGGGAGAATGTGCTGTTCAAGGATCTGGTGGAGGCAGATCCTCTAGACCTAGGATATTTCCTACTGTACTCGGCGCTCCATAGGGTGGTGAGGAGGATGTAGGGCTCTAAGCATGATCTACCACCGGCGGTGGCTTTGCTGGAAATTATGTTAACTTTTGCAGCCATGAGACAGGTGATGTTCAGCATCTATGGAGCTCCGATTTAAGACTCCACTAATGCAGGCCTTTGGGCTGTCAAGAGTTGGTGGGAGGAACGGCTGTTGATAGAACGTTTGTGCCCTACTTGGCAGAGAGCTCTGGGTTCTGTCAGGATGATTGTGTGGAACGCCAGATTCTACTTTATGAAGTTCAATTACCTATACCATACTTACCTTTCACCAGACAGGATAGGGAGAATATATCCAGACTCTAGGGCTTCATGCCCCAGATGTCAGCATGTTGATGCAGACTTTCTCCATATGCTATGAAGGTGACCTCATGCATATCAGAACTCATGGCCTCTATCTTGTCACAGGCCTCTTTCCATTGCATTCTCAACACTGGAGTGGCTACTAAGCGCACAAAACAGCTGGTTGGGTTGCAGGCCTGGCCCTGGTACCTGCAAAGCACCACATCACCATGTCTGGAAGGCGGAGGCCCCTCCAGTCACCTTATGGCAGAAAGATGTAGTCCACTGGGCCTCAGTTGAACTCTTGGTGTGGGCGGGTGCTAGGGGTAGGGATGGGAGATGCAACCTTATGGATCAGTGGGATGACTATTTGAGCTGATTGAAGGAAATGCCCACTCAAGATGCTCAGGCTACCAGTCGCTAACTGAGGTACCATACAAAGATGATCATATGGAGGGTATTGAACGGAGATAACATGTACACTTATGTCAAAGGTGGGGTTGAAAGGATATGGGGGAGCAGGCTGAGCTGGTTAGGTTGTGTTGATATTTTTGTGATTTTCTTTTCCGTATGTGGGCGAGGGGACAGACATCCATGTGACAATGTTCTTCTTCCTCTGTACATCCACTTCTGTATTGTGTGTTGGATATTTAGTCCACCTCTGCCTAGAGACTGCGGGTATTGTACGCCAATGTTCAAGGCAACTGTTATCTTCAAATCAATAAAAATATTTACATAAAAAATGAAACGATTCTTCCAGCGTGGAACCATATTGAGGACACATTTCAGAGGCACGCTGATACATGCATGGATTCCTGGCAGGGGACTTTAGGTCTGATACAAGTAGTTAAATAAGGGCTACTTGCAGCTGGAGTTCTTAGACATTTTGTAGTGTATTTCAGCATCTATTCCCACTCCTAGTCAATAAAGTCCTTGCCAATTGTAACCCTCCCATCTCATTTTCAACATGTATATGTGGGACTGGCCCTTTTTGGAGGGTCATCCCCAAACATTTTGCCTCCTTCCTCCTATTTTGTCTGACCAGTTTGTGTTAGCTTTAGGACTCTGGGCACTTTACCACTGCTAACCAGTGCTAAAGTGCATATGCTTTCTGTCTAAATTGTATTGGTGATTGGATTATCCATAATTGGCATATTTTATTTACTGGTAAGTCCCTAGTAAAGTGCACTACAGGTGCCCAGTGCATGTAAATCAAATGCTACTAGTGGGCCTGCAGCACTGATTGTGCCACCCACATGAGTAGCCCAGTAAACATGTCTCAGACCTGCCACTGCAGTGTCTGTGTGTGCAGTCTTGCATTGCCAATTCGACCCGGCAAGTGTAGGCACTTGCCAGACCTAAACCTTACCTTTTATGTAAGCCACCCCTAAGGTAAGCCCTAGGTAGCTCCATGCGCAGGGTGCACTGTATTTAAAAGGTAGGGCCTGTACTGGTGTGTTTTACATGTCTTGATAGTGAGATACTGCCAAATTTGGTTTTCACTATTGCATGGCCTATCTTTCCCATAGGATAACAAGGGGGCTGCCTTTAAATATCTTTTAGGTGCAGTTTCCCATTGGGAGCAGATGGCAGGTAGAGATATGGAGTTTGGGGTCTCTGAACTGACAATTTAAAAAATACATCTTCTGCTAGAGTTGGTTTTTGGACTGGCTGTTTGAAAATGCCACTTTTAGAAAGTGGGCTTTTTCTTGCTTAACCATTTTGTGCCTCTGCCTGCATGTGGAATCCACGTCTGGGTCAGACTGACAGTTGGACTGTTTGTGAATTCCCTCTAGACAGTGACACCAAGGGAGCTGAGGAGTGTTCTGCATATCCTGATGGATGAGTCTCCTGGGATAGAGTGAGGAGAGAGGAGCTGACACACCTGAACGGGCTGTGTCTGTCCTCACACAATGGAGTATCCAACTCCCTGGTGTGTGTCTGGGGCCAGGCCTGGGCAAAGCAGGATCTTGTGAACAACAGAGACTTTCCTTTGAAGTTTGCCTACTCCAAAGGCAGAAACAAGTATAAGTAGTGGACCCAAAACCCCAGACTTTTAGAATACTTCTGGATCAAGAGGAACCTCTGCCAAGGACAAGTGGCTGAAGTGGTGGAGGAGGAGTACTGCCCATTTGCTGTGTGTGCTTTGGTGGGTTGGCCTGCCGTTGTTGCTTTTGTCTTATGGAGGACAAAGACTGGACTTTGCTGTGTATCCTGCTTGTGAGGATTCTCCAAGGGCTTCAACTGTGCTTTCTCCCTATTCTGAAGTCTCAGGACCATCAAAGGCATAATTTGCCAGCACCTGGGCTTTCTTACTGAGACCCCTGCCATACCAAGTGGTGCCACATCCAGTCTCTGGGCCCTTGAAAGGAGAAGCTAGTGAACCCAAGGAGAAAATCCATGCACCAGAGCTGAACGGCAGAAAAACAGATGCAGCGATTGCACCGAGGATGAAAAATTGATGCATCGCCAGGAAAATCGACACATCGCCAGCTCAGTGCGGATTCATTGCTGACGTGCAGCCAGAAGTTCCATGCATCGTCCCCAGGCATCAAAACCTGCAACATCACTGCACTGACCTGAGGATGCTTATCTGGAAAACAACACACCTCTTGCCTGTGAGGAAAGAATTGACGCATCTCTTGCCCAACAGAGAAATAATCAATGCACGGCCTCACTTGCGAGTAAGGAATCGACACGCATCGCTTGCTTTTCCAATGAACGCCATCCTGTGCGGCTTTATTTTTTGACAGATACCAGGTACTTTGTGCTAAAACAACTCATCCATTGATTTCTATGGATTAAGACTCTTTTTACTTTAAACATTCATATCTTTGTTTGTGTATGTTGGATTTTTTTTTGTTTTGGTGTTGTTTGCTTTAGATAAATATTGGCTATTTTTCTAAACTGGTGTGGAGTCCTTTTGTGGTGTTTTCACTGTGTTATTGTGTGTGTTAGTACAAATTCTTTACACGTTGCCTCTGAGATAAACCTGATTGCTTAGGCTGAGCTACCGGGGGATCAACAGGAGTTATCCTAGGTGTGTATCTCCCTACACTGACTAGAGTGCAAAATAACTGCCACCAAGAGACCCCATTTCTAACAGCATACATCTGGGTATGACACAGGTACATTTTCAGAAAGTAGCACTGTCACTTCATGTTGATCCTGCCTGCCCATTAAAAGTTTTCTTAGCACCATTCTGGCATTGGGTAGACAATTCCATGGTCCCCCGGGTCTCTAGCAAATAACCCGGGTACGGCCAAACTGCCTTTCCCGGGTCTCCACTGCAGCTGCTGCCAACCCCTCAGACAGGTTTCTGCCCTCCTGGGGTCCAGGCAGCCCTGGCCCAGGAAGGCAGAACAAAGGATTTCCTCTGAGAGAGGGTGTGACACCCTCTCCCTTTGGAAATAGGTGTGATGGCTGGGGAGGAGTAGCCTCCCCCAGCCTCTGGAAATGCTTTGATGGGCACAGATGCTGCCCATCTCTGCATAAGCCAGTCTACACTGGTTTAGGGATCCCCCAGCCCTGCTCTGGCGCGAAACTGGACAAAGGAAAGGGGAGTGACCACTCCCCTGACCTGCACCTCCCAGGGGAGGTGCCCAGAGCTCCTCCAGTGTGCCCCAGACCTCTGCCATCTTGAAAACAGAGGTGTTGCTGGCACACTGGACTACTCTGAGTGGCCAGTGCCATCAGGTGACGTCAGAGACTACTTCTGATAGGCTCTTACCTTTCTTACTAGCCTATCCTCCTTCCTAGGTAGCCAAACCTCCTTTTCTGGCTATTTAGGGTCTCTGCTTTGGGGACTTCTTCAGATACCGAATGAAAGAGCTCACCAGAGTTCCTCTGCATCTCCCTCTTCACCTTCTGCCAAAGGATCAACCCCTGAGTGCTCAGGACGCCTGCAAAACTGCAACAAAGTAGCAAAGACGACTACTGCAATCTTGTATCGCTTCATCCTGCCGGCTTTCTCGCCTGTTTCCTGGTGGTGCATGCTCTGGGGGTAGCCTGCCTCCTTCTTGCACCAGGAGCTCTGAAGAAATCTCCTGTGGGTCGACGGAATCTTCTCCCTGCAACCGCAGGCAACAAAAGACTGCATCACCGGTCCTCTGGGTCCCCTCTCAGCACGATGAGCGTGGTCCCTGGAACTCAGCAACTCTGTCCAAGTGACTCCCACAGTCCAGTGACCCTTCAGTCCAACTTTGGTGGAGGTAAGTCCTTGCCTCCCCACGCTAGACTGCATTGCTGGGCACCGCGTGATTTGCAGCTGCTCCGGCTCCTGTGCACTCTTCCAGGATTTCCTTTGTGCACAGCCAAGCCTGGGTCCCCGACACTCTAACCTGCAGTGCACAACCTTCTGAGTTGTCCTCCGGCGTCGTGGGACTCCCTTTTCTGACTTCGGGTGGACTCCGGTTCACTCCTCTTCTAAGTGCCTGTTCTGGTACTTCTGCGGGTGCTGCCTGCTTCTGTGAGGGCTCCCTGACTTGCTGGGCAACCCCTCTATCTCCTCATCCAAGTGGTGACATCCTGGTCCCTCCTGGGCCACAGCAGCATCCAAAAACCCTAACCGTGACCCTTGCAGCTAGCAAGGCTTGTTTGTAGACTTTCTGCGTGGGAATACCTCTGCAAGCTTCTTCACGATGAGTGACATCCATCCTCCAAAGGGGAAGTTCCTAGTCCTCTTTGTTCTTGCAGAACACAAAGCTTCTTCCATCCAGTGGCGTCTTCCTTGCACCCTCAGCTGGCATTTCCTGGGCTCCTGCCCACTCTCGACACTGTCGCGACTCTTGGACTTGGTCCCCTTGTCTTCCAGGTACTCAGGTCCGGAAATCCACTGTTGTTGCATTGCTGGTGTTGGCCTTCCTTGCAGAATCCCCCTATCACAACTTATGTGCTCTCTGGGGGTTGTAGGTGCACTTTACACCTACCTTACAGGGTCTTGGGGTGGTCTATTATTCTAACCCTCACTGTTTTCTTACAGTCCCAGCGACCCTCTACAAGCTCACATAGGTTTGGGGTCCATTCGTGGTTCGCATTCCACTTTTGGAGTATATGGTTTGTGTTGCCCCTATACCTCTGTGCTCCTATTGCAATCTACTGTAACTTTACATTGCTTGCATTACTTCCTTTTGCTATTACTGCATATTTTTGGTATTGTGTACATATATCTTATGTATATTTGTCATCCTCATACTGAGGGTACTCACTGAGATACTTTTTGGCATATTGTCATAAAAATAAAGTACCTTTATTTTTAGTATATCTGTGTATTGTGTTTTCTTATGATATTGAGCATATGACACCAGTGGTATAGTAGGAGCTTTGCATATCTCCTAGTTTAGCCTAAGCTGCTCTGCTATAGCTACCTTCTATCAGCCTAATCTGCTAGAAACACCTCTTCTACACTAATAAGGGATAACTGGACCTGGTACAGAGTGTAAGTACCCCTTGGTACCCACTACAAGCCAGGCCAGCCTCCTACATTGGTTGTGCAGCGGTGGGATAAGTACTTGTAACTACTTACCACTTTGTCATTTTGTACTTTTCATAAGAGAAAAATATACAAAACATGTTCAGTGTTTGTACACCTAACCAAAACGTTTTGCTTTTCTTCTCTTACACTATCTGCTAAGTGCTGAAAAGTACTTCTAAACTTTCTAAAAGTTTCAAAAAGTTTGAAAACTTTTTTTTTTCCTGTTCTTTAAAAAGTTCTGAAACTTTTTCTCTCTTCTCACTGTCCCTAAACCTTCTTCTATCATGTCTGATGTAGGAACTTCTCTTAAAATGGTCAATACAACATATGACAATCTTAACTTTAACAGCCTAAGGAGTCTCTGCATTGATAGAGGTTTAGTGGTAGGAAAAAACCCTTCTAGAGAATTTCTGTCTAACATGCTCATTGAGAATGATAAGGCCCAGGGTGGCACTTCATCTGAAAAGTTAGTAGATAGCTCACACTCTGACTCAGGGGAGCCCCTTGAGGGAGGTGTACAGGGTTCTCTTCCAAATCTGCCCCTTAGCAGACCACCTAGCAATGCTGGTAGTAATAGAAGCTCTCATCATAGTAGGGATGTACTTCTTATGCTTCTAGAGAGCTCAAGCTTTATATTTCTTAGTCAGAGTACCCAGGCCCCTGACATTCCAAGTTACACAATTAAAATCATGTATCTTAACCATGATATTTCAAGCAAAATATAACATAATAGTGTTCTGACCCACAACAATCTAGGATGCCTAGATGTAGTAGCCCCTCCTGAGCCACCATGTTGCAGTGCCTGGTCAAAACATGTTTCCTCGCATAACAGGCCTGTGTATTCTTCTCATGAGTTTCAATATGTGTGTGTGTGTGTGTGTAGGCAGCTACATCTCAATTCTCACTTGACTATGAATGTGAAAGCTTTACCCTGGTCCCTTTCAAGTTAATGATGTTCCTTAACCCTCTACTTAAGTGCCTTTTCTGAGACAGGTTGAGTCACATACCTCACTCCCAGTTTTTCCTGCTGAAAAGAACCCGAGCTATAGTTTTTGCTCAAAGAGTAGGTTTCACACCTCAGCATTGGGAAGGCATTGAAAGGGTAGTTGCATGACAAAGCTAATTAGCTAACTGGAGCATCAGCTAGGCAAAGAATACATTTTCAAAAGGTACTTTTTCATCATATTTATCAACAACCCACCATCACCATGAAATTGCATTTGTATAAATAATAAAAACAGTCGTTGGATAGACTCTGTATTTTATTCTAAACCAAAGTTACTAAAATAGAATTTTAATTGTACTTTAGTTTTCTCCTGGGAACAGTTACAACCCATAACAGTAAAACAGCTTTTGAGGGTTAGTTACTGCAGGAACATGTCAATCTTATGTGTTTACATCTTCCATTTTTAAATACTGGACACTCTACCTGGTAGTCACAGGGCTACTTAGGGTGGCTTACTTAATATATAAAAGTAGAGTTCCTTCCTGACAAAAAAGCATTATTTAGACAGGTTTACCTACAGGTTTAAAAGCTGCAGCAGTCAGGCTACACATTTAGGCCTTAAGCCACCTTTTCCTTGTGAAACTAGTGGATGGCAGAATATGTGCTTCAGTTTTGAGGTGGCATTTATCTTTATATGCCATTAATGTATTGCCCTGCAACACATAGTATAACCATACTGTCAATTGGAGATTAGCCAGTTTTCCCATGTTTTAGGAATCAGGACACATACACTGGGGACTTAACAGTGGTATGCAAATGTGCAGAGTGCAACAACCAACAATACCATCCAGCAAAAATGGAGGTGATCATGCAAAAAAGCTGTGTTTTAACCCTTGTGATCTGTTTAAGTGGGGTGCAACAGTGTCCTCGTCTGCACTGTAGTTTGATTACATTGCCCACCAACTGGAGCCTCCACCTGTCTCCACCCAGATACTGTTATGTGACAATAGCTTGTGTGTAGCTGTGTGCTCTCTCATAGCCATTCAGAAGCTAGGAGCAATAATGTTTTGAAGATGTTTCATATTTATGGCTGAGTGTTTTTACATTTGTAACTCATTTGCACCCAAAGTTATTGTGTTGCATTGTGTGACAGGAAGAGAGCAGATAAGCACCATATTTACAAAGATATGGCACAGTCCTGCTCTTTCCATAGCACTGGGGCACATTTAGGCAGCCAAACGCCATGCACATATCTTTGCACCATGGCTCAAAGGTGTCTGTGTGAGTGTAGCATATGCTTTGTACCGGAAGGATACCCTTCCAGTACAATACTTTATGCCTTCACACATGCAACACACATGCAAATTGGGAAAAGGTGGGAGAAATAAAAGCATTTCTCCTTTTTAACCCCTGCTTTCAAGTGATGTTAATTTTTGGTTCAAAACAGTGACTACTATTACTAGTAGATTGGGTTTTGCATCTAAAGCCATTGGTAGTTGCATGAGAATCCCCTTGTACCACCCATGAAATGTCGCTTTGATGCAGAGTAATGGAAAGCAGTGCTTTGCACTTCTTTGCATACTTTCAAGCATCTTCCTAGCACAAAACGTTTTGCACTGGAGAGTAAATTAAATGAAAACATTTTGCACAGCTATACATCACTGTAATGATGAAACCAGGCATAAAATATTTGTAAATCTGCTCCTGTTATTTTTGTAGTGTTACTGCTGCTGTTGCAGTTAGGGTGATGGGTGTGCACCTTTAGGTTTAATTTCTTCTTAACAGTGATTTAACACTGATCTGCTGTATTTTGGAAAGAATTACATCGCCATTTTGTTTTCAAACACAACTGTTGTATATATTTAAATCGCAATAGATTATCTGTCTAACAGTGAGTGGCTGGTGCCACAATCATTTTTTGCACAAAGTTACAGATGGCGTGGAGTGGTGGTATTTTAGCTAAGATGCAAACTTTGGAATCAGGAGAATCAATTGTGTGAGTCTTTGCACCACTAAGTGCAAATTTGCAAAACAAAAATGCCACAGACAATGTGCTATTCCACTTACATGTCCCTCCATGCTTCTTTTTTTAATAAACAGAGCTCACACTACATCATACTCGTCTATGTACATCAACTAGAGGTTAAGATGCTTTTCTATAACAAAAATGTTCTGAACAAAATGATGGTGGATGGGGCTTGATTAACATGACAACCATTTAAAATGCTCACAAACCTGGTCTCACAAAAGAGCAGCAGAACACGACACAAAATTACAATATAGGGCATCTTTCATATGGCTCTTGTTTCCAGAGTGTGCCATTGTCTATTTTGTCCTGTGAACTTAGAAGATGGTGAGATGTCCAGGTGCCACTTTACAGAATACTGAAATATGCCAAGGCTTTATGGGGCATATTTACAAGAAATGTTGCATTGCTCGTTGCGGCAGTGATGCGTCAAAGTTAGTTATAATGTGCAGGAATCCTATACAACACCATGGGTGCGCCATTTTAACAATACACGGCACCATGGCGCAAGGACCCAACGTGCCTCAGAAATTCTGATGCATCTGTGGGAACTTTGTCATAACGAATCAGCCCCAAAAGTGGTGCATCGCTAAAGTTGGCCTCACAACTGATGCAACCTTAGTGATGTGACAAAAACCAGATGCAATGCGTCAGTTTTCAATGACGCAAGTAGCCTAATGTTTTAGGACCAACTTAAAAGACTGTAAAATGGTGGTATATCACCTTCTACTTTTAAATTGATCCTGGCTGTAAGAAGTTATGTATGCAGTATTGCTATATGTCACATTACAAACTGCATAGTCTACCTGTGTGTAGGTAGAGGCCTGAGTGTCTGTGACATAGTGAGTGACAGTATAATGTAAGTGAATACAAGCATATGTTGGAATGTTAAGTGGCAATACATGTTTTACCCACCTTATGTGTTTACTTACTTGTTGTCCTTTGCAGTACACAGGCCTGGACTTGGGAACTCCTTCCTCCTTGGAGAAGTGACATTCCTCGCCTGTCTCTTACATAAAGTACACAATGCCACATTGCCTTGCTGCAGTGGCTCATGAAATCATAAGTGCCATGGTCCAAGCTTGGTCAAGGGGTCCTACAACATGATTGTCACATGTGTAGACCCACTTCTAGTAGAAGGGAAGTATAATACTGACATATTCCAGTGTGGAAAGTGACTTCAGCTGGCCAGATTCCAGTTGAAAAGCCACTGTGTTAGTTGTATGCCTGGATTAAGGAGGCATAGGAATGTTGATGCATTTTGGACTCTGCGCTTCATTTCCCAACAATGCAGCACTTTCCTAAAAACTTGTAAATATAGACGTGTCGGTTCTGCGTAGGTTTTAAGAGGGGGCACCTATGAATATACATATACCTATGAATACATATGAATGACTTTACCTGATCCAGTTGGTTGTAGCACAAGTAAAAAATGATGGAGGACAGAGAAAAGTGACAAACTATGTCTAATGCGCCACTCCAGATATGGAGCACTGAATGTGCCATGGTTGCATCAAAAAATAAAATAAAGCAGTGGAGGCGCAGGCTCCTTGTAAATATGCCCTTATGTGTGTTGCTCTCTTTTTATACATAACCATGATAGTAGGCACGCAGTGCGAGCCATATACAATGGTGAAAACCCTAATTCAGTATTTATTTATTGACAATCTTTAACAGGCCAAAAACAATATTACCTTTTTATGCTCTACGAATGCATTTTACCTCTTTAAATCTTTCCCTCTGTGGTATAAATGTTTCTCCCCAAGGGAATTGCACCATCAGGACAATGTAATAAACACTCCTATATAAAACTGCTGACATTTACTGATGGTACTGTCAGAAATAATGAATGATAGGCTTAATAATAACTTGTGTGTCATCAATCCATGACATTGCATACGTTTGGTGTATCTGATAAAGTTATAAAGTAAAAATCATAACAGAAATCATGTTATTGCTAATTACTTAAATATTTTATTAACTTGTATACTATGTGTTTCAATATTTTATATTTAGCACATATATTTTAATTTGTTTGTTTATAATTTGTAATTGATACAAACATTTGAAAATATGTAGTATTTTTAAATTTCATGTTTGTTTTTATAGTTAACATTTTTCTTTCAAAATTGTTTAAAAAAAATATTTTAGTTGAGATTTTTTATTGGTTTTTATGTTGTGCGTATGTTAAAATTTACATTAATATTACATGTATATTATTATACTAGTTAAAATCATTGTTACTCTCTATTTTAAATGTATTTAGTTTGTTATAAAGGATTCAGACTGTAGAATCTGAACCATGCAAATTCCAATTTCCCAATCATTGGCTATGACAAAGTAGAAATAATAAACCTGACCCCTCCAAAGTCCAACATTGTTGCTTAGCTTGAAGTGGAAATAGAACATCTGACCTTGTCCCCAAAGTCCAACCGTTTCACTACCACTGCTCAGGTTGTGGTAGGAAAAATACATTTCACCCTTCCAAAGTCCATCACTTCCCTACTGTTGCTTAGGTGGTACTGAGAATAGTAAATTTGACCCCTCAAAGCCCAACACTTTCCCTAATGTTGTTTTTCTAAATGTTTTTATCTTGAAGTTGGAAAGCTCTGTTTTCTTTTTTCTGTTTTTTCTTTTAGTTGAGTTTAGTTGTGAGTTGGTTATTTATTTCATAGTTTGCTTATTAGTTCATAATCAGTACTTTAGATATATGATTCTTTTCTGTTGAAGTTGTATACATTTTTATTATTGTTTGTAGTATTTTAAAATTTGCTTTTTAGCTTTTTTTAAATATTTTTGATTTCCTTTAGCTTTTTTCTGATTTTTGCTTACACATGTTTTTAATTTATATTTCTGTCTTATTAATACACTTATTTGGAGTAATCTGAATTTTAGTAATACATTTTGCATTTTTTAATGATTTAGTAATTGTATTGTATAGTTTAATTTTTTCTTAATTTTGTTATATGTATGTATGTGTTGTGTTTTTTAATTATTGGTATTTTAGAAATTGAAATATGTTTTAAAACAGTGTATTGTATTCATAATTCATATAGTTTTATTATATATATTATTTATTTGCTTAGAGTCATTTTTTTATATTTTTCTTTTAATGTTTAATGTAGTACATTTCTTTTTATAGTTAGATAATATGCATATTTTTCACATGTAATAATTTTTAAGTAAATAGAGTTTTCTACAGTTATTATAATGTTAAATATTTTAAATACACATATATATATATATAGATCTCTCTCTCTTTATATATATATATATATATATATATATATATATATATATATATATATATATATATACCAACCTATATGATGTAAGTATTTTTCTCCACTGCATTTTTTTAGTTTACATTACAAGTATGTAAGATACTTAAATTTGACCACAATATTTTTGCCATAATCACAATATTCTGATCTCAGTACTATGTCAAGAAGCAAGTGGACAATTGTCCACTTTGAAGATATTTTCTGAAACAGAATGTTTCTGTACATTTTCAGGGATATTGGAAACCAACACAGTCACTATTGTTCTAAACTTATTTCAGTAGTATCAGAAATGGCCGAATGAAAAATGTTCCTTTCACATATTCACTAGTTTTCCCTGATATTTTCTAAATATAGTAGAAGTTGCTGCCTGAAATAAACTGAGTGAGCAACGTTTGCAAGCTTTGTTAAATTTATAAAATAGAAAAATGCCCGTTGCTACTGTGGAAAAATATAGTTTAGGAACAAAATACAATGCAAGTCCATTCCCCTCTTCCAAGACTTCCCCTGCCACTTGGATATGAGCAGTCCCTGGTTGCTCAGCATCCTCAATCCTATTTCTGGCCCAAGCTGTCCAACAGAAGGCCCTACTTGAGACTTAACAGCCCCAAGCTGCCATGGGGCCACTAATTCCCACATCATACGGAATACGTCCCATGGCATTGCACACTGCCAGAACCAGACACAGGCAGTCTATTGACTGCTGCACACTCTCTGTTCCAGCAATGTCCACTTCCCCCCATCTGCACCTTTTTGAGCTTCTGTTCTACTTCCTGATTCCTTTTGCATTTCCTAGTGCAAGATGTCATACTATGGAAGACCTTGCACCTGGAAATTCAGTGTTCTGCAACTGCGGCTGGGCAGGTTAACCCCACTGTGGGCAAATTGGGGTGATGTCAAACTTTGCTTGCTTTGCCAACATAATATTTCCCTACTATGCTTGATGGTGGAAATGTGGAGGCTCCAGCATTGCTATATACCTATGATGTCTTGTTTTATATTTGAGGCATGGCAACAGGAATAACTCAAGCTTCAAATAAAAGTGCCAGGTGTTTTGGTAAGCAAATTAAAGTCAAGCATATTTCCTGTCTCACTAAGAATAGACTGGGAAGTTCCTCAACCACATATCCTAGGAATGGAATTGAATACCACACATTTCAGTACTTTGACATAAACACATACAAAAACCGAAGTTATGTTCTGGCCAGCAATTTAGACAAGGTACTGTGACTTCAATCGGAATAAGCTTTAACTGGCAGTTAAGGGAAGGGTGTCTCTCACCAAAATTCTATTACATCCAAGCTTGCTGTATCTTTTTGCCAGCATACCATTGGTGCTGGGCCCACCCTTTCTTCACACTGATCTGAAGGTTAAACTTGTGGACCTGTTTTGGGTCTTACGCAGATGCACAATTGCATTGGGGAATATAAATCTGTCAATATGGAAGGGAAGTCTAGGAGCACCTGATTTTGAATCTTGCTACCTGGCAGCTACTCTTTATTGGGCAGCGAAGACTGGAACCCTGGAGCTTGCATATTTGCAGCCAGCGATTGGAAACATCAAGATAGTGTAATATATATATATATATATATATATATATATATATATATATATATATATATATATATGCAACATAAAAACACAGCACCACAAACTGTGCTACTGATTATAACTGGGAAAGGTATCAACAAAAAACAGGAAGATGCCAGACATATTTCCTGGAGCTTCCCATATATATCTCACAGCTGAGAAAACAGGGACATGCATAATATTGGTGAACTCAGTCCAGGGCTGGAATTGATACCATAGGTGGCTTTTGTGAATCTGCATCCCTAAACACATTTATTGAGCTTAGAGAGCTATACATGATCCCCAATGGACAGTTATTGACACATGGAGCACTGCACTAGACAGCAAAAAGGACATAGGGCATTCTGACGGTAGAGCAGAAAGCAGGCCAGGTGCTGCATTTGATAAGGACAAGTTGGGGGCGTTGGCATGCAGTGGTATTTCAGATGACAAATATACAACCACCAAGTAAAGGACTTAAAGGCCTGAGGGCAAAATGTGAGTGTGAACCCAGGGCGGAGCTTACTGATAACAAATGGATGGTGACACTTGGACACATTGCTAAGGTCTCGAGAAATGTGTTATTCAAATTGCTCAAGTTTCAATTATTTGCATCACATTTATCTCACAGTGGCACGATCAAATAGCTTTGCCAGGCTCTGTGCATGTAATGGGTGTTTGTGCTTGACCATATTAGTATTTACCCCAAAAACCTGCCTCTTGTGATTACTGCAGAGAACATAGACAAACAAATCAAACTGTAAGTTAGTGGGCCTGGCTCTGTTGTTGTCTGAAAGGGTAGTATCAATCAATTGGAAAGTATCCTAGCCACCTTATATGCATGCTTGCAATGATGAGTTACAGAAATGTGATCAGGTGGAGGACGAGGTGAATTGACTTCTGAGGAGCAGAACAGGTAGATGTAAGGAAACAGTGAACTGGGACGCTACCTCAAGTCCGATATTAGACCACCATAACTCACAAATCTGCACTGCACAACCTCATTGTGGGGAACATATCACATGTGGTAAATTCAGACAACACAGTTAGAACTTATGGTTTCACTTACCTCTATATATACATGCTTTCCTTCAGAACAAGATTAGTCAGGATAAGTCGGGATAACTTGACTATGGCCTATCAAACTTGTCACAGTGTAATTTGCTCTCTATCTCCAACTTTGTTAATTGTTCCTGTTTGTTGTTGTTTCCTTTGCGACTATATGCACGAGATGCATCTTATAATAGCAGGAGAAAAGTTATATGATGTATTTAATTATCATGCTTGCAGCATTAAATTGAAAATAATAAAGACAGGTTAAAGAAAAACAAGATTCCCCTAATATGCTGAACTTTGCAGGTGTGCACAATCCTAGATAATGGCAGCTGTGTCCTCCTGGTCTTCCATGCTAGGGAGGAGACAACTCCGTACAGCTCTACATATGCTTCTGTCCACTCTCCACAACTCAGTCTACCACCTTCCACCTCATCCATAAGCCTCCTGGAAAGAACAAGGACTTTATAGATGGTTTCTTGGAACTCATCTCTACATCATATATTCAGCTTATGCACACCAACCTCATCTCCTTAACATCACCAACCATCCAATTCAATCCTGCCATAATTTTGGTCTAGACCGAATATTTTACCATCCCCATCACCCTGCTCAGAGTCCAACCAACTCATCACTTTCAACAAAAAGACTTCCTGATGGAACTCCACTGACAAGCACTTCCATGTATGTGGCTGATAACCACACTACCTATATTGGCTCTAGGCACATCTGCAGCCAGGACATCATTGTACCAGAAATAAAAAAGTGCAAAAAAGAAATAACAAGATAACAGGCCATCTCCATCAATGCACCAGTATTAGGAATGACATTTTTGTATGCATCAGGATAGTCCTACCCTGCCCTGATTTAGAGAAAAGCTAACACGCCTCTGTAAAGAACGCTCCATCATGATGTAGTAACAGTCAACTTCCACTCTAAGAACCTAGCTACCCATCAATTCTGTTGCTGGCTGTATCTTTGTCATTGACCTTGCACACCACTCCACTGCATTTTGGCTGGGTTTCATCATACAAATTTTACTCCCATACATAAATACACACAATGAGCGTTTTGCGCTTTTATGACGCTCACTTCAGACCAGCTATCCGAAGCAGGTTTGCTGTCACAAACGGCCTGATTCGGTCTGTTTAAAAAGGCTTTTTTCTGATGTAGGAAAACAAAATTGAGATCCTGTAATACATTAACAAATTGCAATTTGGTTTTACAACCAAACACCAATTCGGAATTTGGAAGGAGCTTTGTTAGGAGGGTCTTTCCAATTACTGAATCACAGTGGTATGTATTCATGTTTTCTAACCGAAATTTAGTTGGGAAACATTCATATTTTACCACTTCCTCAAAGGAACTGATAAATCATGTGCAAATGGGAAGGGGTCCACACCGATCAATGCCTTCTCTTAAAAAAATAAAGTTAAACATTCCATTTTTGAAAATGGACTGTGTTTTCAAAAAACAAAAAAAGATTGCTTAATTTAAAAGCAAACACAGACAAGGTGCTCTGCTGATCCTAACAGGCCACTATGTCGGTGATGGCTATCATTCCTAATTAGCTGCAACCTTCCTAATTAAATATTCACAAGGTAGGTTGATTTGTGACCCACTAGGAATCAGTAATTTAGAAATAAAAGCTTAATACTTTAGAAATAGTGATTTTCTAATTGCGATTCAGGGAAAATCACAATTTAGAAATTGTTATACCCAATGCTAGTTCATCTGGCCCTTCATCCTTTACAACTGCTTTACAGCTTTCCTAACAGTGTATTAGAGTATACTGCCAGTACTTAACACATTTCTATTGTCTGAAAGAACAGTGAACTGTCATAGTGGCAAATCTGATGCAAAAGATGTTTAAGTGCATTGGAAGGAACCTAGGGCCTAATGTGCAAAGACCTTTTTGTAGTCACATAGGGTCTAATTCGCAGAATCAGTTCATTTGCAACCGCAAATATGCCTTTTCCTGTGTACAAAACAAAATTACGATTCAGTAACTTGTTGCTGAATCGCAGTTTTGGTTTGAAACCAAATACCATCTTGGTATTTGGAGGGGGCATGTTAAGGGCAGCATTTTCAAATACCAAATCAGATTGGTACATATTAAGGTTTTTACAGCCAATTTCTGGTTGCAAAATATTATTCTTTTAATAAACAGAATTGATCCATAAAGGAGGTGGAAAGCCATTTGCAGATGGGTTGAAGTCGCCAAGGAAGTCCATCCTTTTTGTGAATGTTGACAAATATGAAACTTATAATTAACATTTTTTAATGTACTCCATTTGTCTTTAGACTTTAAAGGAATGTTTGTGGTAATGTAAAACATTATAACTAGATAGCATGATAGTTGATATGTATTTGTGGGGAAGCAAAGAAAAGTATAATAACATTGGTGTAGGTTAAAAGGTCAGGTGAGAGTTAGGCTAGCAAGCAAGACTTAAAATTCCATTTAGGGTAGTGATTGCCCTCCTTCCATTTGTGCTGCTGCCAGAGAAAACACCATAATTATCCAGGTCTCTAAGACACTTTGATAGCATTAAATGCCATGCCCCCCTCAAAGATCAAGCTCAGAAAGTTGCATGAATAAAAAAATGATCACAGATGTGTTGACGGTAAGCACTTTTTTGCAGAAGTACACAACTTCACCTACAATCAAATTGTGTACTCCTGACTACAAACATGCACAATCCAAGGCCCCTCACCTGGTGATTCTCATATAATTTTCTGGTGACTGCTGCACTGTTAAGCCAGAAGACAAAATAAATTACTTTATTTGAAAGCTATCACATACATGGTGGTTTGCTGACCTTAGCAGGCCACTAGCTCTGTTATGACTGCAGTTTTTTAGTGGGCCACAATTTGCTATCTACTTAATTAGTATTCATGAGGTATGTTGAATTGCGACCCACTAAGAATCAGTAATTTGCAAACTGAGCTATAAGTATACAGGTCGGTTCGCAAATATCCTCACTGTTTGCAAAAACACTGGTTGCAAATTGTGACCAGTATTTTGCAACCAGTTCTTAGTATAACTGACCCCTAGTCAGTGTAGCTGATAAAGAAATGCCATGTCATGCAATTTATCTTATGTATAACATTAAATATTAGCTAAGGATTGCTTTCTGTAGAGAGTTAAGGAACTTTACTATGGAATTGCTTTTAAGAGTGATTCAGAAATTCCCCCGGTTTTAACAAGAAGAATTTCATTTACTTTGTAACAAGGCATTTTTGACGAAGTGAGATCCATTGGGCTGAGGTAATATTGTAATTACGGACGAAATTACAGATGCGATTGCTATTCTTAACGCCGCTAAATACATCGGATGTCCAGCAATTTTTCCAAGTTCCTATTAGAATGAAGTGCTGGACACAGAGGTGAGAGAATGCCTTATTGTGTTTGGCTCGCTTGCTAGTTTTCAGAGTGATGAGATAAGTAATGAGAATTGCAGAACACCCATTAAAAATATAGTTTATGCGGTGTGAGTGAAGTTGTAATGTTGGATGGATAGTCTGGAGCAAAGTGCCTTTTTTGTGTTACTGTAAAGCTTTTCGTTATTCGAATATACTCTTACGAGCTGTTCTTTTGACATAGTTGTGGCATGCACCTCTTGCTTGTGTAACCACAACCATTACAGAGTCCACAAATGTTCCCACTGACAGTGTTGTCTCTCTGCATAGTGTGTTCACTGGCATTTGTAAGAGAAAAAACTACTGTGTGAGTATATATATATATATATATACATATGTATAAAATGTAAGCCATGTAACAGTAAGCTTGTCACCTTTAATAAAACCTGGTAGCCCACAAGGTGGGAAGTCTAGCATGTAAAAGTGGATGTTATAAGAATTTCATGTAGGCATGTTCGTACAGTTACTAACGCACAGAACCTATTTTGACTGTGTAGTGCATAAGCTGTTTTTGTGAGATTTATTCTGTGAATTTTCAAACACCTATCCTTTGCGTAACTCCAAAGATACATTAAAACTATAATGATTCTCCTGAGAAACCAATAGTGCCATCATTGGTTGTCTGTTAGAAAATGCATCCAAATTCATTCATCATTTCTTGAGACCATTCGTGAACTCTTTGTCGTCAACATGCAGGTTAGCAATTACGTCCTCAGACCCATCCACTAGGAAGAGGACTACACACTCTTAACCATGGACATATGCAATCTTCACACCTGCATCAGACATGAGCTGGGAATTCATGCATGCAAACATTTCACAAAAGCCAGATTAATATCACTACTGCTACATACAGAAAGGATTAGGAGTGGATGAAGAATTCTGAGTTTGCAGAGTTGTCGCAACTCCGCATGGTGTTTCCGAAAGACTCCGCGAAGTGACACGGAGAGGAGTATTTCCTCTTGCTCGTGCTCGCCAATGTTAAGTTGAGCGAGACAAATTGCTAAGTTGGTGAGCACGAGCAAGATTTGTGAATGGTGCGGTCTCAGTAGACTGTGCCCGCTTGCAATGAGAAAGCTGCAGCTCACGTTGAGGAAGGTGTCGCTTGAGTACAAAATATACTGGAGCAGCAAAAAGAAGCTAGCACCCTCTGGCACTCCGCATGATGCTGTTTGCACTGAATTTGCGAACCCATCCGAACAGCGCACCTTACCCAAACACTGCTGCTCGCGGAAATCTGCGTAGTGCAGCAGAGTTTTTCAGCACTTCGCAGAGTTCTGCGTAGCAGAGCTCTGTGAACTATGCCCATGCCTAGAAAGGATCCTGGACCTGATCATATACTGTTTAACTCACAATCTCTTTGTTTGACAATCAGCACTCCAAGCAGTCTCAAGGCACTGTGATTGGAACCTGCTTCACCCTCAGCTATGCGAATCAGTTTATGAGCTAGTGAGAGGAGCAGGCTGCCATTAACATCATGGCACAGAATGACCACTTAGTGTTTCGTGTTAGATACATAGATGACATGTTTGTAATCTGGAAGGGATCAGGGAGATCCACAATGTTAGACATGACAGCCTTAGGGTGGTCATCCCCAACTTTTTGCCTGCCTTCCTCCACTTTTTGGACACTGTTTTTAGGACTCTGCACACCTTAACACTGCTAACCAGTGCTAAAGTGCACATGCTCTCTCCCTTAAAACATGTTGACATTGGTTTATACCCAATTGGCTTATTTAATCTACTTGTAAGACCACAGTAAAGTGCACTACATGTGCCCAGGGCCTTTAGATTAAATGCTACTAGGGGGGCCTGCAGCACTGATTGTGCCACCCACATAAGTAGTCTCTTAAGCATGCCTCCGGCCTGCCATTGCAAGGCCTGTGTGTGCAGTTTCACTGCCACTTCGACTTGGCATTTAAAAGTACTTGCCAAGCCTTAAACTCTCCTTTTTCTACATATAAGTCACCCCTCAGGTAGGCCCTAGGTAACCCATAGGGCAGGGTGCTATGTAGATAAAAGGCAGGGCATGTACCTGTGCAAGTTAAATGGCCTAGTAGTGTAAAACTCCTAATATACTGTTTGAGTGGTAGATTCTGATTGGAAAGGAGTAACAAGGTCATATTTAGTATGGTCGGAATGGCAATACAAAATCCTGCTGACTCGTGAAGTTGGATTTAATATTACTATCTTAGAAATGCCACTTTTAGAAAGTGAGCATTTCTCTGCACTTAAATCCTTCTGTGCCTTACAATCCACATCTGGCTAGGTTTAGTTGACAGCTACCTTGTGCATTCACTCAGACAATCCCAAACACAGGATGCTCAGTCACACTTGCACACATCTGCATATTGAATGGGTCTTCCTGAGCTGGGAGGGTGGAGGGCCTGACACTTACATGTCAAAGGACATTAGCCTGCCCTCACACAAAGGACTGCCACACCCCCTACTGGAACCCTGGCAGACAGGATGTAACTGAAAGGGGACCTTGTGCACTTCTAAGCCGCTCTTTGAAGTCAAAGGCACATTTGGGTATTTAAGCAGGGTCTTTGACCCTACCAACTCAGACCCTTCTGGACAAGATACCACTGGAGAAGAAACCCTGAACCAGAACCTGCATCCTGCCAAGAGGAACTGCCTGGCTGCCCAAAGGACTCACCTCACTGCTTTTCTGCAAAGGACTGCTGCCCTGCTGTTGCCCTGCTGCCTTGCTGTCCTCTGGCTCTGCTGAGAAGGCCTCTTCAAGAGCTTGGATAGAGCTTGCTTCCTGTTCCCTGAAGTCTCAGGACCAAACAGACTTCATCTCTGCAAAATAACTCTTTGTGCTGCGAAAATTGACGCACAGCCTGCAAGAAATAACACACAGCTTGCAAGAAATGATGCACAGCCTGCAACGTGTGAGGAAAACACTGCACGCCACACTGGATTGATGCAGTCCAACTTCCCAATGAGGAGAACGACGCAGCGCCAGCATTGCCAACGGAAATTCGACGCACAGGCCACTGGATCTATGCAAATCCGAACCGGAATGACGCAGCCCGACTTCCTGCAAGAAGAATCGATGCAGCACCTGCCCTGCAGCAGAAATTTCCACACATAGCCCACTGGTTCGACACAGCCCCTGTGACTTTGTTCTGCAAGCCCAGGATTTCAAAGCATCGTCCCCGGGGTGTCCGAAAACCCTGCAACCCAAAGAGGATCCCAGTCTATGCACAGAAATCGATGCAAAGCCTGCGTGAAAACTCACGAACGCATCGTCTGTGTGTGCCGGAAAAATCGACGCACACCTCCCCGTTCTCCACGCAACTCCTCCTCTGCAGTCTCTTGCAGAGAATTTGAGCGCAAACCAGATACTTTGTGCTAGCAAGAGACATTTAAAAACTAAAGACTCTTTATACCATTTTTTTAAGTGATATTCCCACGTGCACTTATTGAATCTTAATCGTTTTGACCTGCATTTAACCAGATAAATATTATATATTTTTCTAAACACTGGTGTATTTTTGTGGTGTTATATTGTGTTATTGCATGATTTATTGCACACATACTTTACACATTGCTTTCTAAGTTAAGCCTGACTGCTCAGTGCCAAGCTACCAGAGGGTGTGCACAGGATAATTTGGATTGTGTGTGACTTACACTGCCTAGAGAGAGGTCCTTGCTTGGACAGGGGGTAACCCGTCTGCCAACCAAAGACTCAATTTCTAACACACAAACATATTTGTGCTTACTTTAAAAAATGATCTCTATCTTAGATTCACCTGCAACTTGAAGTAAAGGGTACCAAGCTAGAGTAAACTACATCAAGAAAAAACTGCAAGGAATGGTATCTTGCATGCCTGCATTGCTCATTCTAAAAATCTCATGAACAGTATCCCATGTGGGAAAAACGTGTGGGCCTAAAGATACTGTAGTACACTAGAAGCATTGAAAGAAGAGAAAACCATGACCAAAAGATTCTTAGATGGGGGCTACAGTTTGAGCACCCTCACTACAATCATCAAGAAAACAGAAATGGTAATTAGAACATCTCTCTTAGAACCCAAGGGACCTAGTAAAGAGAGCCAGGTTGAAGATTTTGACAGGAGGTACATAACAACATTCAATAGCTAGCAAGTCAAAGAATATGCAGCAGTGTAAGAAATGGAGTTGCTGGTTGACTGGGGAGTGAGCCTTGGTCAAGCAACAACCACATTCCTTGTCATGGTAAGGCACAAACCAACCCTAATTTAGAATGTGCTCAACCCTTTGGTAGATTAGCACTGAGCAGTTAAGCTTCACTTCGAGAAAATGTGTAAAAAATTGTGACTCTTCAAACAGTAATCAAGTGAAAATAGCACCAAAAAGCACAAAGAGCCAGCTGCGGTTATCTGGCCAAGCTGGACCAGGACAAAGTCACAAGTTTAGGCTGACTGAGGTGCAGCACAGGCTGGCTTGAGGTACCCAGTTAGGCATACTGTACCTTAAATCATGGTTTGCGGAGAGTCAAAAGAATCTGTACAAAGATGCACTGCACAGCCAAAATGATGCATCATTTGCGATATGCGGGAAGGCTGCGATGTGAGGTCCTATGTCATCATTGAGGATCCCCTCAAAGAGGGCTTGTGATGCAAACTCCAGTGTCAAGGATGCATTGGGCAGTCAGGACGATGTGTAGCTCCTGTGGAGCTGCGAGCATCAGATGCAGAATCCGGCATCATTGTCATAGATGCTGCCATCAATGAGGCATGTGAGGGATTATGCAGATGATGCATCACGCTGCAGCAGTCCCGAAGAGGCTGCAGATGCGAGGTGGGTCTTTGCAATCGTTCAAATCCAGGCAGCACCAGCAATTAATTTGTTCTGCTTGAAGTTGCGCCGAGTAGCAGAGGAGATGTTTTGCTTCTGTTGGATCCACAGATGGTGGCAGGGCACCTTAAGCCTATGCCCAATGGTCAAGGACTACGAAGGCCCTACTTAGCAGGGTAGACTCACAGATGGCAGAGTCCAGGTAAAAGTGCAAGGTTGTTGGAAGCTTGTTGTGGTCCTGAGGCTTCCGGTCAGTAGGCCAGCCAATTAGCCCTTGGAGTTAATTGGAGGTTCTGAGTTCAATAGATGCAGGTCCAGTCCTTCTCACCAAGGCAGGAGGGGAGCCGGCCAGCACAGAAGGGCAGCATTCAACAGTCCTTCTTCCTGGCACAATACGCAGAGGGCCAAAAGTGTCTTGAAGAGCTGCTGCTTGAGGTCAGTTTTGCTTTTGAAGTGGAGAGAAGCTTCTACAGGCAGGCCTTTGAAGTGCACAGGTGCCCTGTCTTCCTGGCCCTGACTCCAGACTAACTACAGGGTGTAGCCCTTTCTGTGGAGGCAGGACACTGATGATTCAAGTGTAAGTGGGGATGGGACCAGCTTCTCCCTCCCATACTGCCAGTGATGGCCCTCTCCGGCACACCTAAGCTCCATAGTGTGTGTCTGTCTAGGAAGAATACACAAAGCCCTATTGTCAACTATACTCAGTCATGTGACCCAGAGACAGGCTGCAGGTACCAAATGTCTAAGGCAGGAAATGGCAACTTTCTAAAAGTGTCATGTTAAAAACTGTAATTTAAAATCCGACTCCACCATATGTTAGAACTTTTCATTACAATTCAAAAGATACCAAACATGAATTAGTTACCTGCTCCCATTTGTAAACTACAGTTTATGAAATTTAATAAGGTAATTCCAATGCTATCCTAGCTATCCTATAGGAGAGGCAGGCCTTACACTGGTAAAAAAATAATTTAAGACTTCTCCAGACTTTTAAAACTTTAAAGTACATGCCCAAATTTTAAATACACTACACCCTGCTCTCTGGGCTGACCAGGACCTCCCCTAAGGGTGGCTTATGTGTATTAAAAAGGAAGGTTTTGGGCCTGGCAAATGGCTAATTTTGCCTGGTCGAAATGGCATTTTAAAACTGCACACACAGGCTGCAATGGCAGGCCTGAGACATGCTTAAAGTGCTACTTAAGTAGGTGCTACAATCTGAGCTCCATGCCCACTAGTGGCATACAGGTCCTGGGCACAAGTAGTGCAACCATACTAGGAACATATTTGTAAATTAAATATGCCAATTGGGTATAAGCTAATCTTATCATGTACTGATAAGGGAACACAAGCATTTTATCACTGGTTAGCAGTTGAAAATTGCACAGAGTCCTAAGTCCAGCAAAAACCAAGTCAGCAAAACAGGAGATCTGAAGGCAAAATGTTTTGGGAAATACCAAAACAAGGATGCCAGGTCTAACATGTTCCCCCCCCCCAGTTGAAAGTGGGGAGAACTGCACAACTCCTTGGGAGTTCTCTTCACTAATGCAGAAAAACCTGGATAGACCATCAGCATTGGTGCGGTCTATTCCAGGACGATGTCCCACCATAAAGTCCATTCTCTCAGAAGGACCACCTCAACAGTTTGAGATTCTCATCCCTCAGCAGCGTTAGCCATCTGAGGGATCTGTGGTCAGTAGGAACCCACAAGTGAGAGCCAAGCAGCTAAGGTCTCAGCTTCTTCATTGCCCAGACCATTGCAAAGGCATCCTTTTCCATTGCCCTCTACCTCTCTTTCCAGAGAAGTAACCTGCTACTGATGAAGGCTCCGGGTTCATGGAGGCCCTCTTCATTCAGCTGGGAGAGCAGGGCCAGCATGCCATGCTCTCAGGCATCTGTCTGTACAGTTATTGAAACTCCTGTAATAAGCAGGGAGGCTTAAGAAGGGTCTTACATCTGGTAGGGTCTCAGGGGCTTCCCAAGCCAGGATGGTTTGGATTTTGGCCTGAAGGGGCTACATCTTGCCTCTTCCCACTTGGTGAACCAAGTAGGCTACTGAACCCTGCCCTATTTGCCACTTACTGGCCTTGATAGTCAGGTCTGCCCTCTGCAGAGCCTGAGGTACTTTTAGCCAGTACCTGGTTGACCAACCTCTGGAAGGTGGCAGGGGCGTCCTTCAGCCCGAAGAACATTGCCCGGAACTGGACGTGTCCTTATGGGGCAGAGAATGCAAACCTCTCTTTGGCCTCCTTGGCCAAGGCAACCTGATAGTAACTAGATGTTAAATCAAACGTGCTGAGTAACTTGGCAGCTCCCAACTAATCTATGAGCTTGTCAGATCAGGTGATTTAGTGCATGTCAGTCTTGGTGACTGAACTGAACCCCCAGTAAGCCACACAGAACCCAATTTCTGGGGTGGCACACAGAGGAGCAGCCTTGGACACCAACGTCTTTGGACTGGACCAAGGAATATTTGAGGACTCAATAAGCCCTAACTCCAGCATTTTGGAGACTTCCTCCCTAATGCTGGTTTTTACCTTGTCAGATAGTCTGTAGATTTTAATCTACACAGGCATGCTGTCCCCAGTATCAATATCATGGGTGCACCATTTAGTGAGTCTGGGGGTAAGAAAGAAGAGAGAGACAAATTGCTCAAACAACTGGTGGCAGTCTCTCTGCTGTTCTAGAGTCAGGGCAGAGGCTGACCAATTCTGCTCCTTGAAAGAGAAGTGGTCAGGGAGAGGTTCACTCTCCTACTCCACCCCATCATCTTTGACCAGGAGAAAGGTTACTTCAGACCCCTTGCTAGAAATTGTGTCTCTAGTTGGCATAAGTAGGCACCCTGTCAAAGTACGGACCACAATCCTTGTCAGGGTACATCCCAACACAGCCTAAATTACCCTGTGCTCACCCTCTGATAGCTGGTATGGATCAGGCAGGCTTAACGTAGAAAGCAATGTGTAAGGTTTGTGCAATAACTAATACAGTAACACTGTGAAAACACCACAAAAAGTACTAAACATCAGTTTAGAAAGATAGATATTATTTATCTGAATAACTCAAGACCAAAGCGACAAGAATCCAATATGCACAAGTCAAGATATAACTTTGTAGAGGTTTAAGTAAGTCGTAATCCATAAAAATCAATTAATGTATCTTTTAAGCACAAAGTACCTGGGATGCATAAAAAAATAACGATGCAAAGGGCCACAGAGGAGGTGATGTGTCGGCAAGTACAGTGATGCGTCGATTTTTCCAGCACGGCAGAGGTGATGCGTCAATGTTTTCCTCGCGGGCAAGGTGATGTATCGATTTACGGGCACGTAGCCTTGGTTCCTTACTGCGGTGCGGGGATAATTTGATGACCCGGGACGATGCATGGAAAATCCAAACACGCTGCAATGATGAAACAGGCGTAAGTGCCCATTTTTCATCCGTAAGACAGGTGCTGCATTGATTCTGCAGGCGTTGTGTTGATTTTGCAGGCATTGCATTGATTTGTCCTGCATGGTAGATTTTCTCTCTTAGGTGAAGTCTTTGATGGCTCTGAGACTTCTTAACAGGAGGCAAGGCAAGCTCAGTCCAAGCCCTTGGAGATCACTTGTGGGGGAAGGGAAAGTCCTTCCAGCAGAGTCAGGGAGCAGCAGGCAGCAGGGCAACAAGCAGGAGAGCTGTCCTTCCAGAAAAACAATCCAGATGAGTCCTTTGGGCAGCACATCAGTCCTTCTGACAGTCAGTTGTAGGTCCAGAAGTGTCTGATTTGAGGGGTCACAGATCCAGTATATATATGCCCAAATGTTCCTTTGAAGTGGAGGAGATTTCAAAGAGTAGTTTTAAAGTTCACCAGTTCCCCTTTCAACCCAGTCCTGTCTGCCAGGAGATCTGTGGGGAGTTTTCAGTCCTTTGTGTGAGGTCAGGACACTGGCCTTTGAGGTGTAAGGGAGAGCCCCTTCACCCTTACTGCCCAGGAAGACCCATCAGTATGAAGATGCAGCTTAGTGTCCTGGGTTTATGGCTGTCTGGGTGGAATGCACAAGGATAGCTATCAACCAGCCAGAGCAGATGTGGATTGGAGACATGGTGTAAAGCACAGAGAGAAGTAAGTGCAGAGAAATGCCTACTTTCTAAATGTGGCATTTTTAAAATAGTAATGTTAAATCCAACTTCACCAGTAAGCAGGATTTCTCACTACCACTCCAACCATAATAAACATGACATTGCCACTCCTTTCAGATCAGAAATTACCACTTAAAAGCATATAAGGGAACTTCCAATGCTGGCCTATGAGAGGAGCAGACTTCACAAAACGGCTTGAGGTGTTTTTCACTACCAGGACATGTGAAACATACATGTACATTTCCTGCCTTTCACTTACATAGCACCCTGCCCTATGGGCTACCTAGGGCCTACCTTAGTGGTGACATATGTAATAAAAAGGGATTTTAAGGCTTGGCAAGTAGTTTTAAATGTCAAGTCAAAGTAGCAGTGAAACTGCACACACAGACCTTGCAATTTTCTCCTACAAGTAAATTAAATATGCCCACTGGGTATCAGCCAATGCTACCATGTTTTAGGGAGCAATCACATGCACCTTAGCACTGGTTAGCAATGGTAAAGCGCCAAGAGTCCTAAAGCCAACAAAAACGAGGTCAGAAAAAGAGGAGGAAGAAGGAAAACATTTTGGGTGGCCCTTCAGAGTTGGCCATTTTCCAACACCTCTCAATGTGGGATTTGAGGCGAGTGGCATGCAAAACCCTTAGGGGCATATTTATATTCTGTTTGCGTCAAATATTTTGACGCACATTCGGCGCAAACCTAAAACCATATTTATACAATGAGGCCCGACCCCGGCTAACATCAATCCTTAAATAAGGCGCCCGCCTGATGCGTAGGAATGGCGTTAGCCAGCGGTAAATTTTTTGACGCAAACGAGCGCCGGCGCTGGTTTACGTCAAAAAGTATAAATATGGGCCTTAATTTGTTCCTGGGAGTCTTGGGGTATGTGACCTCACTCTTGCACTCTTTCAACTCATAGGGCCCAGACGAGTGGTCTTGGAGGCCCAGAGCTCCACAAGCTCCATCACCCACACTTTCTGGGCAGGATGAAACTCAACAAGAGTGATCTTCTGATCATACCACCCTACCATGTCCTCCTGACTAGCTTCTAGATTATATTTTACTTTTAACCAGAAGCGCTTCATCTGGGTACAGAGTACCTGCATATAGCTGACCTCATCCTTGGGCCTTTCTGGGAGCTTGCTTCAAGCCCTCCTTCACCAGGCTGAGAGGTCCTCTCACAGGGTGCCCTTACAGAAGTTCAAAGGGGCTGAAGCACACTTCCTTTCTGTACTACCTTTTTGTAGGCAAACAAAACGTATTGCAATAGAATGTCCCACTTCTGCCTCAAGGGCTCTGACAGGCCCAAGATCATGCCTTTTAGGCTCTGTTGAAACTTTCAACAAGTCCATTGTTTCAGGGGTGGTAAGGAGTGGAGAAGTTGTAGGTTACCCATACTCCCACATGAACTTCATGTTTGTTGACATGAAGTTGATACCAAGGTCAGATACTACCTCCTTGGTGAAAACCACATGGATAAAGATCCCTATCAGTGCCCTGACCACCGCAGGTGCACTCACGGTTCTCAGAGGTATAGCCTCAGGGTAACAGGTGGCATGGTTCACCAAGACCAGGACAAAACTGTTACCAAGGGCTGTCTTGGGGTCCAGAAGCCCACCAATGTTGATGCCCACCCATTTAAAGGAAGTGCCAATGACAAGGAATGTCTGCAGGAGAGCTGTGCACTTTTCTCCCGCCTTGCCATTAGTCTGGTATGTGAAGACGCCCTCCTCTGGGGCCAGTAAAAGTGAGTGACAAGCCTTTCAAAGGTTATGCCTGCCCTAGATAGGCTCACAGGTATACATCATGATCCAGCTCCAGTAGGAAGGTCCTTTAGCTCAGTGGGACTACCAAAACACAGGCTGCACCAGGCTCAGGAACCTTGGGCTCACTATACAGGTGACTATTCTTCAAGAAAATCAGTTGATCACCAGAGGTGTTGCCAGCTGCCTGGGCTTCAGCCTGCTGTTGTAGGCCCTCAGGAGTAAGACACTCCATCTGCACTTTGTAGAACTCCTCCCTGGTGGTACCCATTCCCGCTGCCAGCTGATCAGCTCAGGTAGGTTCCCCAGGGCAGCAGTGTCCTTCCCTGTAAGTTCCAAGTCATCACCCTAAGGCCCAGCCTCATCTCAGGCAGTGGGGGTTTCAAAAGTTGGTTTCCTGTGCTCTTTTCCCTTCCTCTTTTTGGCAGGGACCTGGGCCATTCTTCCAGGCTCCAGGGCAACCATAGTCAAACACACCTCTCAGGCAACCCTAACATCTCTAAGTGCTACCTGAGCTCCATTTCTGTCCAGATGATGTGCTCTAGGTCATTGCCAAGCAGACAATCACCAGGCATTGATAAGCTCAAAGCTACCCTCAAGGAACTTTAGATCCCCCCACTCAAAGAGAACCAGCTAGGTAGTGACTCTCTTGGTTTTCGGCTGCAACAACTTATTGGAATGCATTAGGGACTACCTGCTATGAGGTCAGCTGACAGTGGTATACTGTCTCCAGTGTCTCTCAGAGCCTCCACCTTCTGCCAATTGACCCATTGCCTGTATTTCCTAATGTTACTAGGTATGTGAGTTAATTAGGGACTACCTGCTATGCGGTCAGCTGATAGTGGTATGCTGTCTCCAGTGTCTCTCAGAGCCTCCACCTTCTGCCAATTGACCCACTGCTTGTATTTCTTAATGTTACTGAGTATGTGAGTTCTCTGAACCATCTCTCCATCATCTGGAGACACTAGAGTAACCTCTACCCTGCCCCCCCCCCCCACAGTATCTGGTACAATTTCTTCACCAAGCACTACACAAACCAATTGTGGTGTCTGCCCATCAGTGGGGGGGCTGGGTCTGCTTGAGACACTTGTCACCCACTTTGTAGTGCCCAACCTGTTGCCAATCATAGCACTTCAAGGGTGCCTTCCCTAAGGATTTATTGTCACGGAATCATTTTTGTTTTCTGTTCTGGGGGGTATTGGGAGTTCTGACTCCTAAAAGTAGTTTGGGGACCTTTAGATAACTTCTTGTTTTTATGTTTTCTCCACCCTTCTTTTTCTAGTGGAGACCCTGCCAACCCTTGTGGCGATCCCCCAGACATCTTCTTGTGGACCCTGGTACTGAGCCAATAGTCTGCTTCCTTGGCAAGCTCCTGGGTTCAGTGAGTTTACTATTAATAAGGTGCTGGGGCAGATCTCCAAAACAAAGAATGAATCTGTGCTCTCTTACAATCAAATTGTACAGCCCCTGACAATCCTTTACTTCATTGCCCTTTACCCAACAATCTAGTGCCTTGCAAAAGGAGCCTGCACAATCCACCCAAGACTGCTGTGGCAGCTTCTGGCTGTCCCTAAACTTCTGCTTGTCCTTCTCAGGAGTAAGGCCATACTTTCTGACAATGGCTTCCTTCATGGGGGGATACCTCATTCCGTGTCCCTTATCTAGAGCCATTAGAGTGTTTGTTCTTTTGCCAGGGATATGCTGGCAGAGGCTAGCCGACAATCCTCCTGATGAGTACTGAAGGGTTGGTGTCTGAGGTCCAATATTTATACCCAGTTGTATCTCTGAAGTGTGGGGAAGCTTTTAGGGGTAGGCCTTTAAAGTGCACAGGTGCCCTGCCTCCCTGGCTCCAGAATGACTATAGGGAGTTTGCCTCCCTTTGTGCAGAGGTAGGCTACAGAATATTCAAGTGTAAGTGGGGCTGGGTCCAGCTCCTCCCTCCCATCCTGCAGTGATGGCCTATCCGGGCATGCCTAAGCTCCCTATTGTGGGTGGCTGTCTAGGAGAAATACACAAAGCCCAACAGTCAACTACACCCAGTTATGTGACCCACAGACAGGCTGCAGGCACCAAATGGATAAGGCAGGAAAATACCAACGTTCTAAAAGTGGCATTTTCAAAATTGTAATTTAAAATCTGACTTCGCCATAAGTTAGGATTTTTCATTACAATTCAAAGACACCAAACTTTAACTGGCTACAGAACCCCTTTGAAATTTACAGCTTAATAAATGTAATAAGTTAACTTCAATGCTATCCTATGTGAGAGGTAGACCTTGCAGTAGTGAAAAACAAATTTAAGAATGTTTCCCTACCAGGACATGTCCAACTTTTTAAATACACACTGCCCTTTGGGATGTCCAGGTTCTATCCTAGGGGTAACTGATATGTATAAAAAAGTAAGATTTTAGGCCTGACAAAACGTGTATTTAGTCAAAATAGCAGCCTAAAACTGCACACACAGGCTGCAATGTCAGGCCTGAGACTTGTTTAAAGTGCTACTTGGGTGGGTGGCACAGTCAGTGATGCAGGCCCATTAGTGGCATTTAGTTTAGAGGCCAAGGGCAAAGTTAGTGCCACCTTACTAGGGACATACAAACAAATTAAATATACCAATTAGGTATAAGCCAATCTTACCATGTTTTTAAGGAGGAAGCAAAAGCACTTCAGCAATGGTTAGCAGTGGTAAGGTATGCAGAGTCCGAAGGCAAGCGATAACGAAGTCAGCAAAACAGGAGGTCTGGAGACAAAAAAGTTAGGGGAAGACCACACCAGGGATGCCAGGTCTAACAAGCAGATACTACATAAGCACTGGCTGGTGTTGAACACAGATGATGTCCTTTCAAAGTATGTGTCAGAACCCCTTAAGATTACATTCAGAAAGAACAAATCACTTAAAGGCCTACTAGGTAGGAATATGAGTACTAACACAAACATCAATCTATCCATTGTTACACGGTTCCTATTCAAATAACAGGACGGCATATTAGGATGATAGAACTTCAGATTGTGGGGATTGAGTCTGTCCTCACCCTCTGAAGTTGTCTGCCCAATTCCTCACTAGCTCACAGTCCTCACTCAAACCCCTAACCTTACCGGGGTGACCCCGTACATAAATGTGACACTCTGCATGCAGTATGTAGGAGGCTGGACTGGCTTGTAGTGAGTACCTAGGGGTACTTGCACCTTGCACCAGGCCCTGTTATCCCTTATTAGTGTATAGGGTGTCTAGCAGCATAGGCTGATAGATAATGGTAGCTTAGCAGAGCAGCTTAGGCTGAACTAGGAGACGAGTGAAGCTCCTACAGTACGACTTAGGCGGTGATTCTAACTCTGGCGGGCGGCAGAGGCCGCCCGCCAGAGTTCCCCCCTCCAGAATACCACACCGCGGTCGTAAGACCGCTGCGGTGATTCTGGGTTTTCCACTGGGCTGGCGGGCGACCGCCAAAAGGCCGCCCGCCAGCCCAGTGGAAAACAACCTTCCCATGAGGACGCCGGCTCTGAATGGAGCCGGCGGAGTGGGAAGGTGCGACGGGTGCAGATGCACCCGTCGCGAATTTCACTGTCTGCAATGCAGACAGTGAAATTCAAAGTGGGGCCCTCTTACGGGGGCCCCTGCAGTGCCCATGCCATTGGCATGGGCACTGCAGGGGCCCCCAGGGGCCCCACGACACCCCATACCGCCATCCTGGGAGACCGCTGGTTTTCCTCTTCTGACCGCGGCCAAACCGCCGCGGTCAGAATGCCCTGCGGGGCACCGCCAGCCTATTGGCGGTGCTCCCGCCAACCCTGGCCCCGGCGGTCCATGACCGCCGGGGTCAGAATGACCCCCTTAGTACAATATCATAAGAAAACACAATACACAGTTATACTAAAAATAAAGGTACTTTATTTTTATGACAATATGCCAAAAGTATATCAGTGAGTACCCTCAGTATGAGGATAGCAAATATACACAAGATATATGTACACAATACCAAAAATATGCAGTATAGTCTTAGAAAACAGTGCAAACAATGTATAGTTACAATAGGATGCAATGGGGACACATAGGGATAGGGGCAACACAAACCATATACTCCAAAAGTGGAATGCGAACCACGAATGGACCCCAAACCTATGTGACCTTGTAGAGGGTCGCAGGGACTATTAGAAAATAGTAAGGGTTAGAAAAATAGCCCACCCCAAGACCCTGAAAAGTGAGTGCAAAGTGCACTAAAGTTCACCAAAGGACATAGGAGTCGTGATAGGGGAATTCTGCAGGAAAGACACAAACCAACAATGCAACAACAATGGATTTCCAGTCGTGGGTACCTGTGGAACAAGGGGACCAAGTCCAAAAGTCACAAGCAAGTCGGAGATGGGCAGATGCCCAGGAAATGCCAGCTGTGGGTGCAAAGAAGCTGCTACTGGACAGTAGAAGCTTAGGTTTCTGCAGGAACGACAAGGGCTAGAGACTTCCCATTTGGAGGACGGATCCCTCACGCCGTGGAGAGTCGTGCAGAAGTGTTTTCCCACCGAAAGACTGCCAACAAGCCTTGCTAGCTGCAAATCGGGCGGTAAGGGTTTTTGGACGCTGCTGTGGCCCAGGAGGGACCAGGATGTCGCAAATTGCGTCAGGAGACAGAGGGGACGTCGAGCAAGACAAGGAGCCCTCTCAGCAGCAGGTAGCACCCATGAGGATGCGTGAAACGGTGCTCACCTGAAGTCGCACAAAGGAGTCCCACGTCGCCGGAGAACAACTTAGGAGGTCGTGCAATGCAGGTTAGAGTGCCGTGGACCCAGGCTGGACTGTGCACAAAGGATTTCTGCCGGAAGTGCACAGAGGCCGGAGTAGCTGCAAAAGTCGCAGTTCCCAGCAATGCAGTCTGGCGTGGGGAGGCAAGGACTTACCTCCACCAAACTTGGACTGAAGAGTCACTGGACTGTGGGAGTCACTTGGACAGAGTTGCTGGAGTCAAGGGACCTCGCTCGTCGTGCTGAGAGGAGACCCAGGGGACCGGTGATGCAGTTCTTTGGTGCCTGCGGTTGCAGGGGGACGATTCCGTCGACCCACGGGAGATTTCTTCGGAGCTTCTAGTGCAGAGAGGAGGCAGACTACCCCCACAGCATGCACCACCAGGAAAACAGTCGAGAAGGTGGCAGGATCAGCGTTACAGAGTTGCAGTAGTCGTCTTTGCTACTATGTTGCAGTTTTGCAGGCTTCCAGCGCGGTCAGCAGTCGATTCCTTGGCAGAAGGTGAAGAGAGAGATGCATAGGAACTCGGATGAGCTCTTGCATTCGTTATCTAAGGAATCCCAAGAGACAGAGACCCTAAATAGCCAGAAAAGAGGGTTTGCCTACCTAGTGGAGAGGATAGGCTAGCAACACCTGAAGGAGCCTATCAGAAGGAGTCTCTGACGTCACCTGATGGCACTGGCCACTCAGAGCAGTCCAGTGTGCCAGCAGCACCTCTGTTTCCAAGATGGCAGAGGTCTGGAGCACACTGGAGGAGCTCTGGACACCTCCCAGGGGAGGTGCAGGTCAGGGGAGTGGTCACTCCCCTTTCCTTTGTCCAGTTTCGCACCAGAGCAGGGCTAAGGGGTCCCTGAACCGGTGTAGACTGGCTTATGCAGAAATGGGCACCAAATGTGCCCATGAAAGCATTTCCAGAGGCTGGGGGAGGCTACTCCTCCCCTGCCTTCACACCATTTTCCAAAGGGAGAGGGTGTAACACCCTCTCTCAGAGGAAGTCCTTTGTTCTGCCATCCTGGGCCAGGCCTGGCTGGACTCCAGGAGGGCAGAAGCCTGTCTGAGGGGTTGGCAGCAGCAGCAGCTGCAGTGAAACCCCGGGAAAGGCAGTTTGGCAGTACCAGGGTCTGTGCTACACACCACTGGGATCATGGGATTGTGCCAACTATGCCAGGATGGTATAGAGGGGGCAATTCCATGATCATAGGCATGTTACATGGCCATATTCGGAGTTACCATTGTGAAGCTACATATAGGTAGTGACCTATATGTAGTGCACGCGTGTAATGGTGTCCCCGCACTCACAAAGTCCGGGGAATTGGCCCTGAACAATGTGGGGGCACCTTGGCTAGGGCCAGGGTGCCCTCACACTAAGTAACTTAGCACCCAACCTTTACCAGGTAAAGGTTAGACATATAGGTGACTTATAAGTTGCTTAAGTGCAGTGAAAAATGGCTGTGAAATAACGTGGACGTTATTTCACTCAGGCTGCAGTGGCAGGCCTGTGTAAGAATTGTCAGAGCTCCCTATGGGTGGCAAAAGAAATGCTGCAGCCCATAGGGATCTCCTGGAACCCCAATACCCTGGGTACCTCAGTACCATATACTAGGGAATTATAAGGGTGTTCCAGTATGCCAATGTAAATTGGTAAAATTGGTCACTAGCCTGTTAGTGACAATTTGTAAAGAGAGAGCATAACCACTGAGGTTCTGGTTAGCAGAGCCTCAGTGAGACAGTTAGGCATCACACAGGGAACACATACCTATAAGTCACAAACTTATGAGCACTGGGGTCCTGACTAGCAGGGTCCCAGTGACACAAAACAAACATACTGAAAACATAGGGTTTTCACTATGAGCACCGGGCCCTGGCTAGCAGGATCCCAGTGAGACAGTGAAAACACCCTGACATACACTCACAAACAGGCCAAAAGTGGGGGTAACAAGGCTAGAAAGAGGCTACTTTCTCACACAACCCCCCCCCCCAAACGAAGGACAGTAAGGCTAACCTTGGCCAGTTGAGACTTTATTGTCTAAGTGGTGATAAGTAGAGAGTAGCTCTGCAATAGACTGGTTACTCCCTTTATCATCCACTATATGGTTACTTCCCTGTCGGGATGTAAACCACCCTGTTTGAAGTTTTTTAGCTAAGCAACAATGTGAAGATGTATTTTCAGAGTTTCTATCAGTAAGTTTTAGTTTAGAGCAGTGGGAATTGTCCACTGAACCTATTTGTAGTGATGGAAATGCCAGACAGGGATGCTGTCTCAGAAAAGCCATAGCTGGGCAAAAACGTTGTCCATATGGCTGGAAGAGAGAACAGGGATGCTGTTTCTCTTGAGTTGGAGCAGGGCAGGGATGCTGTCCTATGAGCTCCACACTAGGGCAGGGATGCTGACCTAAGTGTTGTGAGGCAGTGCAGAGTTTCTGCACTAAAGTTTCTCTGGGAGGGTTGGAGGGATGCTCCATGTTAACAAAAATGGTGCTCTTTTTCTTACCAATGTTAGTTATCCCACAGAGAGGTACTTCTACCTCAGGGAGTACAGCTTTGCCAGCTGATGCTTCCCTTGGAACAGGTGCCACCCCAGGAGAGGTTTCTCCCACCACAGGAATGGTATCCTGAATGGCAGGGTGGTTAGGGGATACTGTGATTCCCTTTTTACCTGTTGATGGAGAGGGATCCTGAGTTTTCAGGCCTTCTCTCCTTTGCTTTTTCATTTCAGTAGAAATGAGAGGGAACAATTCCTCTGGGATGCCCAGCATGGCTGCATGGGCATAAAACTCTACATCAGCCCAACCTGAGGCCTCTAGGTCATTACCTAAGAGACAGTCTACAGGTAAGCTAGGTGATACAACCACCTGCTTAGGGCCAGTAACTCCACCCCAATCCCTTGAGGGCCAGCACAAGAGGCCCTCTCCCTGGGCCTTTTTAGGACTCGAGGAACCCATCCACTGAGGGCCAGCAAAATATTTAAGGGGGACATATGGCTCCCCCTCCCTGTGCCAATTTTGGCCGCAGGGATCCCATCCCCTGGGGCCTCGCTGAATATGTGAACAGGGAGGGGATGCATGCCCCCTCCCCTGGCTACTTTTGGCACTGGGGACTCCATCCCCCGGGTCCTAGCACATCTTTTGGGGCGGCATGGGGCCTCCACCCTGGGCTGCTTTTGGCCCATGGACTATATCCCTGTGACCTGCCAACATATTTGAGGATGGCATGCACGCACCCCCCAGGCTGATTTTTGCACCGGGACCCCAACCCCCAGGACCCAGCTAAATATGGAAAAGGGGAGGGAGCACCCAGCCCCCCCCTCCCCAGGCCAATTTTGACCCAAGGACCATATTCCTGGGGCCCCGACAGCACAGAAAGGGGTGCCCTAGTGCCCACCTAGGGCACCCACCACACTTTCATTGGGGGCTGCAGGAGATCCCAATGGCCCCCAAAGGCCTCTGCTGGCTTTCCGCATTCAGCAGGAGCAGACACTGCTCCTGCCCATAGGGGGCAGCTAAAGATTCTGCTCTCTGCAGGTGGGAGCAATATTTTGAAGTGTTTCTCTGCCCGCATCCTTGCACGTAGGGAAACATATATGAAGTTTGCTCCCAGTGGGAGGAAATGTCTGTGAAGTTCCCTCCCACAGGGAGTGGACTTGGTGTTTATTTCTGCTTGGCAGGAGATTTGAAATTGCTCCTGCAAGCAAGCACAAACATGGGTTTCCCTGCCTGCACCAGTGCTGGCAGGAAAAACGCTATGTAACGGTGGTGGGTTGATTCCTCTTTCTTTTTTTCTGGTTCAAAATGTATAATTTGTCTTTTACTTTGCAGATGTAAACTTTGGATTGGATTGCTTGTTTATATGTATATGTCTTAAGAGTGGTCCCGGAGCCGACTAATATTAGGAAAGTCATGGGCTCTGACTAGCCATTACTGCACTTGGTTGACGAATGCGACTTTAAGAATCAACGTGTGCCCCTAAATATTATAGGCCTGGTTTAGGTCTTGGCAGGACTGATATAGGTACTGGCAGATAGGAATACTCTGTCACAAACTTGACTGATATCTTGTCCATCATATTTCGCCCTCCATAGGATATCATGGGATTGTAATAAGGCAGATGGGATATCTTTCACGTTTGTGACAGAGTATTCCTCTCCGCCAGTACCCAAATCAGTCCCTTTAACTGTGATATGTTACTGTTACAATGATGAGATTCCAAGCAAAGTAAGGCTACTCGAGCCAATATTCGGGGGACTTATGATACTTTGTAGATATGAGTTTCTGATGTATACGGATGCAATTATGTATTCACCTACTAAATGAACTGTGTACAGTTGATTTCTGTTGGAAAGTGGGTTATTGGCAGTGGTAACTATGAACCTACCACTGGCAATAAGGTCACTAACCAAATATAGGTTCAGTAAAGGTCTTAGTAAATTAGGGTGACATACGAATATTGGGAATTATGATTCCATTGAGTTTCTTTTGCGATTCCCGGTGGGTCGCAAATAGACCTGCCTCATTAATATGAATGAGGTAGCTCGGAATTTGCGACCTACCAGGAATCGCAAAAATCACAGTGATGGTGGCCTGCTGGTGTCAGTGATGTCTGTGATTGCTTTTAAATAAGGGAAGGAAAACAGGCTGCTTTTAAACAGAAAACAAATGAAAAGTTTATATTTCAGCTTTTAAGAGTAGGGAGTGGTCCGTGGGACCACTGCCAGCTCTTAAAAAATATTTTTGCATGCATTCGGAAAGGGGAAGGGGTCCCTTGTGGACCCCTTCCCTTTGTGAATGGGTTAGCACCAAAATGCACGATCACAAAACAATCACACATACCATTTAGATTGAGTATTAGGAAGGGACGCCCTGGACGCGCCCGTTCCTAATACCGAATCGCAAAACCCAAATAGCATTTTTCTAGTCACAAATGGGCCAATATTTGCAAATAGGCCCGTTTGCTACTTGAAAAAGTCTTCGTACATCTGGCCCTTAGCCCCTTGTTCTACCCTTGGTGGCTGTAACCAAGCAGACAGGCCTAACTTAGGAGACAAGAGTATAAAGCATTCAAAAACACCAATAAAGTAACTAAGTGAGTCACAGCACACAATAAAAATCCCACAACAATTTATAAAAATAGGTTATATTTTTATAAGTAAATAGACACCAAAACAACAAGAATCCAATGTAGGGAACCAGAGATAGTAATTTTTAAAGAATATTCACTTTTTAGTGCTTCGAAACACAAGGTGCCAACTTTACCAAACGTCTCCAAACTTCTCCAAACTTCAGGAGGTGTTTCCTGAAGCCCTCCTTGCAGGTACAAAGGGTCCAAAGCACAAATCCAAGGGTCTGGATAGTCTTTGGAACCGGAGATATGAACTTTTTAAAGAATAAACACTTCCTAGTTCTTAGAAACACAAAGCGCCAACTTTACCAAAATTCTCCAAACTTCTCCAAACTTCAGGAGGTGTTTCCTGAAGTCATTTTTGTAGGTACAAATGGTCCAAAATGCAAATCCAAGGTTCGAAAATCTCCTGGATGGTACTTGAAAAGTTGGACCACAATTCCAACAATGCACCTGGTCAAATTCTTAAACGTCCACTGGATGCACTCCAGGCTGTGGACTCTTGCTGGAGATGATGCAGGTGAAGCTCTGTTAGCTTGTAGCAGCAGGGAGTCTACTCCTGAGTCCTTCTTGAAGCAACTAACCGTCCCCAGGCCTGAAGTACCAGATTGTGCAGCAGGCACAGTTCACTCAGAAGTGCAGGCCAAGGGTGCAGATCCAGATTCCAGCAGGGTAGTCCTTTATCCTCTTGTAGGTACAGGCAGCAGACCTGAGAGGCTATGCACCTCTGACATATTTATCCTCAGCTCCTGGGCAACAGGAAGGGGGCACCCCTACCAACAGAATGCAGAGTGACACCCAGATGCATGACAGCTTCCTCCAAAGTATGACATATTCCTGTCCCAGAAAGCACCATTCTTCCAAAATCCATGATGGCTGAAATTTAAGCAGAGCAGTAAGAGCTGACTAAACCATTCCCCAGTGTGGCTCATTTCCATAGCTTTCCTCCTCCCAACATCTGCAGATTCATTCCTAAAACCTGGTATCTGGCTGAGGGGTCCAGAGTGTGGGGATAGGCGTTCTGGCATTCCCTCCTGTCATGCTGTCCTTTGAGGCTGTATGTTTTATTACCCCTTCCCTGCTCTTGCATTTCTGTGTAGCCCCAGGGTTGCCCTTCACCAGATAGGCTCTCCCCTGGACAGCCACTTATCACTTCATTAAGAAGCTCTACTAATCTTGTTAGCACTGACCAATCAGAGGGGACCTTCAGAATGGTTAGACTTTGGCTTACAGGAAGAAAAAAGCCTTATAACTTATTTTCTGTACAAGTTGTGATAAATTCACCAATGTCAAATTGCTGGATTTATCAAAGCAAAACTTTTAAGTCCTTGAACGTCTTTTCTATGCTTTTCCTTACTATAATTACAATGAAATACAATATCACAATGATAGCAATGAAGACCAGTATCTACAATGGAGGAAAAATGAGATGATAATGTTTTCCCTCGCCAGGGTTTATAAAACATATTTTATAAGGCCCCTGCTTATAGTTACGTGACCCTTCTCCCTTGGGGGTATATAATAAGCGAAAATAAGGTATACCATTACATTTAAAGTGCCCATAGCACCAAAGTCGGGTTGGGACACCATTTACATTAAATAATGACAGAAAACGTCCAGCAGTGCCCAAATGCAAATTGCAGCAGTGATTGGCAGGGGCGCAAGTTATAGCTACTTGAAATAACTCTAACAATAACAGGTAATTTTCTATGTATATATACAGAGAGAGTGTATATATATATATATATATATAGAGAGAGAGAGAGAGAGAGAGAGAGAGAGAAAGAGAGAGAGAGAGAGAGAGAAGCAATCATTTACCTGGTCACTATCCACCCATAAACTCTAAAATCCCTTTACCCCCTCCAAATACAGCTCACTAATAAACACCAAAAACCCACTAGAGCCCAAAAATACTCCAGAGCCACCGAAATCACTACCCACCACCAAAACCTAAAACCCTCTACCCATCATAATCACTACAATCCATCAAAATATTTTATTTACATATAAATATATATAATATATACATACATACATATATAATATATACATATATGTAAAACACACACACACATATGTGTATATATATATATATATATATATATATATATAGAGAGAGAGAGAGAGAGAGAACATTTTTATATACCTGAAAAAAATAATTAATTAATAAATTCATCAGTCTCGGAACATTCCTATACATAGTAGTGACTCCTTTTATAAAACTTCAGTTATTAACCTTTTTTTAATAATTTACTTTGATTTGCATGCATTTGTATGGTATGCGTGGTGCAGAGCTCATTGCAAGGCAGCTACCTGGTTGCTTTAGTGACTCAAACATACAAGTGTAAGACTCAAATTGGCAATTAGGCAGACAATGAAACATCCAGTACCATGGAAAAGCACTGTAGCTGCATGGACCATTCTCGTATTATTATTCACCTCTAAGACCTTGTATTACTCTATGCTTTGGGAAATCCTTACATTAGTGTAAATTGCTCATCGGATATAGCAGACAAGATGCCGTGTTTTTTAAGGATTGTTATGGAATAAGTTTGGTTAACCCAAGAGGCCTCTTTGGTTCGGTCTTCTATTCTTGATTGTCTATCCTTGTCGGGGTAGCTTAGAATCCGTGGCTGTCCTATCTAAGGAAATCCTTTGAACTGGCAGGTATAAAGGAACTGTTTGACATCCTAGCCTTTATAATTTAAAAAATGAAAGACACTGTAAAACATGGGGCCTCATTTACAACAAACTGGTGCATCGATCACGATCCGCCAGTTTGCTTGCGGCGCCCTGCACCCCCCCTAATGACACCATAGTAGCGCTGTATTTACAATACAGTGCACATGGTGGTCATTAGCAATGCTGCATCAGAATTTCTGATGCAGTTGTAGCGCTTTGCTGGACTACCATCAAAAATATTGATGCTAGTCCAACAATGCTGAGGGGGCCCCTTTGGAAACAGCCCAACATCATTTTAATGCCTGCCCTGGGCAGGCATTAAAAAATGACTCTAGAATGACGCAGAGAAATCTTGTAGATTTCACTGCGACATTCCTGCAGGCCTTCTAGCGGGCAGATGCCTCCCTTACATACATTATATCTGGCACAGGTATAGTGTGGTGCAAGGGTTTACAAACTGGTGAAATGTTACCATTGCACCAGTCTGTAAATATGGTGCAGGCTAGGGGGCTATTCTGCACCGCCGTAGAGGTGTAAGGGGCTTATAAATGAGCCTCATAGTTTTTTTAAACTATTGGTCAAAAGAGAGGCCATGGACAGCACAAACTATGTCGGCAATCCTAAGATATGTACCTTTTTTGACAATCAGTGGGGCGGAACCATAACTAACCTGGGTAACAAATCCAATTTATCGCCAATACTTATCACTTTTTAGATTTTGTATGATTCACTTTATCATAGCTTTTGTACTACAATGTTCTTAGTCACTCGAATTACCACGATGTAGGTGCAAAGCAAACCTCTACACAAAGCACGTTTCATTTTATTTTGTTCTGCCCCCTCTTACGATGTTCTTAGACATGAGTTTTTATACCCTATCTTGTGGAATTCAAACTTTAGAACTCACCTGAAGGGTCTGACTTATCTACAGAATGTGGCAAATCCTGACAATTGCCAGGCAGTTCCTGAAAATCAGAAATAGATATGAATCGGTCCCACTTTGTTAGTACTGCATGGCCTGTACTGGAATTGATCAATGTAAATAATGATTGTAGGATGAATTTGTGATTTTTTTTAAATTGTATCTGATAGTTTTTAATTTGCCTAGCAAACAACGCAAGGAACCTATGAAAATGGTATTACATAGACAATTGTAAGATTGTGTGAATTTCTTGTACTTGTAGACCCTCTAAGCACTTTACTCTACTTGGAAAATGGTTGTAAACACGTACCCTTGGCATTTTAAGAAATGTGGTATTTTGCTTTGTGTTGTGCTTTAAAGGATTCAAGTTAATCCGAATAAAGGTTTTATGACCCACTGAGGTGACATGTAAATTATACAGACTTAGATTTGAAAGCTCCTCTAGAATCTGCAATGATGGGGAGGCCATCAGGAAATACGTGATCCTACGAAAACATGACTAAGAGAAACTAGCCCTGGAAACTCTCCAGTGGCTTCCAGTGGAGTCAAGGACCAAACCTAAAAAAAACTAAATCTTTCACCCTTAAATAACATAAACAAGGAGGCAAATCATTAGGAAAGTTTTATTCTCAGTTAAACTGGAAACGCTTTAATTCCCAAATCTTATCAGAATACAACAGTTGTGATAATCATCCAGGTGATGGAATAAATAAACAGTGTAGTAGAGAACAAAAGCCCTTGTATCCAAATTGACTCACCATTTCTCTTTTCAACTATTTATCCATCTTTACATATGAGAGATCCAAACTGGTCATTAGCGAATGCGCTGCAGTTGACAAAATGACGCCAACAAATAAGGAATGAAATATAAATTCCATTTCTTGACTTCCTCTGTCAAGGTCGCATTTATTTGACCTCCAGCTCAAGTATACTGCGCTCGGAGCCTAACACATACAACACAGAGCCAAGGCGGGGAGACAGCCACACCTTCAGATTAACAAAGGAATAAAAGACGTCTCCTAACTGGTACACCCAGTAAAGCAAAGGGTTACCTGTTGATAAGAAAGGTATTGGTATAAAGCCAATTCCCAAAGCCACCTTGCAGAATTGTGAACCCTAGGTTTCACCTACAGAAAACTCGTTCTCACGCCTGAAAATATCGACTGTAAAACAAACATAACTTAAGCATCCAATAAGAGCAATATTGAACTGCAAATGATTGTATCAACAACACATTTCAGAATTACTGAATCTCCAGTTAACTGACAAATTAAATTTTATCAACCACGTCTTCACAATCAAAATAAATGAAACCAGAAACAACATCAACGATTCTAGAAAGACTATCATTGACGCTTCCACTGTAAAACATCCACAGATGAGTAGTCAGCATATTGCCATTTGTAAATGTAAAAAGATCTCATCACCAACGAGCAACCTAATTTAAAAACATTACCTCCTCCGGTATTGTGAAGGCACTTCTCATTAACAAACACAGCCATCATTAGCATTATTAAAATGTCACCCTTGTAAACGTTCTTCCAAAATACAATCAAAATTCAATAAAATCACCTCTCTCTGGAAAAAAGTCAAATAATAACCTCAGCAACACAGAAGTTGCAATTTTACAATGCTTTCATAATGGCAGGCGAAAATGACCCTGATCTTCTTATCTTGACTGGCCTACAAGTAGACTTTGAAATAGTCAACCACCACATTCTGAACAATATAGAGATCCATTACCAAGAGTGGTACCTCAAGATCCCAGTATCCCACCATCGCCTTAAGAAACTTACTATTTTCTGTCATCTGCATTAAGCTAAGGAATCCTACATGACAACTGCAGAGTCCAAATAGATCAATGCACTCAAAACTGCACTTTCCTGTTCAGTGCTTGTAGGACCGATTCAAAAAGCCATTTGGATGCCTCAGTATGATTTTTGCGCACAACTGGCTTGATTTAGGAGTACAAATCCACATATGGTATTGACAAAGTGTGAATATACAATCAACAAAAAGAAAAACAGGGGATAGGGAAAAGAAAACGTATTTAAACCTCTCATGTTGTTGGTGGAGTTTGGTGGGGGCATGGATGGGGGCCCAGTGGGCAGTAGACCAGGGTTCCATTCAGGGTGAAGTTGGCTGAGATTCATAGCTTGAAGTGCAGGTGATCTCATTCTCTGCAGAGGTGGTGCAGTTGATGTTTTGCTTGAAAATTATGGTGATTCCTCCTGCCAGTTTGTGCTGGTGGTCTTCTCTTATGATCTTGCATCCAGCCAGGATGACCATGGCGACGCCAGGAGCCAATGCTAAGGTCAACCATGTCTCCATAAGAAATAGGAAGTCTGCGGAAGTGTTGTTCAGTAAGTCCCAGAATTCAGTATTGTGTATGCTAAGTGAGCGTTTGTTTAGGAGCATGTCAGTATGTCTTGGGGGGCATGGTTGCTTGGGGGAGTCTATCATGTGCTGGGTGTTACCACTGTGGGTGGTGGTAGTGCTTGTGTGGCGTGTAAGTTATTCCATGTGAACCATCAGTGGACACACAAGAAGGATCCTTCTGCAATGTATAGTGCAGCTGCAGTGTGAAGACAGGCATCCTAGGTTCATTAGTCCAGAGGAGTGCTGCAGTACATCGCTGGGGATCAGTCGGGCCAGGGTTTGTGGCACTGGGCAAGGTCCAGGCACAGACAAGTGCAAATGGGCTTGCCTTTGCCACGCCAGTGGGATCATTGCTCAGCGCTGTGCTATGTGTCTGCACTGCAGCCACCATTAAGTAGGTCCCGGAAGGGGAGAGGAGTGCACAGGGCAGTGGGTGGGGCCGGGGAGGGGTGGAACTTAGTCACCAGGAGAACGGGAAGGAGCAAGAGGTGTGAGTCTCATGTAAGAAGCGGGAGAGAAAGAAAGAGGCACAGAGAGAGCAGGAAAGTGGCACAGGAGTGGGCACAAACAAGAAAAGCAGAGGAGTAGAGAGTTGGCAGGATACAAAGGGCGAGAAAAAACAGCACAAAAGGTCACAAAAGAGTGAGAGAGGGAAAATGGTATAAAAGGTAACCAGAGAATGAGATGAAAAAGCACAGAAAGATTGCAAAGAGACAGACGAAAAGCAGCACAAAAAGTCATAAAGAGTGGGCGAGTGAGAACAAAGTAGCACAAACAGGTCAGAGAGAGTAAAAGACCAGATAGAGTGGTCAAAAAGAAAGATGAAAAGCTGCACAAATTCACAAAGAGTGGGCAAGTGAGAGGAAATCGCCTTAAGCAGGTCAGAAAGAGTGATAAATGGCACAGAGGTCAAAAGAAGAAAGTTGAAACAGCACACAAAGGCCAGAGAAAGGCAGAAAGAGAGAGGAAAAATGAGACAGCGGCCGCAGAGACAGAAAAAGCTGGCACAAGATGTCAAAGAGAGAGAGCAAGAAGGAGAGAAGCAAGGGTAGTGCCTGGTAGCATTAGAGCCAGATCCAAAAGGGCCTTGACTGGTCAAAGGACTGGTCACAAGTAAGTCCAGGGGGTCTAGACCTATGCACCTGCAAGAACATGTATAGATTTGTTGGACTACCACCAGCCACTTAAGGACATTACAACACTATGAATGTATTTAAAAATGTGAAACCACTTTGACTATCCATCATTGTTATATACTTCTTAACTAGTTATGTGATAAGGTAAATCTAATAATCCAATATTGCCATTGAGGGGTTTGGTGACATCATAATCCTTGAGTTTGAAAGCCAAGTGGTTTATTGGACGATAATAGATATGTTCCCCATTAGGTATTTTTTATTTTACTTTTTTTGGATAGCTATTAAAAAAAAAAGTGTTTTTCAAGCAGGAAAAAGCTTATTGAAAATATTAAGCGAAATACTGGACGATACAGTTTGCTTATCTGCAGTTAAAAGAAAATAATATTTTCAGACAAAAATATATGTTAAAAAAAGCATTCTGATTGTAGGAGGGAGAGCTCTCTGAAGCTATTCTCTTCAAGGTGTCTCTAATAATGGACACTACTTATAATTAGAATGTTTATTTTGATTACTTTTCATGGCTATATAGTAGATAAAATTATGGACAGTGGTCAAGGCTAATAGAACTATATGATTTTGTGGCTATAAAATCCACCCCATAATATTGGACTTACCACACTTGCACAATAGTATGGCACACAATTTGTATATTTCAATAATATATTCCAAATGGAATGTCTTACGATTTTGTATCCAGCCGAGATGGTCATGGATATGTCTGGAGCCGATGCTGAGGTCAACCATGTCTTCATGAGAAAGGTGAGGTCAGAAAGAGGAAGTCTGGGGTGTCATTATCCAGTAGGTTCCAAATTTCTATGGTATGCATGCTGAGCAAGCGTGTGTTGAGGAGCATGTGTGTCAGTACGGCTTGGGGTACATGTTTGCTTGGGGGGGTGTATTGTGGGGTGGGTGTTACCACTGTGGGGGTGGTGGTGCTTGTGTACAGCATAAGTTGTTCCCTGTGAACCATCATTGGGTACAAAAAAGGGTCCTTCTGCATTATGCAGTGCGTCAGCGTCAGCGGCGTGGAGACTGGCATCCTAGGTTTGAGAGTCTGGAGGAGTCCTGCAGTGCATTGCTGGGGATCGGTTGGGCCATGGTTTACAGTGCTGGGCAAGGTCCAGGCACAGACGGCGCAAATGGGCTTTCCTTTGATGTGTCAGTGGCACACCTGCTCAGCGCTTCACTGTGCGTCCACAACGCAGCCACCATTAAGTAGGTCCTGGGAGGGGGGGAGGAATGCATAGGCAGTAGTCCAGGTTTCGGAGGAGCACAGTAGGCAGGAGAATGGGAAGGAGCAAGAGGCGTGAGTGTCATGTAAGGAATGGGGGAGGAAGAAATAAAACTAACAGCAAATGTGTCTCATAATGCAAAAAAACAGACAACTCAGCATGGAAAATGGTAAAACGTGTAACAGAAACTAAAGAATGTGGGAGATCCATCTCATATTCTCGCTAAACTCTAAATATCTCTTATCTACGGTATATAATATACGACACTCCGATTTACCTGTGGATATTCAAGAAACAAATAATAAGCCTTGAATTCAGCCCCCTCGCTTGGGCCTTATCGTGAAGTAGAACTAAATCACCTGATTTCAAAAGACTCCAGAAAATCATGGAGTTGAATAAAACCTTGCTTTATGCATAGTACCGCTAGACGAACTTTAAAAGATTAGGTCAAACTTGAACTCTTAATCTATTGCGTGCATCGTGGCATCACGGGAGACAGTTATCATAGGAAATCAGGCAAAGCAGCAAACGCATATATTGACTGAATGGTCTATACCTTTCAATATAAAAAAAAAAGAATTAAGCAAAGAAACTTGCATGGGGCAGGGTTTGGTTTCGTAGCCGGTACATAGCTAGATGTGTCCAAACTGCCACGTGTACGAATTTGATCTTCACCTCACTGAAGAAATCCAAACCGAACGAAACATTCCTTCAGTTGCCCGAATTTCTTTGCAAATGGGATACAGCCTAATGGTTTGGGATGAAACCCTCACAAGAGTGGAGTAAAGATGTGTTTGTTTTGTATGTGCTTTGTGTTTTTCTGTAACGGCAAAGATGAGCTAAAAACGATGATGTTGTTTCAAGACAGCGAGTATGATAAACTCGAAACACTGTGTGTTTTCGAATTTTTTCAAATATATAGGGCCAGATTTAAGAAAAGTGGTGCAGCACCCAGTGTAGCGCCACATTTTTTGTGCCCCTTAGCAACCCCCTGACGCCACCATGTTTACACCATTTCTAACATATGGCACACCATGGTGGTAGTTAGGGAACTAGCGTCAGAATTTTTGACGCTAGTTCGGAGCTTTGCAGTAATAGCTTAAAAAATGTTTACGCTAATCCTGCAAAGCACATTGAGGCCTGTTGTAAACAATGGTGTGCCTCCTTTTAACACCTGCTCTGAGTAAGTGCTAAAAGTGGCGGAAAAAATGCCGCAAAGAAATCTCTTAAAAGCGCTGAAAAAAATTGACAATTTTTTCGGCCCGCTAATGGGGGGAACGCCCCCTTTGCAGGCATAATGTAGCACAAAGGGTTACAAAGTGGCGCCACTTTGTAAATATGGCTCAGTGTTTTTTTTGCCTCGGGCCACAGTAGGGGAAATAAAATTGACGCTAATGTGGCGTGAAGAGGCGCTAGGAGCTGTTAAATCTGCCTGTTATAGTTTTCTTGGTGTCTACTGAATTTATAGGTCACAGTGGATCCAGGCCATGTTTTTCCTATAAACATTGACTGAGTAAATTATTTTTACTTAGAATTATTGTACGAACTACTTATCTGACGTAGCTATAATATAAAAGTGGCAGAGTTGTTCCCTACTGGACCCAAGTTGGACACATCAGATGGTGTTATGGACCTTCAAAGAAGGATGTCTTTATTCAAGTTGTATCGTACAATCAACTACCAAATTTGTGTAATGTAATTATTAAATGTGGTAGAAAACAGGATTTTGTATCCATAAATACAAGAATGCTTTGTATCTACAAATACTACTAGGATAACAAACATTTGCTTGATATGTGCCCATATTGCAATTTTTTTAAAACAACTGTTGAGTCCAGAATTGTGTAAATATTATTATATGAGAAAGCAAAACCGTGCTTTGAGACAAATCCCTGATCTTGCATTTTCAAAGCGCTTTCCTTTTCTTGGCACCTGTAATCACAAGGAGGGAGAAAGGATTGATATAACACGCCTGATTTCCCACACTCTTTCAAGGAACTGACGCCTCTCTAGAAAGGTATTTTATCTTTCAAAAAAACGAATTTAGAGCTTTTTCGTTTGACAAAACATGTCGGCCTAATGTTTTGGTTGGCAGCTAACACTGCATTTCAGCTCTGGCAGAGCTTACTTGACTCATCTGTTCCTAATGATTTTTGTGAATGTCTTTGAACACCTTTGATAACTGGTGTGTCTGTTCCTATGCGGGCTTTTTATCTGCCTTGGAGCGGCTACCCGCAGCTCTTCTATTTCTCACCCACATCATTTATATCTGTTTACATTAGGCAGGTTATTCTTGTTCATCGTCGGTTATTACTGTTTCAACAAAGACAAGTAGGTGGTGCAATTTATTCTCCTATAAACACTGCATGGCCAGGTAAACCAGCTCAAAATATCACGCGCGGAAGCTCGGTCATTATGGAAAATAATGACTTGTCCTTTGGCTGACTGTGCTAGGACACACCAAGACACTAAGTAAATGTTGGAGTAAATGAAGCATAATATTGAAGATTGCAAAGAGTGAATAGTTAAAATGTAGCTTACACCAAACGTTTGAGAAGATACAAAATTACTATCCAAAGTGATACACGTAAACTACATACATGTTTGAGAAATTGAAAACCGTTTGAATGTGATGTGGAGGGATTTACTCCAAACTTAACTGCTCTAGGGAGTCCAGTATGCAAGAGATAGGACACCATTGTAAAAAATAAAAAAACACCCGTGTCTGGCATGGCAAACAATGCTACCGTTGTTTCCTGTGACATTACTTCAGTTTACCCGCATAAAGATTGCACCAGGATCAAATGCAGATCAGCCTACCAGCTCTCTTATCATAATTAAAGAGGCCAGCTCTCATAAGGGCTTGATGCATATTCCTTGTAGTGGCAGCTAGCGAGTTCAGCTTGGGCTACAGAAGAAAGGATATCCATGCATATTTCCTACCAGCAGTCTTTTCACCTTCCTCGACAGTTTGGAGGACCTCATTAATCAGACAAGGTAGGTTTGCAATTTAATGGATAGAACATAGTCAGGTAAGTAGACTATCGTCAGAAATTACGTTCCTAATGCAGAATGTATGCAGTCTTATCCAGAAAGTAAACTCTACAAAACATGCTAAATTGTTAAACTCTAAACAAAAGTTATTTCATTTTTTTTTTTATTTTTTTTTTAACTTTAGCTTCTAAGCATCCTGCAAAACACTGAAATCCCGTTTCTTGGAAACGTTGTTCCTTTTTCACAATTGATAAGAAATAATAGAAACTTGGGTGGGGTCTACCATTTGAAGAAGCAAAGGAGTTGTGCCATCCTTGTATGGCATTTTTAATTGTTGCTGCCCCTTCTAAACAGGTTCTGTAGTACTTCCATCATTCATTGCTATAGGATGGTAGCCTTCTGTGACCCCACCCTGCTTAGACAGCCAATCCAGATATCTTTAAAATAATTTAGATGGAGTGCCTATTTGTCTTTCTTATATGAAAGATACTTGCTTTGATTTATAGCAATGAAATTATCTTCTTCTGCTTCAGGTGTCCAAAGGCTAAGGAAGAGAGTTTTCAATCTCTTAACTAGTTTACTGTCTGTCATATATTCCTGTTTTGGATGTCCATTTAGAAGAACATTATGTATAGCCATTTCACTATCAATAAATATTTTCCCAGGTCCCTTTTGGTATTTTAAATTTTTAGAAATCACTGAAAAAAATCAGTATATGAATTAGATTGTTTTCCATGCAGTATCACATGCACTAGGAGTATGTTATTATTGGTAATTTGCCAATATAGGTTGTAAATCTGGCTGATATGATGTGGGCAAGTTTTAATATGTCTTTCCATCATCCAAATATCACGATGTTCTAAGGTTAGAAAGTTAGGCGTAGTTGAGAAAATTATTTGTTTTTGTTAATCGTGGTTATCATAAAGGAGAAAAGAGTCAGTAGTAAAATATTTTTAGGATGTTCAGGACTTCTAATGCCTCTGCAATTTTTAGTTGGGGAGGGATGTCTCTATTTACTTGCCTTTTTCTATTTATAATTAATTTTAGGTTCGGTATGGCACACCCTTCTTCAACACTATGTTGGGGAATATTTTGGGCAATGTCTTCAAATTGAAATTCTGGTGACTGCCTGAGTGTGCTAACAATGGTTTTTATTTCTTTTTTTCTACTCATAATTGTATTGGTTATAACAAATAAAATATTCCTACCTATTCCCATTGGTCAACAGAACAATTCCATAAACAATGTGTCTACATAGCTTACTAGGTGCAATTCTAAGAACTACTTTCTTTCATAGATCCAGTTCCCAGCATGGCATCCAAACCTTCCCCATTCTCTCTAATCATTACTCCGCAAGTCTCCCTCATTATCACTTGTCATTGTTGGTCCTCTTTCCTCCCAGGCCTAAATTGTTGCTCCACTTACCTCACAGCTTTACAAACGTCCTTGAGCAGCATCACCCTTTGAGTCTTTCTTTCAAATATAATATTTTCAAACTTACATCATCATGCTTTTTATGTTGAAAGTACTAAGAAAAATAATTCACCTGCTTCTCCTTGACATTAGAAAGATACTAGTGCAGTCTTTATTTTGGAGCAGGTTAGACTACTGTGACTCTCTATATGCTGGTCTTTCTGCTTTTCTATTCATAAACTCCAATTCATTCAAAGATCTCCAGCATCCTTGATTCTTGAAGGACCAAAATACTCAAATGAGACACCGCTTCTTCAGTCTTTACATTCGCTTCCAGTTTCATAATGCATCATCTTTAGGGTGTTCTGTTTGCATCATAAGACAATGCTCTTCTCTCAATCTAAAACATATACTTCTACTCTTATCTCTTTTTATCAACCTAGTCATACTCACAGTCAAATTCTTTCTTCTTGTCCATAACAGGTTTCAAGAACTTTTGCTTGGGTGGTCGAGCTTTCTCCACCAATATTGTCTCTACCTGGAACACCCGTCTCTTAATGCTTTGTTCCCAACTCAATTTATTTAATACGTTTTGTCAGTTACTAAAGACCTATTTATTTTTCTTCAAGGTCGTTCTACAACTCCAGGGAACTGTTGTTTCCTTCTAAGCACAAGGACACCTACAGATATTTGTGCGCTTTATAAATACATATATCATATAATATCAAGTTATATCAAGTCATATCAAGTCATGTCAAATTGTAGACTACTTTTTCAGCTTTCAGGCACGTCTATCCCTGTCTGTAGGTATCCTTTCCCACTCCTGCGCTATGTCTTGCATGGCTATGACAAAGTCAAGCACACAGAATATGAGCTTACACCTTGGTAAGTCAACATCATTAGGTCTGCTTAGTATTGGGGGGTGCGTGGTATTTCACAGTTCATTATCATTTTCAATTCCCTTATTTCTCTACAAATTATTTGATTGTTATCACATCCCCAAATCATGTGTAGAAACCGTCCTCCTAAACCATGCATTTTGTGCAGTGAGGTGTCTAAGACTGTTCCATTATATACACCCTACATTCAGTATAAGATGTGTTATGTAAGGTTGTTAATGGAATCAGTCACAGCCTAGCTGTCATCGCCACCTCTTTTTGATTCATTACTACTACTTTTTAGTCAATATCCTCAAATGAGGCAAGGTCTTCCTCACAATTTTTCCTTCTTTTCTCTAGACAGTCTGGCTTTTTATTTATATGAGTTTTGTATATGGATGACACAGTAGCTGTTCCCAATCATATGCCTTTACCACGCATGCCTTTACCACAAATATACCTTTACCACGCATGCCTTTACAACAAATTTTGTTCAAAATGCATTAATGTTAAAGGCATATGCGTGGTATAGGTTTTAAATATAAGTATTATTTTTTTAATTTTGTAAAGGCATGAATGGTAAAGGTATATGCGTGGTAAAGATTTAACAGGTAAGTACAGATAAGTATTAAGGCCATCATTGTGAATGTGGCGGTTCTGAGACGCCAAACCAACGGTGGTGGTTGGACAGCCGCAATTCTGGCAGTCTGACAGCCAGATTATGATCCTGGAGGTCGGACCACCAGGAGACCACCGCCTCTGCTGGGATCAGGAATCCTTATGGGTTGGCGGCGGTCAAAGTCATGGTCAGCCACAATGGTGATGAGATCGGCACCACACTGCTGAGCATGACTTTCCTTTCCTCTAGCCTATTCATGGTGGGGTACCCTCCATGAAAAGGCTGGTGGAAAGGCAGCATTTGAGTGTCTGCTGGGTGCATGTGTGAGGGTGTTTATCTGTCTTGGGCTTGTGGGGTGATGGTGCTTGGGGATGACATGGTAGATGGGTGGGCGTCTGTTTGTCTGTTGGGGTGGTGGGGTGGTGACTGCAGGTATGGTGGTTGTGGAGGATGTATGTGTGTCTGTAGTTGTGGTGTCTGCAGGTATGGTGCTTGTGGTGGATGTCTGGGGTCTGCTGGCGTGGTGTATGTGGGTAGAATGGTTGTGGTGGCTGTATCAGTGTCTTTTGTGGCAGTTCTGTAGGTATGCTTGATGTCATGTGTGTGATGCTGGGGTGGTGGGGTGTCCTGGGAAGTGGTGAGTGTTGCTGTGTCTGTGGGTGGATGTTGTTTGTGTGTGCTGGTGCATTTTGTGGTGCTTATGTTTGTGTGCACTCCTTTTGTCTGTTGAGGTGGATGTCGGTGGATCTGTTTGTGTGCTTTGGGTAGGTAGGGTAAGGGGGGGTTTTGACTGGGAAGAGGAATTTGTTGGGGGGGCGGAAGATCAGGGATGACTGGCTGGCATCAGTGTGGCCAGGCATTGCCCCATGAATGCCTTCCAGGAACGCATTTGTTTGTTGCAGTTGGGTCGCAAATCCCTGGATGGCATTCATGATGACTTACTGACCCACAGAGATACTTCTCAAGAGATCAAAAGCCTCCTCAATGAGGGCAGAAGTCGTAACAGGGGCTGGGGCAGAGGTGCCTGTAGTGAAGGAGGCACCCACCCTCTTGGGTGAGTGGGCACAGCCAACTAGGTCAGAAGCAACAGGGAGGGTGATGATAGAAAGGGGGAGTGGCAGACAAGGATGGTGCAGGGGGTTGCCCGATGGGTCCGCCACTACTAGGGAGTGGCTATTGGAGGAAGAATTCAATGATGAGGATGAAGATGTTGAATCGGTCTCACCCCGTGGTTCCCCCTCACCTTCAAGGCCACAGGGTCCTTCTGTGTCAGTTGTCTCTTGACCTAGGATCCCATGGCCAGATGCTTCCCCACTCAGCTCGGTCTGTCTCCTCCACTTGCTGGTGCAGGTGCTGCAAAGACAAACAGAAGTAGGGCCACCACAAGTCTATGAACACACTTGAACAACAACTCTGTTTTGCAAACATTACCATGATGTCAAGTAGGCCCCAGCAAAAAACTACACCTAAATGGCCCATACATGTGCCATACCCTAGGCATGCATGCCATCTGAAATGTCAACAGATTACCACAGGTAAATCGCAATCTATGAAAACTACAATTGCAAGCCTGAAGTTGTGCAATCACTGTAATAATTGAACTAGAAGGATAACTTTTCACCCACAAGGCTTTCCCCATGGGGCAGACTTTAGTCCCTGTTGTCACATAATATTAGGCTAATGCCAAATTTCCCACACAAGGGCATGCACATATCTATTTGTCACATAGATAAGGACCGAAAACAAATAAATGATAATCTTAAATTCTGCCATGTTGATGACAAAAGTACAGTAGCCTGGAGAAGGTGACATGAAATAATCATGGCACACTGGAAGCAGCTCCACTATGCACGCTTCACCAAGTGACATCTGTCCCAATAAAGCCAAGGAGGTATCATTGATGTTGCTCAGATAAGCCACACATGAAGCATGGAAATGAATATTGTAGACATCATGTGCAAGATGTCAGGGAGAAGTGTCCACTAAAAACCCATCTGTATGAATCAGCAAACCACAGGGTGATCACCACTATTGTCTAGCACCCCTTTCAATGACATGCTTTGAGTGCTTCAGTAGAAGCCATTAGTCCTTGGCATGTTGGAGAGACAAAGAAGTTGCAAGGACTTGTAGAAGACCCTCAGCATGTTACCTAATGGGAAGCAACATCACTATCCCTGTTTTTCTCATGTCAACCCAGATGTCTGTCTGTGGATGAATGCCAGTACCCAAACACGTGTCTGAAACATAGTTGCAAGTCACTCCATAATGCATGCCAACAGTCAGGGCACAACCCTTAACTATGGCATGTGCAGTGCACTCATCAATATGATGCCACATCAAGGCCATAGATATTCACATTGCAGCTCTAAACTCTAGGCCTACCTGTCATGTCCCTCATTGCTACTGCAGTTGTACATGCCAAATGACATGCTAAGACGCTTGAGGGTATGTGTCAGCCAATAGACAATGTTGAGACAACCCTGTATGTGGCACAACATGATATGTAGCCCCATTGTAAATGGCTTCTTCCACATACAGGTTGTCATGCACAAATATATGTAGGGGAATAAAGACATCATCCCATCAATATAGTATGACCATGCATGCAACTGCAGCTCACATATGTAAACTGAAGTGAAAGGGACACATGCTGACATGTTAAGTACATTAAATGTTGGCAACAGTGATGGCACATAAATCATGTCAATGGACATTCCACACTTACCAATGGAAAGTGGTGATCCATAGCTGAATACACACTAAAATGTAAGCCCTGTCACTTGTATGTCGGGCACCTTCCCATTACAGACTGCAGTGAGGCACCAGAACCCACCAGACACTGAAGAAAACAAACATCTGGGTGTCAGATGCCAACATACACATTTTCACATACACACAGCTGAGGACAGTGATCCATCACCTACTTACCTTTGGCCTGGAACACTGAGAAGTAGCGGTCTGTTGCATAGAAAATACACACACCACAACAGCAAACAGTACATGATTGATAACTGTACACAGCCATATGTGGTCCTGTCAAAGCTAGTGGTTTGAGTTTCCCACCCAGTGCAGTGCAGTTCTAGGTCCCTGATACAATAGGCCAAGGTACATCAATATAAAACACATGACAAGTCAACAAAAAGAATCTTGCATCTACTGTGTGACACATGACCCATCCCCAAATGTCAGGGTGAGCTGTCAGACCCTCACTCATTCACTTGTGACAGGCAATGTGATAGGTAGGAGTATACCATGTACCCATCCCCTTGTGGCTGCTGTAATGCCCTCAAATGCTCGTCAATCTCTGGATAGGCCACCAAAAGGTTGCAGGCCATTAGGGGGGTCATTGCCCCCCACCCACATTGGGAGGACATCCAGGCCCAGCATCTCAGGTCCTTCCACTTTTGTCGGCAGTGGGAGCTCCACCAGCTGCGAACCACCAGGGTCCGCACATTCCAGGTGATGGCTCTCCAAATCACTTTCTTTTGATGGGCATGGATGCAAAAGGCATATAAAGAGATCATGTACACCTGTCCCATCACAAATGGTATAGTCACATATATGTCAAAAACATCAAGCTTGGTCTTCACCATTTTGTCTATCTACCCAAGTGTGGAATGTACAAGCCAGTAAGTACAGGGCCATGCCTACAGAGATATATTTGCCAATCTGAAGGACAACCCACCACCAGGCTCAGGCCCTACCATGACTAGGCAGGTTTACTGACATCTTTAGGGACATGTTCTAACAACCTAGGTGAGATGTGAGCCAACATGAGGCACTTCACACCTTGAAGGTTATTGAAAGGTAGACTCCTTAGACGTAAATGAACCTACCCATACACACTGTGAGAATGACTTGTGAGAATGACTTTGGGCATACATTTCCCACAGGCCACTGGCTGAGTGCAAAGTCATTCAACACACATGAGTAACATTGAAGGGACTAGCATCGTGGGTACAGAAAATGTCAAGCCAGTCCCTGTTCGGAGCTTTGCAATGACAAATGCAAAGTCATTGACAAAGACGTGCTACGTACCTGTACTACAAAACACTCTTTTGGACACATGTGTCCATCCTATTGAGATAGCATCCTACAAACAAATGCATGTATTGTTCCATTTCCAATATGTTACCAAGCTACTGCGTCACATAATATGGTCTCCCTGGAATCAACACACTGTCTGCTCTGTGGAAATGTCAGTCATGGAATGAGCCTGCACAGGACATATATGACCCGTCAGAAGGTGCCAACAGGGCTGTGGGAGTAAAGGGCCTGTCAGGAGTCAGAGAGACACATTTGCAATGATGGTAAGGGCACATCTATCACATCTATTACAGAACAGTAAACCACTCCTGTACACATTACAAATCTCAAAGGAATAAGGCGTTCTGGGCACCATATCAAAACATAGCCATATACTGGTCACAAGACAAGATCTGCTGGAATACAGGAAGTGAACACAGTGCCATAGTTGTACAGCCACATTGATTATACCCCAACCTACACTGTAACAAATAGAGGGAGATACATGTGACAGGCCCTGGTTTCTGCAGGCGGAGCAGACTGAACCTACATGACACTACATTCCCATCACTACCATGCATAACAGTACATCATGTAGCAAACAGCAATTGGTCATGTGGTGTGTGCGGCAACTTGAAGGGCAGAGAGAGAGTGATGTCATACCTTCCAAAATACAGACTAACAAGGGCAGATGTCTGAAGTAACTGTGGCAACATACGCATAGCTCAAATTCCTCACAATTAACACCTACAATATGCTTACTCAGCTCATGCTGACATGCACATGCATATTGTCTCACATGTACAACAATCTTGATTAAATAGATGTCAGTGGATAGCTGTGATGTAACCTTACTTAGTCATGTGCACCCCAAGTTGGTTCAGGGAACACAGTACACAGAACTTACACAATGTGACTGGATTTAACATATGACACTGGCCACCAATACCTGAACCTGACTCTCCCATTGATGCCACACAGATTGCAACAAAAGGCACATAAGTATACAGTCTGGCACACATGGGCACATACTAGCCTGTGAGGAGGGAAAGGGTGGTTAAGTACAGAGAAAACTCTGCACATGAGGCACTTACCTGTTACTCTCCTTCACCACAGAGCTGTCGTACAGGGGTAGGAATCCGTAACCAGCCTCTCCAGCTCCTCTTGTGTGAAGGCTGGGGCCCTATCACCTGCTGGATATGGCATGATTGCTCCCAGAGGTGGTACATAGCAGCTCGGCAGTGGAGGTCTTGCTGGCAGCAGTGTCGGGAGTCAAGTGAGGGATTTTTCAGAACCTCACGGTCACGTCTGCAACATACCTGGTTGTCACCCCCGGCAGACACAGCCAATGGCCCAAGACCACCATTGGCAACAATGTTAGCCTATGGCTGTGTCCGCCACAGTTGATACTGCCTACTGGCATGAAGACTTCCGCCAGTGGTCACAGTCGGTTCCTAATGTCCAAAGGAGTAGGTCAGACAGCCACCATTGTAGAGGCCAATAAATTAAAAAATTGAGTTGTAAACTGTCACACCTCATTTAGCGATGTTATGGGCACTAAGCCCAGCTCATATTATATGGTTAAGTTGTTCCTAAAAATCTAGCGCCATTTCAGTATGTTGCTTGGCGCATATGTAAAATTACATATGGGCACAATCAACCCCGTCAAAGGTCTTATTTGCCATCGGGACATCCTGTCACATTCCAAGTGACATCTGTGATGCACAATGTTGCTTTCATTCCTGATGCATGACTTGTACATATGTGTGGTAAACCAAGGGATTAACATGTGATCTTTGTATTTTGAGCAGTTTTGATGTGTATTGTTGTAGGAAAGTACCATCTTGCCTGGCATGTTACCCCCATTTTTCACTGTATATATGTTGTTTTAGTTGTATGTGTCACTGGGACCCTGGTAACCCAGGGCCCCAGTGCTCATAAGTGTGCCTGAATGTGTTACCTGTGTAGTGACTAACTGTCTCACTGAGGCTCTGCTAATCAGAACCTCAGTGGTTATGCTCTCTCATTTCTTTCCAAATTGTCACTGACAGGCTAGTGACCATTTTTACCAATTTACATTGGCTTACTGGAACACCCTTATAATTCCCTAGTATATGGTACTGAGGTACCCAGGGTATTGGGGTTCCAGGAGATCCCTATGGGCTGCAGCATTTCTTTTGCCACCCATAGGGAGCTCTGACAATTCTTACACAGGCCTGCCACTGCAGCCTGAGTGAAATAACGTCCACGTTATTTCACAGCCATTTTACACTGCACTTAAGTAACTTATAAGTCACCTATATGTCTAACCTTTACCTGGTAAAGGTTAGGTGCAAAGTTACTTAGTGTGAGGGCACCCTGGCACTAGCCAAGGTGCCCCCACATTGTTCAGAGCCAATTCACTGAACTTTGTGAGTGCGGGGACACCATTACACGCGTGCACTACATATAGGTCACTACCTATATGTAGCTTCACCATGGTAACTCCGAATATGGCCATGTAACATGTCTATGATCAATGAATTGCCCCCTCTATGCCATCCTGGCATTGTTGGTACAATTCCATGATCCCAGTGGTCTGTAGCACAGACCCTGGTACTGCCAGACTGCCCTTCCTGGGGTTTCACTGCAGCTGCTGCTGCTGCCAACCCCTCAGACAGGCAGCTGCCCTCCTGGGGTCCAGCCAGGCCTGGCCCAGGATGGCAGAACAAAGAACTTCCTCTGAGAGAGGGTGTGACACCCTCTCCCTTTGGAAAATGGTGTGAAGGCAGGGGAGGAGTAGCCTCCCCCAGCCTCTGGAAATGCTTTGTTGGGCACAGATGTGCCCAATTCTGCATAAGCCAGTCTACACCGGTTCAGGGACCCCTTAGCCCCTGCTCTGGCGCGAAACTGGACAAAGGAAAGGGGAGTGACCACTCCCCTGACCTGCACCTCCCCTGGGAGGTGTCCAGAGCTCCTCCAGTGTGCTCCAGACCTCTGCCATCTTGGAAACAGAGGTGCTGCTGGCACACTGGACTGCTCTGAGTGGCCAGTGCCACCAGGTGACGTCAGAGACTCCTGCTGATAGGCTCCTTCAGGTGTTAGTAGCCTTTCCTCTCTCCTAGGTAGCCAAACCCTCTTTTCTGGCTATTTAGGGTCTCTGTCTCTGGGGAAACTTTAGATAACGAATGCATGAGCTCAGCCGAGTTCCTCTGCATCTCTCTCTTCAGCTTCTGATAAGGAATCGACCGCTGACCGCGCTGGAAGCCTGCAAACCTGCAACATAGTAGCAAAGACGACTACTGCAACTCTGTAACGCTGATCCTGCCGCCTTCTCGACTGTTTTCCTGCTTGTGCATGCTGTGGGGGTAGTCTGCCTCCTCTCTGCACCAGAAGCTCCGAAGAAATCTCCCGTGGGTCGACGGAATCTTCCCCCTGCAAACCGCAGGCACCAAAAAGCTGCATTACCGGTCCCTTGGGTCTCCTCTCAGCACGACGAGCGAGATCCCTCGAATCCAGCAACGCCGTCCAAGTGACCCCCACAGTCCAGTGACTCTTCAGCCCAAGTTTGGTGGAGGTAAGTCCTTGCCTCACCTCGCTGGGCTGCATTGCTGGGAACCGCGACTTTGCAGCTACTCCGGCCCCTGTGCACTTCCGGCGGAAATCCTTCATGCACAGCCAAGCCTGGGTCCACGGCACTCTAACCTGCATTGCACGACTTTCTAAGTTGGTCTCCGGCGACGTGGGACTCCTTTGTGCAACTTCGGCGAGCACCGTTTCAAGCATCCTTGTAGTGCCTGTTTCTGGCACTTCTCTGGGAGCTACCTGCTTCTGTGAGGGCTCTTTGTCTTGCTCGACGTCCCCTCTCTCTGCAGGTCCAATTTGCGACCTCCTGGTCCCTCCTGGGCCCCAGCAGCGTCCAAAAACGCCAAACGCACGATTTGCGTGTAGCAAGGCTTGTTGGCGTCCTTCCGGCGGGAAAACACTTCTGCACAACTCTCCAAGGCGAGAGGGATCCGTCCACCAAAGGGGAAGTCTCTAGCCCTTTTCGTACCTGCAGAAACCTCAGCTTCTTCTGTCCAGTAGAAGCTTCTTTGCACCCGCAGCTGGCATTTCCTGAGCATCTGCCCATCTCCGACTTGCTTGTGACTTTTGGACTTGGTCCCCTTGTTCCACAGGGTCCCTAGATTGGAAATCCACAGTTGTTGCATTGCTGGTTTGTGTCTTTCCTGCATTATTCCTCTAACACGACTCTTTTGTCCTTAGGGGAACTTTAGTGCACTTTGCACTCACTTTTCAGGGTCTTGGGGAGGGTTATTTTGCTAACTCTCACTATTTTCTAATAGTCCCAGCGACCCTCTACAAGGTCACATAGGTTTGGGGTCCATTCGTGGTTCGCATTTCACTTTTGGAGTATATGGTTTGTGTTGCCCCTATCCCTATGTTTCCCCATTGCATCCTGTTGTAACTATACATTGTTTGCACTGTTTTCTAAGACTATACTGCATATTTTTGCTATTGTGTATATATATCTTGTGTATATTTCCTATCCTCTCACTGAGGGTACACTCTAAGATACTTTGGCTTATTGTCATAAAAATAAAGTACCTTTATTTTTAGTATAACTGTGTATTGTGTTTTCTTATGATATTGTGCACATGACACTAAGTGGTACTGTAGTAGCTTCACACGTCTCCTAGTTCAGCCTAAGCTGCTCTGCTAAGCTACCATTATCTATCAGCCTAAGCTGCTAGACACCCTATACACTAATAAGGGATAACTGGGCCTGGTGCAAGGTGCAAGTACCCCTTGGTACTCACTACAAGCCAGTCCAGCCTCCTACATTGGTTGTGCAGTGGTGGGATAAGTGCTTGAGACTACTTACCACTCTTGTCATTGTACTTTTCATAAGAGAAAAATATACAAAACAAGGTCAGTGTATATACACATAGCCAAAAAGTTTTGCATTTCCTCTTTTCACTCTTTTCTAAGTGCTGAAAAGTACTTCTAAACTTTCAAAAAGTTCTTAAAAGTTTAAAAAGTTTTTTCTGTCTTTCCAAAAAGTTCTGAAAACTTTTTTTCTCTTTTTCTATCACTTTAACTCTCTCTAAAAAAATGTCTGGCACAGGAAAAAATGTTGAACTGTCCAAACTTGCATATGATCACCTTAGCTGGAAAGGAGCAAGGAGTCTCTGCATAGAGAGAGGTTTGAGTGTAGGGAAGAATCCTTCCTTAGAACTGTTAATTAATATGCTTAGAGTACAGGATAAGGCCATGAGTGCCAAATCTGTAGAAAAAGTAGCTAATGGTTCTCAATCTGATCCAGGGACTCCCCCAGGAAAAGGTTCAGGAAAGAAACTTCTCAGCCTGCCCATTACTAGACAGTCTAGCATAGTTGGTACAGAGGTTGAATCACACCATACTGATGGTGTGCTCTCACATTATACTGGTAGCCAAGCTGTTAGGGTGCCCTCTGTAAGGGACAGGTCTCCTTCTGTTCATTCCCATCATACCTCTGTATCTAGAAATGTCCCTCCCACCCACCCTGATGACAGATTGTTAGAAAGGGAGCTCAATAGATTGAGAGTGGAACAAACCAGACTGAAGCTCAAGAAGCAACAGCTGGATTTGGATAGACAGTCTTTAGAATTAGAGAAGGAAAGACAGAAGTTGGGTTTAGATACCCATGGTGGCAGCAGCAGTATTCCCCATAGTCATCCTGCAAAAGAGCATGATTCCAGGAATCTGCACAAGATAGTTCCCCCTTATAAGGAGGGGGATGACATTAACAAGTGGTTTGCTGCACTTGAGAGGGCCTGTGCTGTACAGGATGTCCCTCAAAAGCAGTGGGCTGCTATCCTATGGCTATCATTTAGTGGAAAAGGTAGGGATAGGCTCCTTACTGTAAAAGAAAATGATGCCAATAATTTCCAAGTTCTTAAGAATGCACTCCTGGATGGTTATGGCTTAACCACTGAACAGTACAGGATAAAGTTCAGAGAGACCAAAAAGGAGTCTTCACAAGACTGGGTTGATTTCATTGACCAGGCAGTGAAGGCCTTGGAGGGGTGGTTACATGGCAGTAAAGTTACTGATTATGACAGCCTGTATAACTTAATCCTGAGAGAGCATATTCTTAATAATTGTGTGTCTGATTTGTTGCACCAGTACTTGGTGGACTCTGATCTGACCTCTCCCCAAGAATTGGGAAAGAAGGCAGACAAATGGGTCAGAACAAGAGTGAACAGAAAAGTTCATACAGGGGGTGACAAAGATGGCAACAAAAAGAAGGATGGTAAGTCTTCTGACAAGGGTGGGGACAAATCTAAAAATGAGTCTTCATCAGGCCCACAAAAACACTCTGGTGGGGGTGGTGGGTCCAAATCCTCCTTTAATCAGAACAAGGAAAAGAAACCATGGTGCTATTTATGTAAAATAAAAGGCCATTGGACAACAGATCCCAGTTGTCCAAAGAAAGGCACCACAGCTCCTACCACTAAAACCCCTACTACTACACCTAGTGTCCCTACTAATAGCAGTGGTGGTTGGAGCAAACCTACTAATAGCCAATCCAAGGGAGTAGCTGGGCTCACTTTTGGTAATTTAGTTGGGGTTGGTCTGATTAGGGAGACCACAGAGGCTACTTTAGTCTCTGAAGGGGCTATTGATTTAGCCACTTTGGTTGCTTGCCCCCATAACTTGGAGAAGTACAAGCAACTAACCCTAATAAATGGTGTTGAGGTCCAGGCCTACAGGGACACAGGTGCCAGTGTCACAATGGTGATTGAGAAACTGGTGCACCCTGAACAACACATACTTGGACACCAGTACCAAGTAACCGATGCTCACAACATAACACAAAGCCACCCCATGGCTGTTGTAAATCTCAACTGGGGGGGGGTAACTGGTCCGAAGAAAGTTGTGGTAGCTTCAGATTTACCTGTAGACTGTCTATTAGGGAATGATTTGGAGACATCAGCTTGGTCAGATGTGGAGTTGGAGGCCCATGCAGCAATGCTGGGCATCCCAGGGCATATTTTTGCTTTGACAAGGGCTCAGGCCAAAAAGCAAAAAGGACAGGGAAGCTTGGATCCTGGAACAATGGACCAAGTGCTCCCTAAAGCTAGGGCTAGTAGAAGCAAACTACTACTACTACTATTCCTCCCTCTACAGTGGATTCTACTTCTGAGGAAGAAGAATTCCCTCCCTGTGCAGAACCTACACCAGAGGAGCTGGAAGCAGACACTGCTGAGCTTTTGGGTGAAGGGGGGCCTGCCAGGGAGGAGCTGAGTGTGGCACAGCAAACCTGTCCCACATTAGAGGGTCTCAGACAGCAAGCTGTCAAACAAGCTAATGGGGATGTCAGTGACTCTCACAGAGTTTACTGGGAGGACAACCTCTTGTACACTGAGCATAGGGATCCTAAACCTGGAGCTGCCAGGAGATTAGTGATTCCTCAGGAGTACAGAAAGTTCCTCCTAACACTGGCACATGACATTCCCTTAGCTGGGCACCTGGGTCAAATGAAAACTTGGGACAGATTGGTACCATTGTTTCATTGGCCTAGGATGTCTGAGGACACAAAGGAATTTTGTAAGTCCTGTGAAACCTGTCAAGCCAGTGGCAAGACAGGTGGCACTCCAAAGGCACCCCTTATCCCACTGCCTGTGGTTGGGGTTCCCTTTGAAAGGGTAGGGGTTGACATAGTTGGCCCCCTTGACCCTCCTACTGCTTCAGGCAATAGGTTTATCTTAGTGGTAGTGGACCATGCCACAAGATATCCTGAAGCTATTCCTTTAAGGACCACTACAGCTCCTGCAGTGGCAAAGGCCCTCCTGGGAATATTTTCCAGGGTGGGCTTCCCAAAGGAAGTAGTATCAGACAGAGGAAGCAATTTCATGTCTGCATACTTAAAGGCCATGTGGAAGGAGTGTGGTGTAACTTACAAGTTCACAACACCCTATCATCCACAAACAAATGGACTGGTGGAGAGATTTAATAAAACTCTCAAAGGCATGATTATGGGACTCCCTGAAAAACTCCGCAGGAGATGGGATATCCTTCTACCATGCCTCCTTTTTGCCTACAGGGAGGTACCCCAGAAAGGAGTGGGCTTCAGCCCCTTTGAACTTCTTTTTGGACACCCTGTTAGGGGTCCACTCACACTTGTAAAGGAGGGTTGGGAACAACCTTTAAAAGCTCCTAAGCAGGATATTGTGGATTATGTACTTGGCCTCAGATCAAGGATGGCTGAGTACATGAAAAAGGCCAGTAAAAACCTTCAGGCCAGCCAAGAGCTCCAGAAGCAATGGCATGATCAGAAGGCTGTTTTGGTTCAGTACCAACCAGGGCAGAAAGTGTGGGTCTTGGAGCCTGTGGCCCCAAGAGCACTCCAAGATAAATGGAGTGGACCCCACACAATTGTTGAAAAGAAGGGTGAAGTCACCTACTTGGTTGACTTAGGCACTGCCAGGAGTCCCCTTAGGGTGCTCCATGTCAACCGCCTGAAACCCTACTATGACAGGGCTGATCTCACCCTGCTCATGGCAACAGATGAGGGACAGGAAGAAGACAGTGACCCTCTACCTGATCTCTTCTCTTCCACAGATCAAGATGCTCTTGTGGAAGGTGTAGTTTTGGCTGATTGTCTTACTGCTGAGCAGAAAGACAATTGCATAAATCTCCTAGGACAATTTTCAGAACTCTTCTCTACTGTGCCAGGCACCACTTCTTGGTGTGAGCACACTATAGATACTGGAGACAGTTTACCTGTCAAAAGTAAGATCTATAGGCAGCCTGACCATGTCAGGGACTGCATAAAGCAAGAAGTTCAGAAAATGTTAGAACTAGGAGTGGTTGAGCACTCTGACAGTCCATGGGCTTCTCCTGTGGTACTGGTACCAAAACCCAATTCTAAAGATGGAAAGAAGGAAATGAGGTTTTGTGTAGACTATAGAGGTCTCAACTTGGTAACCAAAACTGATGCTCACCCTATACCCAGGGCAGATGAGCTTATAGATACACTGGCATCTGCCAAGTATCTAAGCACTTTTGATTTGACTGCAGGGTATTGGCAGATCAAATTGTCAGAAGATGCTAAACCTAAGACTGCATTTTCTACCATTGGAGGACATTACCAGTTTACTGTAATGCCTTTTGGTTTGAAAAATGCACCTGCCACTTTTCAGAGGTTGGTGAACACAGTCCTGCAAGGGCTGGAAGCTTTCAGTGCAGCATATTTGGACGATATAGCTGTCTTTAGCTCCAGCTGGGATGATCACCTGGTCCACCTATGGAAAGTTTTGGAGGCTCTGCAAAAGGCAGGCCTCACTATCAAGGCTTCAAAGTGCCAGATAGGGCAGGGTAAGGTGGTTTATCTGGGACACCTTGTTGGTGGGGAACAGATTGCACCACTTCATGGGAAAATCCAAACTATTATTGATTGGGTTCCCCCTACCACTCAGACTCAGGTGAGAGCCTTCCTAGGCATCACTGGGTATTACAGGAGGTTCATTAAGAACTATGGCTCCATTGCAGCCCCTCTTAATGACCTCACATCCAAGAAAATGCCTAAAAAGGTATTGTGGACAGCAAGCTGTCAGAAAGCTTTTGAGGAGCTGAAGCAGGCCATGTGCTCCGCACCTGTCCTGAAAAGCCCTTGTTACTCTAAAAAATTCTATGTCCAGACTGATGCATCTGAATTAGGAGTAGGGGCAGTCCTATCACAACTTAATTCTGAGGGCCAGGATCAACCTGTTGCTTTTATTAGTAGGAGGTTGACCCCTAGAGAAAAGCGTTGGTCTGCCATTGAGAGGGAGGCCTTTGCTGTGGTCTGGGCTCTGAAGAAGTTGAGGCCATACCTGTTTGGCACTCACTTCATTGTTCAGACAGACCACAAACCTCTACTTTGGCTAAAACAAATGAAAGGTGAAAATCCTAAATTGTTGAGGTGGTCCATATCCCTACAGGGAATGGACTATACAGTGGAACATAGACCTGGGAGTAGCCACTCCAATGCAGATGGACTCTCCAGATATTTCCACTTAGACAATGAAGACTCATCAGGTCATGGCTAGTCTTATTGTCCTTCATTTGGGGGGGGTTGTGTAGGAAAGTACCATCTTGCCTGGCATGTTACCCCCATTTTTCACTGTATATATGTTGTTTTAGTTGTATGTGTCACTGGGACCCTGGTAACCCAGGGCCCCAGTGCTCATAAGTGTGCCTGAATGTGTTACCTGTGTAGTGACTAACTGTCTCACTGAGGCTCTGCTAATCAGAACCTCAGTGGTTATGCTCTCTCATTTCTTTCCAAATTGTCACTGACAGGCTAGTGACCATTTTTACCAATTTACATTGGCTTACTGGAACACCCTTATAATTCCCTAGTATATGGTACTGAGGTACCCAGGGTATTGGGGTTCCAGGAGATCCCTATGGGCTGAAGCATTTCTTTTGCCACCCATAGGGAGCTCTGACAATTCTTACACAGGCCTGCCACTGCAGCCTGAGTGAAATAACGTCCACGTTATTTCACAGCCATTTTACACTGCACTTAAGTAACTTATAAGTCACCTATATGTCTAACCTTTACCTGGTAAAGGTTAGGTGCAAAGTTACTTAGTGTGAGGGCACCCTGGCACTAGCCAAGGTGCCCCCACATTGTTCAGAGCCAATTCACTGAACTTTGTGAGTGCGGGGACACCATTACACGCGTGCACTACATATAGGTCACTACCTATATGTAGCTTCACCATGGTAACTCCGAATATGGCCATGTAACATGTCTATGATCATGGAATTGCCCCCTCTATGCCATCCTGGCATTGTTGGTACAATTCCATGATCCCAGTGGTCTGTAGCACAGACCCTGGTACTGCCAGACTGCCCTTCCTGGGGTTTCACTGCAGCTGCTGCTGCTGCTGCCAACCCCTCAGACAGGCAGCTGCCCTCCTGGGGTCCAGCCAGGCCTGGCCCAGGATGGCAGAACAAAGAACTTCCTCTGAGAGAGGGTGTGACACCCTCTCCCTTTGGAAAATGGTGTGAAGGCAGGGGAGGAGTAGCCTCCCCCAGCCTCTGGAAATGCTTTGTTGGGCACAGATGTGCCCAATTCTGCATAAGCCAGTCTACACCGGTTCAGGGACCCCTTAGCCCCTGCTCTGGCGCGAAACTGGACAAAGGAAAGGGGAGTGACCACTCCCCTGACCTGCACCTCCCCTGGGAGGTGTCCAGAGCTCCTCCAGTGTGCTCCAGACCTCTGCCATCTTGGAAACAGAGGTGCTGCTGGCACACTGGACTGCTCTGAGTGGCCAGTGCCACCAGGTGACGTCAGAGACTCCTGCTGATAGGCTCCTTCAGGTGTTAGTAGCCTTTCCTCTCTCCTAGGTAGCCAAACCCTCTTTTCTGGCTATTTAGGGTCTCTGTCTCTGGGGAAACTTTAGATAACGAATGCATGAGCTCAGCCGAGTTCCTCTGCATCTCTCTCTTCACCTTCTGATAAGGAATCGACCGCTGACCGCGCTGGAAGCCTGCAAACCTGCAACATAGTAGCAAAGACGACTACTGCAACTCTGTAACGCTGATCCTGCCGCCTTCTCGACTGTTTTCCTGCTTGTGCATGCTGTGGGGGTAGTCTGCCTCCTCTCTGCACCAGAAGCTCCGAAGAAATCTCCCGTGGGTCGACGGAATCTTCCCCCTGCAAACCGCAGGCACCAAAAAGCTGCATTACCGGTCCCTTGGGTCTCCTCTCAGCACGACGAGCGAGGTCCCTCGAATCCAGCAACGCCGTCCAAGTGACCCCCACAGTCCAGTGACTCTTCAGCCCAAGTTTGGTGGAGGTAAGTCCTTGCCTCACCTCGCTGGGAACCGCGACTTTGCAGCTACTCCGGCCCCTGTGCACTTCCGGCGGAAATCCTTCGTGCACAGCCAAGCTTGGGTCCACGGCACTCTAACCTGCATTGCACGACTTTCTAAGTTGGTCTCCGGCGACGTGGGACTCCTTTGTGCAACTTCGGCGAGCACCGTTTCACGCATCCTCGTAGTGCCTGTTTCTGGCACTTCTCTGGGGGCTACCTGCTTCAGTGAGGGCTCTTTGTCTTGCTCGACGTCCCCTCTCTCTGCAGGTCCAATTTGCGACCTCCTGGTCCCTCCTGGGCCCCAGCAGCGTCCAAAAACGCCAAACGCACGATTTGCGTGTAGCAAGGCTTGTTGGCGTCCTTCCAGCGGGAAAACACTTCTGCACAACTCTCCAAGGCGAGAGGGATCTATCCACCAAAGGGAAAGTCTCTAGCCCTTTTCGTTCCTGCAGAAACCTCAGCTTCTTCTGTCCAGTCGAAGCTTCTTTGCACCCGCAGCTGGCATTTCCTGGGCATCTGCCCATCTCCGACTTGCTTGTGACTTTTGGACTTGGTCCCCTTGTTCCACAGGGTCCCTAGATTGGAAATCCACAGTTGTTGCATTGCTGGTTTGTGTCTTTCCTGCATTATTCCTCTAACACGACTCTTTTGTCCTTAGGGGAACTTTAGTGCACTTTGCACTCACTTTTCAGGGTCTTGGGGAGGGTTATTTTGCTAACTCTCACTATTTTCTAATAGTCCCAGCGACCCTCTACAAGGTCACATAGGTTTGGGGTCCATTCGTGGTTCACATTTCACTTTTGGAGTATATGGTTTGTGTTGCCCCTATCCCTATGTTTCCCCATTGCATCCTATTGTAACTATACATTGTTTGCACTGTTTTCTAAGACTATACTGCATATTTTTGCTATTGTGTATATATATCTTGTGTATATTTCCTATCCTCTCACTGAGGGTACACTCTAAGATACTTTGGCTTATTGTCATAAAAATAAAGTACCTTTATTTTTAGTATAACTGTGTATTGTGTTTTCTTATGATATTGTGCATATGACACTAAGTGGTACTGTAGTAGCTTCACACGTCTCCTAGTTCAGCCTAAGCTGCTCTGCTAAGCTACCATTATCTATCAGCCTAAGCTGCTAGACACCCTATACACTAATAAGGGATAACTGGGCCTGGTGCAAGGTGCAAGTACCCCTTGGTACTCACTACAAGGCAGTCCAGCCTCCTACATTGGTTGTGCAGTGGTGGGATAAGTGCTTGAGACTACTTACCACCCTTGTCATTGTACTTTTCATAAGAGAAAAATATACAAAACAAGGTCAGTGTATATACACATAGCCAAAAAGTTTTGCATTTCCTCTTTTCACTCTTTTCTAAGTGCTGAAAAGTACTTCTAAACTTTCAAAAAGTTCTTAAAAGTTTAAAAAGTTTTTTCTGTCTTTCCAAAAAGTTCTGAAAACTTTTTTTCTCTTTTTCTATCACTTTAACTCTCTCTAAAAAAATGTCTGGCACAGGAAAAAATGTTGAACTGTCCAAACTTGCATATGATCACCTTAGCTGGAAAGGAGCAAGGAGTCTCTGCATAGAGAGAGGTTTGAGTGTAGGGAAGAATCCTTCCTTAGAACTGTTAATTAATATGCTTAGAGTACAGGATAAGGCCATGAGTGCCAAATCTGTAGAAAAAGTAGCTAATGGTTCTCAATCTGATCCAGGGACTCCCCCAGGAAAAGGTTCAGGAAAGAAACTTCTCAGCCTGCCCATTACTAGACAGTCTAGCATAGTTGGTACAGAGGTTGAATCACACCATACTGATGGTGTGCTCTCACATTATACTGGTAGCCAAGCTGTTAGGGTGCCCTCTGTAAGGGACAGGTCTCCTTCTGTTCATTCCCATCATACCTCTGTATCTAGAAATGTCCCTCCCACCCACCCTGATGACAGATTGTTAGAAAGGGAGCTCAATAGATTGAGAGTGGAACAAACCAGACTGAAGCTCAAGAAGCAACAGCTGGATTTGGATAGACAGTCTTTAGAATTAGAGAAGGAAAGACAGAAGTTGGGTTTAGATACCCATGGTGGCAGCAGCAGTATTCCCCATAGTCATCCTGCAAAAGAGCATGATTCCAGGAATCTGCACAAGATAGTTCCCCCTTATAAGGAGGGGGATGACATTAACAAGTGGTTTGCTGCACTTGAGAGGGCCTGTGCTGTACAGGATGTCCCTCAAAAGCAGTGGGCTGCTATCCTATGGCTATCATTTAGTGGAAAAGGTAGGGAGGGTCTCCTTACTGTAAAAGAAAATGATGCCAATAATTTCCAAGTTCTTAAGAATGCACTCCTGGATGGTTATGGCTTAACCACTGAACAGTACAGGATAAAGTTCAGAGAGACCAAAAAGGAGTCTTCACAAGACTGGGTTGATTTCATTGACCAGGCAGTGAAGGCCTTGGAGGGGTGGTTACATGGCAGTAAAGTTACTGATTATGACAGCCTGTATAACTTAATCCTGAGAGAGCATATTCTTAATAATTGTGTGTCTGATTTGTTGCACCAGTACTTGGTGGACTCTGATCTGACCTCTCCCCAAGAATTGGGAAAGAAGGCAGACAAATGGGTCAGAACAAGAGTGAACAGAAAAGTTCATACAGGGGGTGACAAAGATGGCAACAAAAAGAAGGATGGTAAGTCTTCTGACAAGGGTGGGGACAAATCTAAAAATGAGTCTTCATCAGGCCCACAAAAACACTCTGGTGGGGGTGGTGGGTCCAAATCCTCCTTTAATCAGAACAAGGAAAAGAAACCATGGTGCTATTTATGTAAAATAAAAGGCCATTGGACAACAGATCCCAGTTGTCCAAAGAAAGGCACCACAGCTCCTACCACTACAACCCCTACTACTACACCTAGTGTCCCTACTAATAGCAGTGGTGGTGGGAGCAAACCTACTAATAGCCAATCCAAGGGAGTAGCTGGGCTCACTTTTGGTAATTTAGTTGGGGTTGGTCTGATTAGGGAGACCACAGAGGCTACTTTAGTGTCTGAAGGGGCTATTGATTTAGCCACTTTGGTTGCTTGCCCCCATAACTTGGAGAAGTACAAGCAACTAACCCTAATAAATGGTGTTGAGGTCCAGGCCTACAGGGACACAGGTGCCAGTGTCACAATGGTGATTGAGAAACTGGTGCACCCTGAACAACACATACTTGGACACCAGTACCAAGTAACCGATGCTCACAACATAACACAAAGCCACCCCATGGCTGTTGTAAATCTCAACTGGGGGGGGGTAACTGGTCCAAAGAAAGTTGTGGTAGCTTCAGATTTACCTGTAGACTGTCTATTAGGGAATGATTTGGAGACATCAGCTTGGTCAGATGTGGAGTTGGAGGCCCATGCAGCAATGCTGGGCATCCCAGGGCATATTTTTGCTTTGACAAGGGCTCAGGCCAAAAAGCAAAAAGGACAGGGAAGCTTGGATCCTGGAACAATGGACCAAGTGCTCCCTAAAGCAAGGGCTAGTAGAAGCAAACCACTTCCTACTATTCCTCCCTCTACAGTGGATTCTACTTCTGAGGAAGAAGAATTCCCTCCCTGTGCAGAACCTACACCAGAGGAGCTGGAAGCAGACACTGCTGAGCTTTTGGGTGAAGGGGGGCCTGCCAGGGAGGAGCTGAGTGTGGCACAGCAAACCTGTCCCACATTAGAGGGTCTCAGACAGCAAGCTGTCAAACAAGCTAATGGGGATGTCAGTGACTCTCACAGAGTTTACTGGGAGGACAACCTCTTGTACACTGAGCATAGGGATCCTAAACCTGGAGCTGCCAGGAGATTAGTGATTCCTCAGGAGTACAGAAAGTTCCTCCTAACACTGGCACATGACATTCCCTTAGCTGGGCACCTGGGTCAAATGAAAACTTGGGACAGATTGGTACCATTGTTTCATTGGCCTAGGATGTCTGAGGACACAAAGGAATTTTGTAAGTCCTGTGAAACCTGGCAAGACAGGTGGCACTCCAAAGGCACCCCTTATCCCACTGCCTGTGGTTGGGGTTCCCTTTGAAAGGGTAGGGGTTGACATAGTTGGCCCCCTTGACCCTCCTACTGCTTCAGGCAATAGGTTTATCTTAGTGGTAGTGGACCATGCCACAAGATATCCTGAAGCTATTCCTTTAAGGACCACTACAGCTCCTGCAGTGGCAAAGGCCCTCCTGGGAATATTTTCCAGGGTGGGCTTCCCAAAGGAAGTAGTATCAGACAGAGGAAGCAATTTCATGTCTGCATACTTAAAGGCCATGTGGAAGGAGTGTGGTGTAACTTACAAGTTCACAACACCCTATCATCCACAAACAAATGGACTGGTGGAGAGATTTAATAAAACTCTCAAAGGCATGATTATGGGACTCCCTGAAAAACTCCGCAGGAGATGGGATATCCTTCTACCATGCCTCCTTTTTGCCTACAGGGAGGTACCCCAGAAAGGAGTGGGCTTCAGCCCCTTTGAACTTCTTTTTGGACACCCTGTTAGGGGTCCACTCACACTTGTAAAGGAGGGTTGGGAACAACCTTTAAAAGCTCCTAAGCAGGATATTGTGGATTATGTACTTGGCCTCAGATCAAGGATGGCTGAGTACATGAAAAAGGCCAGTAAAAACCTTCAGGCCAGCCAAGAGCTCCAGAAGCAATGGCATGATCAGAAGGCTGTTTTGGTTCAGTACCAACCAGGGCAGAAAGTGTGGGTCTTGGAGCCTGTGGCCCCAAGAGCACTCCAAGATAAATGGAGTGGACCCCACACAATTGTTGAAAAGAAGGGTGAAGTCACCTACTTGGTTGACTTAGGCACTGCCAGGAGTCCCCTTAGGGTGCTCCATGTCAACCGCCTGAAACCCTACTATGACAGGGCTGATCTCACCCTGCTCATGGCAACAGATGAGGGACAGGAAGAAGACAGTGACCCTCTACCTGATCTCTTCTCTTCCACAGATCAAGATGCTCTTGTGGAAGGTGTAGTTTTGGCTGATTGTCTTACTGCTGAGCAGAAAGACAATTGCATAAATCTCCTAGGACAATTTTCAGAACTCTTCTCTACTGTGCCAGGCACCACTTCTTGGTGTGAGCACACTATAGATACTGGAGACAGTTTACCTGTCAAAAGTAAGATCTATAGGCAGCCTGACCATGTCAGGGACTGCATAAAGCAAGAAGTTCAGAAAATGTTAGAACTAGGAGTGGTTGAGCACTCTGACAGTCCATGGGCTTCTCCTGTGGTACTGGTACCAAAACCCAATTCTAAAGATGGAAAGAAGGAAATGAGGTTTTGTGTAGACTATAGAGGTCTCAACTTGGTAACCAAAACTGATGCTCACCCTATACCCAGGGCAGATGAGCTTATAGATACACTGGCATCTGCCAAGTATCTAAGCACTTTTGATTTGACTGCAGGGTATTGGCAGATCAAATTGTCAGAAGATGCTAAACCTAAGACTGCATTTTCTACCATTGGAGGACATTACCAGTTTACTGTAATGCCTTTTGGTTTGAAAAATGCACCTGCCACTTTTCAGAGGTTGGTGAACACAGTCCTGCAAGGGCTGGAAGCTTTCAGTGCAGCATATTTGGACGATATAGCTGTCTTTAGCTCCAGCTGGGATGATCACCTGGTCCACCTATGGAAAGTTTTGGAGGCTCTGCAAAAGGCAGGCCTCACTATCAAGGCTTCAAAGTGCCAGATAGGGCAGGGTAAGGTGGTTTATCTGGGACACCTTGTTGGTGGGGAACAGATTGCACCACTTCATGGGAAAATCCAAACTATTATTGATTGGGTTCCCCCTACCACTCAGACTCAGGTGAGAGCCTTCCTAGGCCTCACTGGGTATTACAGGAGGTTCATTAAGAACTATGGCTCCATTGCAGCCCCTCTTAATGACCTCACATCCAAGAAAATGCCTAAAAAGGTATTGTGGACAGCAAGCTGTCAGAAAGCTTTTGAGGAGCTGAAGCAGGCCATGTGCTCCGCACCTGTCCTGAAAAGCCCTTGTTACTCTAAAAAATTCTATGTCCAGACTGATGCATCTGAATTAGGAGTAGGGGCAGTCCTATCACAACTTAATTCTGAGGGCCAGGATCAACCTGTTGCTTTTATTAGTAGGAGGTTGACCCCTAGAGAAAAGCGTTGGTCTGCCATTGAGAGGGAGGCCTTTGCTGTGGTCTGGGCTCTGAAGAAGTTGAGGCCATACCTGTTTGGCACTCACTTCATTGTTCAGACAGACCACAAACCTCTACTTTGGCTAAAACAAATGAAAGGTGAAAATCCTAAATTGTTGAGGTGGTCCATATCCCTACAGGGAATGGACTATACAGTGGAACATAGACCTGGGAGTAGCCACTCCAATGCAGATGGACTCTCCAGATATTTCCACTTAGACAATGAAGACTCATCAGGTCATGGCTAGTCTTATTGTCCTTCATTTGGGGGGGGTTGTGTAGGAAAGTACCATCTTGCCTGGCATGTTACCCCCATTTTTCACTGTATATATGTTGTTTTAGTTGTATGTGTCACTGGGACCCTGGTAACCCAGGGCCCCAGTGCTCATAAGTGTGCCTGAATGTGTTACCTGTGTAGTGACTAACTGTCTCACTGAGGCTCTGCTAATCAGAACCTCAGTGGTTATGCTCTCTCATTTCTTTCCAATTGACAGGCTAGTGACCATTTTTACCAATTTACATTGGCTTACTGGAACACCCTTATAATTCCCTAGTATATGGTACTGAGGTACCCAGGGTATTGGGGTTCCAGGAGATCCCTATGGGCTGAAGCATTTCTTTTGCCACCCATAGGGAGCTCTGACAATTCTTACACAGGCCTGCCACTGCAGCCTGAGTGAAATAACGTCCACGTTATTTCACAGCCATTTTACACTGCACTTAAGTAACTTATAAGTCACCTATATGTCTAACCTTTACCTGGTAAAGGTTAGGTGCAAAGTTACTTAGTGTGAGGGCACCCTGGCACTAGCCAAGGTGCCCCCACATTGTTCAGAGCCAATTCACTGAACTTTGTGAGTGCGGGGACACCATTACACGCGTGCACTACATATAGGTCACTACCTATATGTAGCTTCACCATGGTAACTCCGAATATGGCCATGTAACATGTCTATGATCATGGAATTGCCCCCTCTATGCCATCCTGGCATTGTTGGTACAATTCCATGATCCCAGTGGTCTGTAGCACAGACCCTGGTACTGCCAGACTGCCCTTCCTGGGGTTTCACTGCAGCTGCTGCTGCTGCCAACCCCTCAGACAGGCAGCTGCCCTCCTGGGGTCCAGCCAGGCCTGGCCCAGGATGGCAGAACAAAGAACTTCCTCTGAGAGAGGGTGTGACACCCTCTCCCTTTGGAAAATGGTGTGAAGGCAGGGGAGGAGTAGCCTCCCCCAGCCTCTGGAAATGCTTTGTTGGGCACAGATGTGCCCAATTCTGCATAAGCCAGTCTACACCGGTTCAGGGACCCCTTAGCCCCTGCTCTGGCGCGAAACTGGACAAAGGAAAGGGGAGTGACCACTCCCCTGACCTGCACCTCCCCTGGGAGGTGTCCAGAGCTCCTCCAGTGTGCTCCAGACCTCTGCCATCTTGGAAACAGAGGTGCTGCTGGCACACTGGACTGCTCTGAGTGGCCAGTGCCACCAGGTGACGTCAGAGACTCCTGCTGATAGGCTCCTTCAGGTGTTAGTAGCCTTTCCTCTCTCCTAGGTAGCCAAACCCTCTTTTCTGGCTATTTAGGGTCTCTGTCTCTGGGGAAACTTTAGATAACGAATGCATGAGCTCAGCCGAGTTCCTCTGCATCTCTCTCTTCACCTTCTGATAAGGAATCGACCGCTGACCGCGCTGGAAGCCTGCAAACCTGCAACATAGTAGCAAAGACGACTACTGCAACTCTGTAACGCTGATCCTGCCGCCTTCTCGACTGTTTTCCTGCTTGTGCATGCTGTGGGGGTAGTCTGCCTCCTCTCTGCACCAGAAGCTCCGAAGAAATCTCCCGTGGGTCGACGGAATCTTCCCCCTGCAAACCGCAGGCACCAAAAAGCTGCATTACCGGTCCCTTGGGTCTCCTCTCAGCATGACGAGCGAGGTCCCTCGAATCCAGCGACGCCGTCCAAGTGACCCCCACAGTCCAGTGACTCTTCAGCCTAAGTTTGGTGGAGGTAAGTCCTTGCCTCACCTCGCTGGGCTGCATTGCTGGGAACCGCGACTTTGCAGCTACTCCGGCCCCTGTGCACTTCCGGCGGAAATCCTTCGTGCACAGCCAAGCCTGGGTCCACGGCACTCTAACCTGCATTGCACGACTTTCTAAGTTGGTCTCCGGCGACGTGGGACTCCTTTGTGCAACTTCGGCGAGCACCGTTTCACGCATCCTTGTAGTGCCTGTTTCTGGCACTTCTCCGGGTGCTACCTGCTTCAGTGAGGGCTCTTTGTCTTGCTCGACGTCCCCTCTCTCTGCAGGTCCAATTTGCGACCTCCTGGTCCCTCCTGGGCCCCAGCAGCATCCAAAAACGCCAAACGCATGATTTGCGTGTAGCAAGGCTTGTTGGCGCTCTTCCGGTGGGAAAATACTTCTGCACGACTCTCCAAGGCGAGGGGGATCTGTCCACCAAAGGGGAAGTCTCTAGCCCTTTTCGTTCCTGTAGAAACCTCAGCTTCTTCTGTCCAGTCGAAGCTTCTTTGCACCCGCAGCTGGCATTTCCTGGGCATCTGCCCATCTCCGACTTGCTTGTGACTTTTGGACTTGGTCCCCTTGTTCCACAGGGTCCCTAGATTGGAAATCCACAGTTGTTGCATTGCTGGTTTGTGTCTTTCCTGCATTATTCCTCTAACACGACTCTTTTGTCCTTAGGGGAACTTTAGTGCACTTTGCACTCACTTTTCAGGGTCTTGGGGAGGGTTATTTTGCTAACTCTCACTATTTTCTAATAGTCCCAGCGACCCTCTACAAGGTCACATAGGTTTGGGGTCCATTCGTGGTTCGCATTCCACTTTTGGAGTATATGGTTTGTGTTTTCCCTATCCCTATGTTTCCCCATTGCATCCTATTGTAACTATACATTGTTTGCACTGTTTTTTAAGACTATACTGCATATTTTTGCTATTGTGTATATATATCTTGTGTATATTTCCTATCCTCTCACTGAGGGTACACTCTAAGATACTTTGGCATATTGTCATAAAAATTAAGTACCTTTATTTTTAGTATAACTGTGTATTGTGTTTTCTTATGATATTGTGCATATGACACTAAGTGGTTCTGTAGTAGCTTCACACGTCTCCTAGTTCAGCCTAAGCTGCTCTGCTAAGCTACCATTATCTATCAGCCTAAGCTGCTAGACACCCTATACACTAATAAGGGATAACTGGGCCTGGTGCAAGGTGCAAGTACCCCTTGGTACTCACTACAAGCCAGTCCAGCCTCCTACAATTGTTTGCCACGTCCAGCCACTCAAAATGGTCATGTCACGTGTTATCCTTGACATGAGTCATGTATGTTGCTGTGGTCACAATGAATAATGTCCGGAAACATTTCCTGTCATGTATTGGTACCCATGGAAAGGGAGGATGTATCAACCTCCTGTCTACTGTCCACTGTAAGACCTCCAGACCATGGAATGATGTCACATCATCCTGCGGTACCACTAGAATCGGCAAACAAGAGTGACCTTATGTTGTCGGTTGGAGCCAGAAATGATGTCAGCCTTTAGTTATCCAACCAGCATATTACCCATTGTACAAGTCATGTCAGTGTTGCACTTCCTAGCCACAGGGTCCTTCCAATGTACAGTGGCCCAAGCTGGTGGGATGTCCCAATCCATGTTCAGTCTGGTGTTGAAGCATGTCCTCTCAGCAACGTTGCAATACATTGACAGCTATACCCAGTTTCCCTGAAGTGAGGATTTAGCCCATGTGAAGGCTAACTTTTATGGTTTTGCACGCCTTTCACATGTTGTGGAGGCAACTGATGGCACACATGTTGGCTTGGTCCCACCGCATGCCAATGAACAAATATACCATAACAGAAATAACTTCCATTCCATCAATTTTCAAGTTGTCTGTTTGGTGGCTCTCTACATCTCACAGGTCTATGTGTGTTATCCGGGTTTACTCCATGATTCCTTCATTATACAGAACAGAACAATCCCTTGGCTGTTGTCACAACCATACCCAGAGAGGGCCTGGCTGGTTGGTAAGTCACCTCTGTCCTGTTTGTGTGTGTGCAATGTCTGGTGTGACAAATCTGATAGGAGGGACTCATAGTTGCACATGGGACATTCCTTAACAGGAGACTCTGCATATCCAAACCATCCTTGGTTGTTGACACCACTAAGAAATCCAACTACGTCAGAGGAAGTCCACTTCAATGAGGCCCAAGGAAGAACAAGGCTGGTAGTGGAGCGGGTTTTTGGGCTCCTGAAGGCCACATTTAGATGTCTTGACCACACTGGTGGAGCCCTTCTAAACTAACTTGGAAATGGGTGTCAGATATTTGTGGCCTGCTGCATGCTTCACAATATCACCCTGCAGAGGAATGCCCTATACATCTTAGAGGAGAGGGAGCTTGCAGTGCCACCGGGTAAGCCTCCTGAAGTGCCAAGTGGGGTTGACAGTGGTGAAGAGGAAGGAGTTGACTTGTGGAAAGATCTCATCAATAACTACTTTTCTTGATTGTAAGTATGTTATGTGATATAGGGCCATATGTACAAACACTTTTTCCCATAGACACAGAATGGGTAAAAACCGTTGCTACATCTGGCCCATAATGACTGTGACCGTACGAAGAACTGTAGTTGCCAGAATGTGTGGAGTAGAGTGATTTTTCAAGACAATAAGGGGCTAATGGTATCCAACATTCATCCAAAGTGTGTTTGAAAAGTTAGCACTTGGCATGTACCGATTTTGATGTAGCTGCTTTGTCTGTGTCAGTCTCATTACAATGTAACCTCATTTTCAGATGCGTGCTATGTGATTTGTGTTGTAGGCATGTTATCAATTTTATCAATTCTGTACACCTGATTTATCTTTGTACAGGTACCTTCACCCTGACATCCTCATCTGGGCATTTCAGAGTTCTGATGCTGTTCTGACATGTGAAGTGGACATTGACTGTTCCAGGTACTATAGGTAACAGATTTAGGGTATATGACACCTGCTCCAAGGCAGCCTGGCCAGTGTTTGAGTGGATGGTCTGAAGTGCACAATATACTTGATTTTTTGTGTTGTGTTGGACCAATTGCATCATGTGTGAATATGTGGGCCTGAAATATGTTGTCATCAATTGCAAGCCAGGCATTCGCCCTTCACATAGGCTAAACACTCTTCTTGTATGACCTATATGTAGCTGTAGATGTGTTGTATTATTGCAGGCCACAGTGTCTGTGTCACAACACTGACATAGATTTGTGTAATACCAGCAGATGCATGGTTGTTCGAGTATGATGAACCTGTGATCAGGGACTGTTGTACTGCCCTCTGTCTGTACCTTGGTTTATGTAACGTTGGATTACTTTGGTGTGGTATGTGACAAAGTACAAGCTGGTAACTATTGTACAGGACAATGTCTGACAAGGCCCTTCCTTGTGTGGTTTAGAAGAGTTTATCTTGGTATATCTACCTTGGCACAATATGAGTAAGCCATTTGTGGCTTTGACAGCCCAGACTTTGACAGCCTATGTGCTGTACAGTGAAACAATTTTTTTTCTGTGACCAGACACATGTAGCAAGGTGTTTGTGTGTGTTGTTAGTAAGCCTTAGCAGGGCAGGGTAAATACTGCAGATTCCTCCCTGCACTAGTATCTTGTGCCTTCCTCATTTGCTTTACATGGTCTTACCTCTCTACATAGCAATAATTGTAACAGAAGAAAGCTGACACAAACTTTGTGATAGGTGATATTTATTGTATGTAAGTACATAGAATGGAAATAAGGGACATGATGGAACAGAACAGTGAGGAGTTCAGTCATGGATGATGAAATCATTATATTAGATGCCACAGCATTTGAAGTCCAAAGTCCATTGTACTCCTCCCATAGGAAATGGAAGGTTGTTGGAGGATAGTAAACAGAGTGATAATGTGGCACCCAAACAAATTCATTTAGGATGGTTACTTGCTGGCAGTGGTGGGTGTCTTGCCATCTTCACCTCCTGTATTCTTAGCTGGACGTCCCCATTGGCGTGGGTGGGAGCTGCTGATACAGAGGCAGGGGTAGCTGTTACAGGTTCTTTCCCTGAAAAGGCCTCCCTTCCAGTGGCTGGCACCGATGATGAAGGGGCTGATGTTGCTTGGCCAAAGGAAGGGGTATGGTGTTGCTCATGATCTCTGATCTGGATTCTACTAATCTCCTGGAACGACCCTGTTAGGGATGCCAAAGTGGTATTGGTGTTCTCTAACTTTTGAAGCATTTCCTTATGCATGTCCAGCTGCAGCTGCTTTATCTCTCGGAGTTTGGCAACTACCTGGTCCATCACACCTTGGTGCTCTTGATAGACCCCCAAAACTTGGTTGATTGTTTCCTGGCCAGGGCATCCCCAGTGCCCACAACCCATTGGCCCCCAGCATCCCTCCCACACACCCTACCCCCACGGGCCTGTGCCCTTGCCACAGGGTGCCCATTACAACTGGTTCTGAGACCATCATTGTCAAAGGTGTAGTGATGTGACTCAGTATTGATGCTGGGGGGTCACAAGATGGTTGCCACTGTGCTTGGTATACAGGTTGTGGTGGGAATGTCTGCTTGTGAGGTTGATGCAACTGGGCTGGGAGGCCTTGATGTGGGCAGAGTGAGAGTCACTGTTTTTGTCTGACCAGGTTGTCCAGATGGCCCAGAACCATCCTCCACGTTCAGATGTGCAGATGTGTTGTCGTTACTGAGGGCTTCATCCATGGGGGTAGTGACAGTCTCTTCAGTGCCCTCTTTGAGCCCAGTGACAGTTTGACCTGTTGATGTGAAAGGTACAATGTTACTGGTTGTATTGTGACATGTACCTCCAGATGTTTACAGTGACATTCAGCAAATATCTTGTGGTTAGATGTTTTGCAGGTTATCCTATTGTGACAGGTACTCATGATATTGGTTGTATTGACCTAACATTTGTTAAACATTCCAATTGCAATGACTTCAACCACCTGCTGAATTTGGGAGTTCATTGTCACTTGGGAGGATGGGCAGAGAAAGCCACCTTGCCCCAAGTGCAGGCAAAACAGTGGCTCGGCAGGGTGTGGCTTTGAGCATTTTGAGGCCTGGCTGATTGTTATGCAGGCAGACGCAGGGGTCTGTTGTATTAGTGATTGGACACATCATGTGGTCAGTGCATTGTCACTGTGTCTGCTGCCAATACCATTCTAGTGATCCATCTTGAGACTTTGATCATTTAAGTTGCTCACTGGATGGGTAAGGTGTCCTTCCTGTCCTCAATAGTTTAATCTTTTCTTAGCAGTGCAAGATGGAGCTAGGTGGCCAGCCACAGCTGAATTGATCATGACCTGCATCTTGGTCCCAACCAGGTGAGTACATGTCGTTTGAGAGTTGTCAGGCTAGTGTTTATGGACAAGTGACCATTGTTGAGCTATTTGGAGTCACTTGACCAGTGCCTCCAGTGAGTTGCATTCACTCCCTCTACTTCCAAGCACTATCAAAGTGTTATCTTCCCAGGTGAGTAAATTTCCTTTTGGAGTTCACGTACATATGCATTGGGGCAAGTGGACACTGGGCAGGTGATTGTAGTTAGCAATACAGGGCCCATTGCGTTTGTCATTCAGGCCACTCCCTCTACCTCCCAACAGCAGACAAATGTTATCTCCCCAAGTGAGTGAACATCATTTGGTAATTGACATCCATTGGTATTTTGGAGAAAAAAACTACCTGGCAGATGTTTGTAGTTACAAATACTGTGCTTGCTGGTAGTTGCACTTATGTCACTCACTCTAGTACACACACTTGACCAATGTTCTCCCCCTAGTGAGCACACTTCATTTGAGAGTTGACTGACAGATGTATTTGGACATATGAACACTGTTCTGTTTTTTTGAATTCCATACACAGGCCCTCCTGGCCTTCGTAGTCCTATCAATCCTTGTATTACTCCCACTTGACTAATGTTATCCTCCCAGGTGAGTACGTTTTAATTGGAACTGGCCAAATGGGGGTATTTGTACAATTGTATATGAGGCTGGTGTTTGGAATTAAATACACAGGCCCTCCTGGCCTTATCAATGCTATCAGTCCCTGTGCTATACACACTTGACAAATGTTATCCTCTCAGGTGAGTTAACTTCACTTGGGACTGACCAAACAGGGGTATTTCGACAATGGTAACTAGGCTGGTGTTTAGAATTACATACAGAGGCCCTCTTGGCATTAGCAGTCATGTCAGTCCCTGAATTACACACACTATACATAGATGTTATTGTCCCAGTTGGTCTACTACAATTGTGAGATGCCAGACAGAGGCATTTGGACAGGTGGACACTGGGCTGGTATTTGGAGTTACAGACACAAGGCCTCCTTGGAGTTGCAGTCATGTTACTGCCTGTACTACACACAGTATACAAAAGTAATCCTCCCTCATGAGTGGACTTCACTTGAAAGTAAAGACACAGGGATATTTGGGCAGGAGGACACTGGGCATGTGTTTACATTTGGTGAGACAGAGCCTCCTGGCCTTGGCAGTCATACACTACTTCATGCACTTGCAAAATGTCATCCTCCCAGTTGAGTACACTTCATGGGTGATTTCCCAACCCTGAGTATTTTGAAACTTGAATACTGGACTGGTGGTTGGAGTGACAATAAAAGATCGACCTTTGAATTCTAGTCATATAATTCCCTGTACTCCATACATATTACATATGGTATCCTCCCAGGTGAGTAATCTTCAATAGGGTGTTGGGACACAGTTGTATATTGGGGGTAGGACACTGGTCTGGTGGTTGAGGTTGTTGCAATAGTGCCTGCTGGGAGTTACAGTCCTGTCAATCCCTGGACTACACACACTTGACAAATGTTATCCTCCCAGGTGAGTGAATTTCAGTTGGGACTTTCTACACAGTTGTATTTGGAAAGTTGTCCACTGGCCTGGTATTTGGAATTACATTCACAGGCCCTCCTGTCCTTAGCAGTCCTATCAATTCCTGTACTACACACACCATACATTTATTTTTTATCACAGGTGAGTACACTACAATTAGTAGTTAACAAACAAGGGTATTTGGAGGAGGAAACACTGTGCTGGTGGTTTAATTAAAAGTATTAGTGCCTGCTGGGAGTTGTAGTCATGTCAGTCCCTGTACTACACACACTATAGGGGTCATTATGACCCTGGCGGTCACCAGACTGCCAAGGTTATGGGGGCTGCCCGACCTCCGCAGTTGTGGCATTCCGAAAGCCACATTATGACTGTGGTGGAGCCGCCACGGTCAAATCGCCAACACTGCCAGGCTCATGCCAGCCTGCAGCCTGGCCGTCGTGGCAGTTGTAATCTGCCAGGGCAGCACTGCCCTGGGGATTACGTGTCCCTATCTGCCAGCCTGTCCCCGGCGGTTTATACCTCCATGGAAAGGCTGGCGGAATGGGGGACTCGAGGGGCCCCTGGGGGCCCCATCGTGCATTCCACTGCCTGAATTATGGGCAGTGGAATGTGTGACGGTTGCTGCTGCACCCGCTGCACCTTCACATTGTCGCCGGCTCCATTAAGAGTCGGCTGCAATGTTAAGGCCCTGTTTCCCGCCGGCCCAGCGGGGAACTCAAAATAGGGCCAGCGGTGTTCAGGCCGCCCTTGTGGCCTCATGGCGATATGATGCGCCAATGTCATAATGAGGGCCTAAATGTTAGAAATGAGGTTTCTAGTTGGCAGTCGGTTTGCACCCTGACCAAGTAGGGACCCTCACTCTAGTCATCATATGGAAGATCAGCAGCTCAGATAACCCCTGCCACCCCCTTGGCAGCTTGGCTTGAGCAGTCAGGCTTATCTCAGAAAAAATGTGTAAACCATTTGCACATAACACA